>NC_081316.1:24093307-24407154 GCF_026419965.1 Kogia breviceps | reverse complement strand
TTCCAGCCTCTGAGCCTCAAATGGAATTGACTTCTTGGTGACTTTAAGCAGTGTCGGGGTCTTGCTGTGACCCACTGCATTTTTTTTTTTTTTTTGCGGTACGCGGGCCTCTCAGTGTTGTGGCCTCTCCCATTGCGGAGCACAGGCTCCGGACGCGCAGGCTCAGCGGCCATGGCTCACGGGCCCAGCTGCTCTGCAGCATGTGGGATCTTCCTGGACCGGGGCACGAACCAGCGTCCCCTGCATCGGCAGGCGGACTCTCAACCACTGCGCCACCAGGGAAGCCCCACTGCATTTTTAAAAATCATTTTATTCATTCACTCAGCAGATATTCCCCACCCATCTACTATGTGTCTATTGTCTATAAGCTACCACTCTCATAGTCGCATTGTGGGAATCAGGAGTAAGACCAGGAAAATATTTTGCAGTTTTGGCTGAATAATGGATTAGCATTCTAGGCTATTGATTTCTTCACTAGAATTTATTTTGCCAGCTCTCAGCCCTGTGGTCAAGCACAAGAGATTTTTGCTTTACTTTAGGAGAATGCCGAGGGTGAAAATAATACTTCAGTTTCTGCAACAGAGGGGCTGTAAAGAAAGCTTTAGAGAGTAGTGTGTGGGTTCAGACAGTGCTTTCTGGCTGGAAAGGAATGAAATCACAAAGATTAGGAGGTACACTGCTCATTTTTTTTTAAAAAAAGGAACAAGCAAGGGACTTAACTCTTTATGTACTGGGCTGAAGTTCAGTATTTAAAACACAGTCTTTGGTAGTATAGTTTTCAGTAAACACTTTCTTTTCTCCTTTTTTTTTTTTTTTTTTGCTCCTGCAGATACTGTGTTCAGAATATAGAACTCCGTGGCTGACTCTGGGTGGAGGATCATTGGTTTCATGCAACACTTTGTCTCACCGTAGAGTAGGATTTTCTAACCAGAACTTGCCTCCTTGAACTCTTTTTGACCCCTATATTATGCCCAATTATTCAATGATAAGCATCATATAAAACTCTGGCAGGCTGTGATTCAACGTGCAGACCATTCTGTCTGACAGTGGTTCAAGGTCGATTGCTTATAATTTTTTCTTTCAAATCTCAGTGCTTTTGGGGTAGAACAACCATTCTTTTTGCAGAATAGTCCATTGCATTCCCACTAAAAGCTGGTAATAGCTCCCAGTTATTACAAAGAAGGAAAATACTTCTCTTCCTTTCCAAAATCCCCTTAGGGGGGCTGTACCATCTCCTGTTGAAAACCATTGGATAATGGAGCATGTAGGTTGTCTTATTTGATGATGGTGTGAAGTTGAGTGTAGAACTTTTCCTCCTAGACTAAAAGCTCCACGAAAACTGCACAGACCCATGCCAGGTTTTAGTCTCTGTTGTTTTGTGGTGCTTAGGACAGGGTTTAACCCTTAGTGGATTCTCAGGAGGTATATGCACCTGGTTGATGGAAAGACTACAGAGTACAGCATTCATTTTGCATAATTTAGTCAAACTGAACTGTAGAGGTTTTTTTTTTTTTTTATAACTAATGGGGATATTCAGTTATTTAACAAAGAGTACTTGCACAAGTGCTGGCCAATCAGAACGTATCCTGGGGAGTCTGGTGGTCCCCTTGCTGGAAGAGCAACTTTAGTTACTGGCTCATGGGGCAGTCCAGGGGCTCCCAGGAATACGAGTCAGGGGGGCAGGGACAGTAGGGGACAGTGTCTCTTTGTCAAACAAATTTTAACAGCTAGCAAGGCAATACTAGAATATGCTTTCAAATATCATCAGTGTGGCTATTGTGTCGAGCGCAGTACAAAGAACGTTTTTCAGGACTCCCTGGTAGCCATTCATTGACCAAATATCGTGACATTTCTTTACCAAAGGTTCTTCTCTGGCTTCCAGGCTTTCCCCACTTATTTTTTCCAGAAGTCTCTCTTCCCTTTGCTCAGGGAAGTCCATATTATTCAAGAAAAGAATGAGAAAGACCACTGCGATTCACCTTGTATGCACGGACGTAACTCAGAGACAGATGTCTGTTTCTCAGGAAGCTGGCCAAGGTTTATTATGCTAGCAATGTCTTCTAACCCCCTTTGCTCCTGCCCTTGAAGCCCTAGCCCTTTCTTCAGGTGAGTCCCTGAGACCTCTAGTTTTCAGAACTCGGCTGAGCAATTGACCCCGTAGGAAGGAAGAGATAGTGATGGACGTTTAAATAGGATAGACGTTTAAATTCTAGGAGATCAGGAGACCCAGATTTTAGTCCCACCTCTACCCTTACCAGGTGGGTAATTGCAGGCAAAGAGAGAAAAGGCACACACACTAGCATTCGGTACCTGTGGGCACATCACTTAGCCTCCCTTAGTTTCATCAACTATAAAATGAGGGGTCCGCATTGGCTGCTCTCCAGGGCTCTCCCAGCCCAGGGTCCTTTGGTCCAACCTGCTCTGACTGTTTCCGGGTATGGAGGTAGAAGGCTTGTCCCAGGCGCACTGCTGGGGCTCCTGGCCACCTCCTCCCTCACCTGCATGGCTGGTGCCCACAGGCCCCACCCATGGGAACCCTGGGATCCATCCACCCTGCTGTGGCTTGGGCCAAAGGGTCTTCTGAACAGTGGGGCCTCCAGTCCTAGACCTTAGCTCAGAGGGTCTCCCACAGGGAACGACAGCCATAACTCCTTTCCTCTTCCACATCTACCCCTGTACTCCTCTCCCTCCCTCTCTCCCTCAGTCATGCTCTAGCTCTTTCTCTCTCTCCTTCTCCCATCTCCTTCTCTTCTTCAGACTCTCAGCCCTGCACCTTATCAGCTCACCTGCTTCAACTCCAAGGAAACCAAAATGCTAAGGCTTCCATGGGTGCAGTCAGACTACTGCTTTCTTACTCTGCATCCCTGGGATGTCACTTAATCCCTCCTTGGCTTGTTTGCTCATCTGTAAATGTAATATTCATTCCCACCTCCTAGGGCTGCTGGGGCAATTCAATGATTATACGTGTGAAATACTACAGCAGTGTCTGGCAAATGGGAATTGCTCAATGTTAGTTAGTATTTTTTTTTTTCCCCTGCAGCAAATTGACTTGGCTCATTGAATACATATGGGTGTGATAAAGTCAATTATTAATCTGCCTTGAAAAGTTTACATTATCTTTCCTTCGAGCATTTAAAATATATGAGCAATTTACTCACCACCCTTTCTTTTTTTTCTTTTTTCTTTTTTTTTTTCCCCTTAAGCTGCCATTCTTATTCCTTCATGCTTCAGCCTGTCTGAATTCTTCGGAACTCCAAGACTCACTGGGTTTTCTCATCCTTCCTTGTCTTTGCATTTGTTCAATAAACCCTCTTCCCAGTCTATTTTCTTTGTCTTTGGTGCTGCTGAGATAGGTCAACCTCTTAATGATAGACGCTTCAGGAATTGGCTCACGTGCCACCTCCTCTGGGAAGACTTCCCTGACTGCTGCCACGCCCCAAGGCAGAGTGAAGTGCTTTTTTGAGCTTTGTAGATACCATTGTTGCAGGGCTTATATCATGGTGTTATCATTATTTCTGTTTACTTGTCTCTTTTTCTAAACTGGCAAGTCCTTGAAGCCAGGGACTATGCTTCATCCATATTTTTGTCCTCAGCACCCGGCCCAGTTTTTTGGTACGTAACAGGCTTAGTAAATGTTAAATGAATGAAGAGGATGAAAAAGGATCTCATAAGAATTCACTAGAAAAGTAGCAAAGTCATTGTACTAAAGATCATTCATTTTACTAAGAGGAAAACTCTCAGTTCCTATTTCTTTCCAGATATATGTTCCTACCATGGGCATGATTATAACAAGTTCGATTTTTAGAAGGTCCATAGCTATTGGAAACAACGGATTAGGAGCGGTGGGGAAGAAACAGTTAGAGATAAGAATGTGAAAGCAGAAATGACACCTGACCCTCTGATGGTGATGGAAACAGAAAAAGTACAAAACACACAACTGGGTGCTCATAGATACACTTGTTTGGAGTGTGGGGAAGCAGCTTTTACCTCCGTCACACAGGATATTTACACTGCCCGACACCTGACATTCAAAAGGAATGCCCTGCGTTACTGAAAGACTAAATTATACTTTGCATACTCTACGTAAGAAAAAAAAGCTCTGAAACCTGTTAACTGGGTTTTTAATGAAATAAGCTTCAGCTACCTGGAAATGGCCTAGGACTCTTCATTAAGATGCTACTTGGATGTTCTAATACAGAAACTTCATTGCTGGTCTGGAGACAGTCCCACAATTTCATAACTGCTTTTGGATATGGAGGGCATCTTGCCAATAAACAACAGAATGGTAAAGAAAAGATGTCTTGGGGACTTCCCTGGCAGTCCAGTGGTTAAGACTCCGCTCTTCCATTGTAGCGGGCATGGTCTCGATCCCTGGTCAGGGAACTAGATCCCACATGCCGGGTGGCGTGGTGGAAAAAAAAAAAAAAAAGATGTCTTGGGATATTGCTTTTCAAACTCTTCTCTTTGGAGCCCTAGGGGTTCCTTGGCATTCTCTCAAATATTGATGCTAGAATGGGGGAGCATGAGAGTTACATTCTCTCCACTGACCATCTTCAGCCCCCTATTTTCTGTGCAACAGGTTACGTGTCAGTGTAAGATTTTGTTTGAAGAAAAGAGTCATCAGCTAAAAAATGTGAGGGCTTTCTTATGGCAAGTAAAATGGGTATCTGGATATACATTCTTAGGAGGCAGTGATTAAGAGCATCCTCTGAGGGAGTTCAAGTCCCAGATCCTGGGCTTCACCTCTCCGTACCTCAGTTTACTCATTTGCAAAATGAGGATAATTATAGTCCCTGTCTCACTTGGCTGTTGTGAGAATTAAATTAGTTTAAAGTGTGTAAGGTGCTTAGAAAACTGCTTAGCATATAACAAATCTATCCAAGTGTTTGTTGTCTTCTATTTAAGAAGCTCCTTGATTAGGCACGCCTTGCAAGGGATGAGGCAAAGCTTTTTTTTTTTTCTTTTTGCAGTACGCGGGCCTCTCACTGTTGTGGCCTCTCCAGTTGCAGAGCACAGGCTCCGGACGCACAGGCTCAGCGGCCATGGCTCACGGGCCCAGCCGCTCCGCGGCACGTGGGATCTTCCCGGACCGGGGCACGAACCAGCGTCCCCTGCATCGGCAGGCGGACTCTCAACCACTGCGCCACCAGGGAAGCCCGAGGCAAAGCTTTGAAAGCCAGTTCTATCTGAGCCTTCAAGAATAAGACAGTGTTTGCCATGACTAATTCAAGGAGCAAGGCAACGAGGGTGAGAGATCATACGTTCAGGCCCCTGGTCTGGACCTAACACACAAGAGAGGAGGTACAGTGAGTGGAAAATGTGTTATTGTAAGTAGTGTCTCAGGTCAGCCAGGGTGATCAGGATGTAAAGGTGGGAGGGAGGCGACGGGAGGGGGGGAAGGTGGGATGTGGCTGGCACCGTGGTGTGCACTTCCTAGCTTGTCCACCTTGCTAACAAACCAGACCTTTGTTCCTAGTGACTTGTTTGGATCTGGGTTTTAGAAAGATACTCTGGAAGTGCTGTGGATGATGAAGAAAGTAGAAGGAGAAGAGAAGGGTGAAGTCAATGGCTGTGTTAGAGATAAAACTCTCAGGGTGGCATGTGATCCTGGCAACAGAGAGGGGGAGAGTCCGGTCTCTTGGTTTGGGCAGCCGGGTGGAGGTGATGCTGTTCATCAAGATAGGAGAGGCAGGAGGAGGAGCAGGTTTGGGTGGGGAAGGTAATGAGTTCATTTCTGGGATGGGTTAAATTTGAAGTACCTAAAGGAATCAAGGTGGAGATGCTCAGTAGCCACTTGCATGGCTGAGTGCAGAGCTCAGAATGACAGGGCAGGGCTCGAGATACTGATCTGGAGACACCAACTTACAAATGAGAGTTAAAGCTTTGGGAGTGGCTGAGCTCACGCAGGGAAGGCTCATAAAGCGATAGAAGAACAAGAATGGAATGTTGGGGAAGACAGACCTGAGGAAGGGGTCAGCCAGGAGAGGCGGGAGGGGTTGCCAAGGCAAGCCAAGTCCTCGGCTTCAGCAGATGGGACGCAGACCAGCCTTCAGGGGGACCCTGCCCAGGACTTGTCCACCCTGATCATTTATCTGAGAAAGGGCAAGAGGGAGTTATGGTCTTGGAATCGGTGTGCACTGGAGTCGTAAAGACTCTCAGAGATTTTATGGTCCAGTGGTTTTGGGGTTTTTTTGTAAAAGAAACCTTGTGCCAAATCCCAATAGATGATAGAGTGATAAACACAGAGCTGCCATCATTGAAGCCGGGACTGGATGGCTTCTCTCAAATGGCTTGGAACGGCCCGTGCACCCATTCATCCCACAGATATTTATTGGGCACCAAGTGCACCGCAGGCCTGTGCTCAGCTCCAGATACAACTGTGGACAAAACAGTTTCTGCCCCTAGGGCTCACTGGTTCTCAATCAGGGAGCCAATCATTCTTGCCTGTGCTTTAAAATCATCCCGGGGAGCTTTGAAAAATCGTCAGTGCCCGGGCAGTGCCCTGTACCAATGAAATCAGGATCCCTGGCCATGGCACCAAGTATCAGTAGTTTTAAAACCTCTCCAGGTGATTTCAACATGCAGCCACGTTTGGGAACCAGCTGAGTGTAGGCCATCCAGGGCCCTCAAGGCTTACCACTGACCCACTATGGCAGAACTTTGGACTGGCCTACTTCCCTGCCCCCGCCCACCCCCGATTCATCTAGGAGGGGCCAGGAGTTAAGTTAGCCATGATGCACAGTGAAGGAGCTGGGCCTGGTGCCTCTGTGTCCCTTCACCTTAACCACTGCTCTTTCTCCTCACACACCAGGGTGGCTTGAGCCCACCCCATGCTGTGTGGCCTTTCACCTGGTTGGGCACCTGGCTTTGATGTTAAGTAAAAATCTAGTGAATGATCAGCATTGTTCTCTCTGTTCACTAGGCCTGTCTTCTTTCTCTGTGAAAAACCAGTTGAATTCTTTCTCTAAATGGGGTATTCTTCATTCAAAGGACACACAATGGGCTTCTTTCACCGGCAATTCAGTCTCTAGTAACAGAGGCCATGGGGCCTGCCAGCAATCTCCTTGTGAAACTGGCATGCACCGGCTTCTGAACATGAACCACATTCACGGACGCCTGGAGAAACCGGGGCCCCTCATTGTGTGTGGGCCTCCCTGAGAGCCAGGAGCTGCTCTGATGCTGGCAGGGAGAGAGCTGCAGCCAGGGCTCCCCAAGCTTGCACTGGGGTCTCCTGGAGTTGCTCTCCACAGAGGCAGCCTCGCCCTTTTCTCTACGTGCCTGACCAAAAGCCCGAGTCTGAAGACCACCATTTACACTGGGAAAGGTAGCTGTGTGACTTTGGGTTAGTGGCGTAACCTCTCTGAGCCTTAGTTTCAGGCTGAAACACTGGGGATATAGGATTATTGTGAGGATGAAATGACATAATGGATGTAAAATGTGGGGCTCCTGCACAGATGTGCCAAGTGCTAAGTTAAGTCCTTTTATATATAACATGTAATTGAACCCATAGCACTAAATCAGCAACCTAGTTATCAGTTATCTCTAGTTTATAAATGAGGAGACTGAAGCCCAGAGAAGCAAAGAAACTTGTCCGATGTCACACAGCTATTGAAGGAACTGGATTTTCAACTCAGGGCTCCCACAGTGAGAGGTTAATAGTGGGTTAGCTATTACTATTTTACCAGGTGTTGCTTAGAATTCAGACAAGAGGAGAGAAAAGATGGCATGGAGAGTAGGGGAGACTTTTTTTTTTTAATACTTTGGAGGTTGTATTTATAGCCATGCTTTTGATGTTTAAGCCAGAAGCTGCAGAGTTTCATTCTGGGAGCAGGGGGAAAGGAACCAATTGTGTGCTAGGCACTGTGCAAACCCTCTTTGGGTACATTTGTGCATTATTTAGCCCCCAGGAATCAATTTGCAAGGGAGGTCTTATGGATTTTTATCCCTATTTTGGGAATGAGGATTCAGAAGCTCAGAGAAGTTAAGCAACATTCCCAATGTCACAGAGGAAGTTTTGAAACTGGACTTTGAAACAAGTTCTGTCCAGCCTGAGAGGCAGCTGCCCTTTTGCTTTTGCTTGGGCCTTCCTGAATGTGTCCTGTTGACTCTGAGAAATGAGGTCACCCGCGTGTTTTCAGTTCATTCTTTCACTTATGGATTTCGTCCTTATTTCCTAGGTCCTGCAGCAATCAGAAAGGGGGAGTTTCCTAGGCTGTTTCCTTGGCAGCCATGTTGGGAGGAGAGTGGCACTGATACTAATATTAATAGCAGTAATTAAAACTGACACTGTGTTCCAAGGGCTTAATAGGTTCCGGACACTGTTGCAAGGACTCACTAGACCTTAATCTCATTTAATCCTCATGACACCCCTACATGGCTGGCTTGTTATGCTCCGTCCTTGCAGATGGGAAACTGGCACGGATCAGTTCAGCGACTTGCCTAAGGTCACACAGCTAGTCACTGTGGAGGTGGGATTTGAACCGTGCAGTCAGACCCAGATGCCACTTGGCAGAACTTGCTGGAAGCAGATGTTGTGGTCTTTGTGCCTCGTGACCTGGCTTCCCATTGGCAGCCGCCACAAGAAGGGTTCCGTGGGGGGACTTTCACCGGGAAATGATTTCTCTTTTCACTTCATTTTGAGGAAACGGTTGTTCCTGGTGTGCGGAGTTTCAGAGTGAATTTGAAATAGCTCTTACTCTTTTCTGCATGCAGGTTTCCATGGACTTGATCTTTGTTTACCCTGACCTGCTTACTCAGCTGGGCTCACAGGCCTACCAAGCCCTTCCCTGCCCTCCTTTAATGAGGGGGGAGGGAGCTCCCTTTACAGCAAGTGGGTCTCCTGTGCTTTCTTGCCTTGTTTCAGGACACACCCTCCTCTGCAGGCCACCTCTGTGTCACCAGACCTGGATCCAGGAGCTGGACCCGGATCCTGTTTTGGGTGGGTGGTGAACCCTTGTGTGTCTCTGGCCAACCAAGGCCACCAGCCCAACTCTGCCCCAGGGGAGCTTAGCTACAGTGGGCTAGCATTCCAGCACCGGGCTCCGTGCTGTGTCATATCTATCACTATGCACCTGGGGCTTACGTTTCAGGGAAGGGAGACTCTGGATTTTTCTTTAATTCAATCCCTTCACTTTTCAAAAAAAGTTTTTTAATTTTTTAAATGTTTATTGAAGAATAGTTGATTTACAATGTGTTAGTTTCAGTTGTACACCAAAGTAATTCAGTTATACAGACATATATGTCTATTGTTTTCAGATTCTTTTCCCTTATAGGTTATTACAAAATACTGTGTATAGTTACCTGTGCTATACAGGAAGTCTTTGTTTTTCATCTATTTTATACATAGTAGTGTGTATATGTTAAGCCCAAACTCCTAATTTATCTCCATCCCACCACCTCCTGCTATCCCTGTTGGTAATCATAAATTTGTTTTCTATGTCTGTGAGTCTATTTATGTTTTGCAAATAAGTTCATCTGTATCATTTTTTTAGAGTCCACATATAAGTGATATCATATGAGATTTGTCTTTCTCTGTCTGGCTTACTTCACTTAGTATGACAATCTCTAGGCCCATCCACTTTTAAGAAGGTGCAAATAGAGTAGCATTCTTTCTGGCCACAGTATTCTCTACTTAAAACACAATGACAACAACAAAAAAATCTGCCTTAATAATAACATGAGCAGCAGTGATTTATTGAGCACATACTATGTGCCAATCACTTTACAAAAAGCATCTCATCTTAATCCTCTTAACAGTTTTGAGAGGAAGCCCTGATTATCCTGTTTTTGCGGTTGAACAATCTGAGTGTGCAGAAATTAATTCACTCAAAGCCACACAGTCAGAAGTGGCCCAGCTAGGATTTGAGCCCAGGTCACCCTGACACTGGAAATTCTTAACCACTGCCCATGTAACCTCCCACTTCTCTCCTACCCACCTTTCCCTTTGTCCTGCAGCCTGAAGACTTCAGAATGAGTGAGAACTTGGGATGATCTGGGTGACAAGGGGAGCAATTCTAATTGCTATTTTCTCCTTGCCCACACTGTGTGCCTGTGATTTCTTAAATCTGGGACCAGGGAGATCTTGTGCTATTCATCTGGGGCAGAGTGTAAGCAGAGTGTCAGTGAGTCACTTGTTTCTCCCAGCTTCATAGGAACAGCTCTGTCATGTGTGAATGTGCATGTACACACGTGTGTCCCACCCTTACCTGCTCCTCCTGACAGATAGCTGGTTTTGTGCTTGAATCTGATTCATTTCTAGTGAAAAACAACCCTGACCTGAAGATAAGAATTCACTCAAGCAAGATTGAAAGGCGAGATAATGTGAAGTTTGCAATGAGTTCATTTTAACTGCTGACTTATTCCACCCAAGAGTTCTCCTGTGTGAGGAATTGAGTCCGGATCTGGGGTTGTGTGCCAGGGAGGCTGAAAAAGCAGCTAAGTCCTCCAGGAGAGCCCAGGCCTTCCTGCTGCCTAGGAGCCCAGATCCTGGGCCAGGAGTGGAGGGTGGGGTGCAGCCCTCCATTCTGTGGTGGGTGTTTCCCATGTTTGGCACCTAGCTTTTTGGCTTCCTTTCTTAGGTTTGTTTCTGCATTCTGAGTCTTAATGTCCCAGAGCAAGAGCTAGATGCCTGCCTTCTCAGCCCTTCCCCACCCCCACCCTGACACTTGCAACTGAGTGGGGAGTTGTGACTTAGTTGCCATCAGTGAGACACCCCCAAAGTAGACTTTGACCTTGAAAGTGGTCATTTGAGGAAGGTGGCACTGCAAGAGATCCGTTTTCAGGGGCAGCAGGGGTTGGGGTCTCGGCAGAGTCTCTACAGCCGGTACAGGTAGTGGTGGAGACATCTCTGCAGAGGCAGGCCTGCGGAGGGCCTGGAGCGGTATTCTTGTTGATCTTGGTGGTAGAGCTTGCATGTCTGACTCTCTGACCCTCCAGGAGATTTGTGAGCTACTCAATGTCTTTTCAATTTGCTAAGGTTTGCTTAATGGCCCAGGACATGGTCTGTCTTAGTATATGTCTTGTGAATGCTTTTTTTTTTTCTTTAAGATTTAATTTTTATTTATTTTTGGCTGCATTGGGTCTTTGTTGCTGTGCATGACCTTGCTCTAGTCACGGCGAGCGGGGGCTACTCTCTGTTGCGGTACGCGGGCTTCTCCTTGCAGTGGCTTCTCTTGTTGTGGAGCACGGGCTCTAGACATGTGGACTTCAGTAAGCGTGGCTTGTGGGCTGTAGAGCACAGGCTCATTAGTTGCAGCACACGGTCTCAGTAGTTGTGGCTTGCGGGCTCTAGAGAGCTGGCTCAGTAGCTGTGGTGCATGGGCTTAGTTGCTCTGCGGCATGTGGGATCTTCCTAGACCAGGAATTGAACCCACGTGCCCTGCACTGGCAGGTGGATTCCCATCCACTGTGCCACCAGGGAAGTCCCTGTCCTGTGAATGCTTGAATATGCATTCTGCTGTTGCTGGGTGCAGTGTTCTCTAAATGTTGACTAGATTCCATTGGTTGATGGTGTTGCTGAGTTAGTCTGTATTTTTGATATTCTGTCCACTTGTTCTATTGATGTTGAGAGAGGGGTGCTGATGTCTCCAACTATAACTCTGGATTTGTCTAGTCCTCCTTTCAAGTTTTATTGGCAATTTGCTTCATGTATTTTGCAGCTCCATTGATTGGTACATACCCTTTCAGGATTGCCATGTCTTTCCAGTGGATTGACACTCTTTAAATCATTGTGTAATGTTCTTCTCTGCCTCTGCTAATTTTCTTTGCTGAAATTTACTTTATCAGATTTCAATATAGCCACCTTCTTTCTTTTGATTAAAGTTTGCATGACATATCCTCTCCCATCTTTTTTTTACTTTCAACCTACCTATATGATTGTATTTGAAGTGAGACAGCATATAGTTGAGCCATGTTTTTAATCCACTCTGATGATTTTTCTTGTTTAATCTCTATTTAGACCATTTATACTTAATGTAGTTATTGTTATCACAGTCCTTAAGTATACCAATTTGTTCCTTCTTTTCTGTTTGTTCTCTGTTTTTTGTTTGTTTCTCTGTTTTATTTTATCTGCTTTCCTGTGGGTTACTTGAATATTTTTTTAGAATTTCATTTTGACTTATCTGTCACATTTTCGACTAAGTCTCTCTGATAGCTCTTTGAGTGGTTGCTCTAGATATTACATTATATGTACATAACATCACAGTCTACTGGTATTGACATTCATTGGTTCAAATGAAGGGTAGCAACTTATCTCCCTGTAAATCTCTTTACCCTTCACAATTTATAATACAATCGCCTTATATATATCCTCCAAATACATTTAGGACCACATAAGATAATGTTATAATTTTTGCTTCAACCAGCAAACATAATTTAAAAACCTGAAAAAAAGAAGGGCTGTTGTATTTACCTCAAATTTTGCTCTCCTCATGTTCTTTCTTTCTTCCTAATGTCCCAAGATTCCTTCTTTTTTCATTTTCTTTCTGTTTAAAGAACTTCTTTTAGTCATTATTTTTGGGCAGGTCTGCCAGTGACAGATCCTCTTAGTTTCCTTCATCTGAGAATGTCTTGATTTCTCATTCAATCCTGAAGGATATTTCTGCTGGATTCTGAGTGGACAGTTCTTTTCTTTCCACACTTGAATAATGTTGGCCACTCCCTTCTGGTGTCCACATTTTTGATGAGAAAGCCACTGTGATGTAAATTGTTTTTCCTTTTATTGGTAGGGTGTTGTTTCTCTTTAGCTGCTTTAAAGATTTTTTAATTTGCCTTTTGTTTTCAGAAGTTGGAGTATGATGTGTCTGGAATGGATTTCTTTGGGTTTATCCTGGTTGGGGCTTGCTGCTCAGCTTCTTGAATCTGAGGTTTAGGTCTTTTGCCAAATTTGGGAAGTTTTTAGCCACTATCTCTTTGAATACTTTTCCAGTCCTGCCCTTTTCTCCTCTGCTTCTGGGACTCTGATGACATGAATGTTAGATCTTTTGTTCCACAGGCACCCAGGGCTCTATTGATTTTCTCATTCTAGTCTATTTCTCTGTTTTTCATGCTGGGTTATTTCTATCATTCTATCTTTAAGTTCACTGATTCTTTCCTTTGTTCCTTCCATTCCACTGTTGAACTCCTCCACTGAGTTTTTTTATTTCAGTTATTATATTTTTCAGTTCTAAAATTCCATTTGGTTCTTTTTTATATCTTCTATTTATTTGCTGAAACATTCTATTTCTTCCCATTTTTTTCACTTGTTCAAGCATGTTCATAATTGTACATTGAATTGTGCATATGATATTTGCTTGAAAATCTTTGTCAGATAATTCTAATGTCTCTATCTTTTTGGTGTTGGCCTCTATTGATTGTACACTCAAGTTGAAATTTTCTTGGTTCTTAGTATGAAGAGTTATAGTTTACTGAAACTGGACATTTTTGTTATTATGCGTGGTACTCTGAATTTTATTCACATCTTCTGTTGTAGCTGACTTTTTTGGACACTGCTCTGGCAGGGGAAGGGAGAGGTGCTGCCCTGTTCTTGCCAGGTGAGGGTAGAAATCCAGGTCCTCACATGGCCTCTGTTGACACCTGAGTGGGATAGGGATTCCTCATTACAATGGTGGAGAAGGGAGTTCTGGTTCCCCACTAGGCCTTCACCGATATCACCCTCGCTGGGAGGGGTAGGCGTGCCTTGTTACTTCTTACCACGTGTCTTCCACTGAAGCCAAGGGAGGTGGCCTCATTACCTCTGGGTAGTGACAAAGTCCTGACTCTTCCCTAGGCCTCCTCAAATACCACCCCAGTGGGGAGGGGACAGGGTGGCATGATAATTGTAGGTGGAGGTGGAAGTTCAGGCTCCCCACAGGGCTCTACCGACACCCGGTGCGTCAGGTGCTTGATACCATTTGTTGCAATGAAGACTCCAGCCCATTGCTTGGTCTTCTCTGACACCACACGGGCAGGAGGGTTGGGGATCCTCATTTCAGCCTGGTGAGGGTGGAAGTGTGGCTTCCTCATTTTTGCCTTTGCTGGCTTGGGTGCAGGTAGGCACAATTTTTTCTGTGTTGTTTGGGTGGAGTAGAGCAGTTATTGTCTGAAAGTTTTCTGTCTTGCTATCCTTTCCTGGTTCTTGGCTAGAGAGAAGAGGTTTTTATTATCTGTCACAATAATGTCACAATAATATCTGCCACAATAAATGCTTATTTGCATTTCTGGGTTACAGGTTTCTTTAGCTCCCACTGTGGGATATATGAGACAAAAAGAAAACCCAGGGAACTCAACTCCATGTCACTCCTTGGGTCCCAAGTCCCCAGCCTGTCTGCCTTTATCTCCTCATCTTTCAGAATTTTCTCATGATTATTATATATATAACATCTATGGTTTTTAGTTGTACTTAGTGGGAGGAATAGGAAGAAGTACATCTACTCTACCTTCCCAGAAGTGGAAGTCCCAATATCTGTTAATAAACTCCCATTCTGCTGAAACTGGCCCCAGTGGGCTCTGTTGTTTGCAGTGAAGAACCTGATTGGTGCCCTTTGAGAAGGGCAGGGCCACAGAAGAGTTGTCCCCCAAAGGGAGCACACTGGGCCTGTCAACAATGTTCCAGCACTGGCAACTCTCTGTTTTGCCTGGGAGTGATTTTCTCTGTTTCCTCCAAACACACAGCTTATCTTCTGAATACAACCAAAATTTTTTTTCATTACTTTCTTTTATTAAGACAGCAATACTGGGCTTCCCTGGTGGCGCAGTGGTTGAGAGTCCACCTGCCAATGCAGGGGACAGAGGTTCGATCCCTGGTCCGGGAAGATCCCACATGCCACGAAGCAACTGGGCCCGTGTGCCACAACTACTGAGCCTGTGCTCTAGAGCCCGTAGGCCACAACTACTGAGCCTGTGTGCCGCAACTACTGAAGCCCAAGTGCCTAGAGCCCGTGCTCCACACCAAGAGAAGCCACCGCAATGGGAAGCCCACACACCACAACAAAGAGTAGCCCCCACTCACAGCAACTATAGAAAGCCCACGTGCAGCAGCAAAGATCCAATGCAGCCAAAAATAAATAAATAATAAATAAAATTTTTAAAAAAGTAATACTTGTTTTTTGTAGAAAATTTAGAAAATATAAGTAAAACAGAGAGCATCTCACACTAGAATATATATATTTTAAAAATGAGATGGTGCTGTCAATTTTGCTTAGTAATCTGCTTTTTCAGATATCTTAATATCTTTCCACTCCAAAAAATAGTTTAGATCATCACTTTTTAATGGTTACATAATATTCTTTTGCAAGAGCAAGGTTATTTACATATCTGTTTCCTATTGTTGACCATGCAGATGATTTCCAAATTTTTTCATTGTAAACAATTCTGCATGGAACATCTTTGTAAATAATCATTGTGCACTTGTCTAGTTACCTTAAGCTAACCCCCTAGAGATGCAATTGCTGGGCTGTAGGGGACACATGTTTTTTTAAAAAGTACTTTTGATAAATATCTTTACAGTGCCTTCCCTTCCTGCTTGTCATTCTACTGCCATTGCTTGACTCTCATTCTGCTCTAGAGTTTTCTCATTTGTAGAGCACTAAGTGTGTCCCAGCTTCAGCCACCCCCGCATCCCACTAGTGCTAGCTTGTAGCAGGATAACATATGACACATTAATGCATGTGTTGTGACACCCTCCATATTCAACTTGTTCACACCTTGAGGACCTTTTTCCATTCAAGGCATGGTGGAACTCCCAAACAAAGGTGGCAGATATTTAAAGTTCTAGTGCTGAGGGTTCAGATGGAAGATTTGGGAAGTTGATGTAATCAGCCAATTCCTTCCCTCACCACCAGCCTCTGATTTTGGGGAAGAAGAGAGGTAGAAGTGAAGTCAGAGGTTTAGACGTGACTGTAAGTGGCCCTACCTTGTGCCTCTTGCCACCCTGTGAGATGAACCTTGGTGAGGACGGGCATGATAGGACATGCCTTGAAGTCAAGAGGACTTGACTGTGTCCTCCTTGACTGTGTCAAGATTCCTGATGAGCCGTCTGGGGAGTTTTCAAGTTTAAGGTAAGTTCTCTGTTCACCATAGAAAGACTGCCATAGAGTAGAAATGGTAGTATCTAGTGGGGAGAAAAAAGGTGTAGAGGCAGCCTTCCAATTTTCCCAAAGCCTCAGAGTGCTGAGGGTTGGGCATCTGAATGTCTCAATGACATCAAGTTGGTGTATGGAAGGGGAAGAGAAAGAAGGAGAGAGGGAGAGGGAGGGTAGGGAGGGTAGGGGGGGCAGGGAAGGGAAGGGGAGGATAAAGAATGGGAGGGGAGAAGAAGAGAGAGAAAACAAGAAATGAGAGCTGGGACACCTACAAGTGGTCCTTGCCCAAATGCGTGTGGACCCCCCTGGCAGAGGATGGAGGGTGGGTGATGCTTCAGGCCTCTGATGAGGAGTTGCATCTCAGAAAATTTGCCAGCATGGGATGTGAGTAAGAACCAGGTGAGATGTGTTACACTTGAAACCAGAGGCCAGCATGGGACCAAGCAGATGCAGACAGTGAGGTAACTTCCTTCTTACACTGTACAAAGGGTGATGTTCCTATCACACACACACGTGCACACACACACTGAGCTGAAATGGTTGTTAAAAACCACTGGTTTTGACTTAGTTTATTTTAAAGTAATTAGACTAATAATTCTACATTGGCCAGAATAGAGATCCCAGGCAGAAAGTACATCCAATTAGAGAAAGAGGGGGGAAAAAAGAAAGGAATTGTGCAGTCCTGAGTTCACGTTGCCTGAAAATTCTTACCAACTATACATACTTCTCTAAATTATCATGACCTAAGAAAATATTTTTTCTAGATTTGAGCCTTTGCATATCTCCAAGAAAAGCTCCTTTTATTTATTTCTTTGTTATATATTCATAGTGACTATCAGGCTTTTTAAAGTCCCATTTTGTTCAGATAAAATATTTCAAGGATGGCCCATATCATGTAAAGCAAGTACAAGCAGTTGGTGGGATGGGGAAGATGTTACCCATCAACCCTCTGAGGTTCGTGAGAGGGCTCAGGGAACCCTGAGGAGTCAACAGATCTGCGACTGCCATGTACAGTCATGTAGTGTGTATACTGCACAAAAGTGTTAGCCAAGGCACTTGGGAGTTGATATCCAGCTCATGTTCTACTCATCAAGACTTGGGATCTTGCACAGCACAGTACCCACCTGGGGATAGGGATACCTTTCTCTCTGCACAGAGTATAGTCTGGTTATAAGCCATGTGTCCACAGAGCAGCATGCACCCAGAGGAGGCGTTTTTCAAATTCATCCACCCAAATGGGGCACCTTTTGTACGTAGGTCACATAAAGGCAGGCCATGGTCTTGCATGAGCATACGTTGAAAATCACAATAAGTGTCTACCAGTACTTAGAATTTAGCTTTCTATTTTGAGTCCCTGGTGTGCTGGTAAATTTCAGAACAAGTTCAGTATATTTCCTTGCCCTAGACTTAGACCATGACTGCATGAGTGTGGGCAAGGGACCAACAGCCTCTGGAGAAATGTGCCAGGCAAAGCCTTATATGGGCAGACTCCTCTGTCATGATTTTCAGGGTAACTAAATATCAGAAGTAAGAGACCAAGGGATTACTTTAGTTTAACATCCTTATTTTATAATCAGGGAATGAATATCTTGAGAAATTCTGGCTCGTGTTCAAAGCCACTCTGTTCTAGTTGGTGAAACTGGGACTCAATCTAAAGCCTCCTGGGTATGATCCCAGGGCTCTTTAGCTGGCTGTGTGATGACGGGGACAATATAACGCAAGAAATGATGGGGGCTTCCTCACTGGCTTCCTTCTCCAAAGACAAGTATTTACCGCTTGGAGATGTTCTAGGTGTGGTTCAGCTTCAAGGGACCACATGGGGTCACCCTGTGGGGAGCCTAGGAATATGCTATCACGGAATGTCGACAAAGTGGGCTGTCTCTCTGTCAATGGCTTCTGCAGCGCTAAAATGCCTCCTCATTCTGCCCTGGAGCTGAATCAGCCTTGGGAGTCATGCCTACTTCCTGGGCTGCAACGAGGCCACCCCAAACAACAATAATAATAACAACATTAATGATGGTAAACACCGTCATCATCTTGTTTGGTCCAGGCAGAGCCCCTTTGATCTGGGGATCTCCAATATGATCCAGCAGCTAGTGTCATTATCTCCCTTTTACAGACAGAGAAAATGAGGCACAAGGTGTTTAAGCTTAGAGGCCCGAGGTCACGCGGGGCGTCGTTACCGGAGACATCTGAGGAACTCAGGTTGTTAGCTCTGAAATAAAATCTCTAGGCACTTAACAGGCTTTTGGTTTGCAATGGCTGCTCTTTATGAGGACTGTATATATTTCTAAACCCTGCCATGGGAGCGAATACCAATCATTAGATTTCATTTCAAGCATGTCTTTCACAATCCGAAGTGCTGCGAGCGTGTGGCAGACTCTCCTCTGCTCTGAGCAGGTGTCAATTGCACACCTGGTCCTCTTTAACACTCAGGTGGGTCCCCAGTGGTAAAGGACTCAAAGCTGGCCTTAAACAACAGAAGGAACTGTGGTCAGAGTCTCAGGGGACCTAAAAATTTTTCAGCTTAATGAGGTATAACTGACAAATAAAATTGTATGTGTTTAAAGTGTACAACGTGATGATTTGACATATACATACTTTGTGAAATGATTACCACGATTCTGTTTATTTACATATCCATCACCTCACATAGTAACTTTTTTTTGTGTGGTGAGAACACTTGAGGTCCACTTTCTTAGCAAACTTCAATTATGCAACACAGTGTTATTAACTATAGTTACCATGCTGTATATTAGCTCTCCAGAGCTTATTCATTGTATAACTGAAGGCTTGTAACCTTTGACCAGCCTCTTCCCATCTGTGCCCACCCCTACCAGGTCCCTGGTAACCACCACTCTACTGTGTGTTTCTATGAGTTTGATTTTTTTTTTTTAAGGTTCCATATATAAGTGAGATCATACATTATTTTTCTCTATATGACTAATTTCACTTTGCATAATGTCCTCTAGGTAAATCCATGTTGTTGCAAATGGCAGGATTTCCTTCTTTCTCGTGACTGAATAATATTCCATTGTATATACATAACATATCTTTTTTTATCCATGCATCCATTGACAGACACTTAAATTGTTTCCTTATCTTGGCTATTGTGAGTAACACTACGATGAACACAGGAGTACAGATACTTTTTTGAGATATTGATTTCATTTCCTTTAGATATATCCCCAGAAGTGGGAGTTTTGGATCATATGGTAGCTCTATCTTTAATTTTTTGAAGAACCCATATTTTTTTCATAATGTCTCTACCAGTTAACATCTTCACCAACAGTGCACAAGGGTTTCCTTTTCCCCATGTCCTTTCTAACACTTACCTTTTGTCTTTTTGATAAAAGTCTTCTTAACATTTGAGAGGTGATATATCATTGTGGTTTTGATGTGCATTTCCCTGATAATTAGTGATGTTATGTACCTGTTAGCCATGTCTTCTTTGGAAAAGTGTCCCTTCAGATCCTTTGTGCATTTTAAAAATCAGAGTATTGTGGGTGTGTGTGAGATTTGTTGTCGTTGTTGTTTTGTTCTGTTTTTTTTTTCCCTATTGAGTGGTAGGAGTTCGTATATATTTTGGATATCAACTTGTATTAGATATATGGTTTGCAAATATTTTCTCCAGTTTGATATGTTGCCTTTTCATTTTGTTGATTTTTTTTTTTACTGTGCAGAAACTTTTTAGTTTGATGTAGTCCCACTTGTTTATTTTTGCCTTTGTTGCCTGAACATTTGGTATCCTATCCAAGAAATCATTGCCAATGCCAGTGTTAAGGAGTTTTGCTCTATGACTTCATATAGGGTTTTAATGGTTTCAGGTCTTACGTTCAAGACTTTAATCTATTTTGAGTTAATTTTTGTGAGTGGTGTATGACAGGGGACCATTTTCATTCTTTTGCATGTGGATATCCAGTTTTCCCAGTACCATTTATTGAAGAGACCATCCTGTCCCCTTTGTGTATTTTTGGTACCCTGATCAAAGATTAGTTGATTATATATGCATGGGTGTATATCTGGGCTTTGTGTTGTGTTCCACTGGTATATGTATCTGTTTTTATACCAGTACCATACTGTTTTTTTTTTTTTTTTTTTTTTTGCGGTATGCGGGCCTCTCACTGTTGTGGCCTCTCCCGTTGCGGAGCACAGGCTCCGGACGCACAGGCTCAGCGGCCATGGCTCACGGGCTCAGTTGCTCCGCGGCATGTGGGATCTTCCCGGACCAGGGCACGAACCCGTGTCTCCTGCATCGGCAGGCGGATTCTCAACCACTGCGCCACCAGGGAATCCCTACCATACTGTTTTGATTACTGTAGCTTGTAATATAATATGAAATCAAGAAGTGTGATGCCTTCAGCTTTCTTTTTCTTTCTTAATATTGCTTTGGCTATTTGGGTTGGTGGATAGGCCTCCTGATGGAGTCTGGAAAGTGGTTAGTAGGATCTGCATTCAGGGGACCTCAATTTGAACCACAGTTCTGCCTTTACTGGCTGTGCCACCCTGGAGAAAGTACTTAGTTTCTCTGGGCATCCTTTGCATTTTCATTTATAAAGTGAAGAATTTGCATTAAATCATTTGATGGTATGTTTTTAAAATGAACTCATGGTTTTGTGAAAATTCATCTTACTATATTTTTTTCTCCAAACTTCTGAGATCTTGAAGAATCTGCCTTTTCCCCTGTTTGAGTCTTTGGAATGCTCTACATCATCTTCCTTGTTGCCATATTATCTTTTCCCAAAGGGATTCAAACTTTTTAAAGTAACATGGATTCAGTCAGAGTTCAGTTAAGGAAACAGACTGAGTATTTTAAGCAGAAATGGATTCAATTCAGGGGATTAAGAACTTACAGAACTGTTGTAAGGTCTGGAGGAGTGGAAGTCCGGTGGGTACCACTACACTATCTCAAAGTCATCCTATGATCCAGAGATTAGAAAGCTGATGCCCCAGCTGTTTTCACCACAAGTGCCTCTGGCATCCATGAAGCCGATGTTTGGACCCTGGAATAAGGAGTCCAGTGGCTGAAATGCCTCTAAACACTCATGTTTCAATCATATTGCTACTTCACACAAGGGCATTATTGGGGAAACCTAATTTGCTTCTAGAACCATACCTTCAAGGGTGTATGGGAAATGCAGATTTTTCTTTTCTAGCTCCTAAGTTACAGGGAATGGAGAATTAGTGCCAACAATCCTATTCAGCACAAGCACTGTTCAAATGTCATTTTACATGGTGTATTTTCATCAGGATAAGCTCTGCTATGCTGCAGTAGTAAACAACCCTAACATTTCAATGACAATATAATAAACATTAATTTCTCACTCATCAAATGTCTGGTGCAGCCTGGTTAGCCCTTCTCTTTCTTATAGATGCACCATCTAGAACAAATGACCTTCAAGACATTGAGGCAGGGGAAGAGAGAGATGGAAGAGACATGTCAGCCATTAACTGCTTTAGCTCAGGAGTGGCACATGTCAATTAGGCCCATGATCGGTGGCCAGAGCTAGTCACAGGGCCCCAGCCTAGCTGGAAGGCAGACTGGGAAATATACGGGAGCACATGGAATATTTGATGAATGCATGCTATCACTCATGGTAAAAAGAGGAGGTACTTGTCTTCGAAGTCAGGGTGAGCCTGCCTCTAAATCTCCCTTTCCCTCTGTGAAAGGCCCTAAAAGAAAGACTCCAGGGATCCTCAAATGCCAATCTGAACACATTGCATATGAAAGGATTTGGAACTATAATCTAGTTATCTGTGTGGCATTACTGGGGAATCAGAAAAAGACTTCCTTCTCCATAAAAATCTCTCTCACGGATCTAATCTGGCACCTAAAATTTCTACCAGTAATATTACCCTTTGTGTGCTACTTTGATGATATGCATATTTAACATAAGTTAAGGCAATAAGTAATCTTGTATTACACTGGAGCTCTTTCAGTGAGCGGTGATCAAGGTGTGGGAGAGTTGGACTGATGCCACGCACTGGGGAAAGGAGAGGAAAACTGGTGTCCGTGGATCCTATAGATCAGCAATGGAGTCTTGGGGATGTAGGGCAGGGGGCTGGAAGGGAGTGGAGGGGGCTGCCCAAGGAAGGGGAGAAGGGGGCTTTAGGCAGATTATCCATATCACATCTTTGCCAAGGGCCTGACCTATTTTGGCCTCCAGGGCAGCCACATTGTCACCCAACTGCATCCAATAAGGTCACAAATGTCTCTTTGGACTGAGCCTACTTTTGAAAGAAAAACTCAGAAATATCTGTCCAGCTAGACTGTAGTGAAGACAAGTGAGGCTGTAGTGGGGTGTCTGACTCCAAGTTTTGAGCTGCTGGGCTTGGAGTCCCAAGATTGATTTTAAATCTTAACTCTGCCTTGCACTTATTGGCAGTCCTGTGGACTTTTAAAATACAACTGTATGATCTTGGGCTAGTTGTGTTTTTGTACCTCTGCTGGCAGGATTAAATGAGAAATGCACGTTGGACATATAGTAGAGAACCAGTGGATGCAAGCTCTGTTCCCCCTTTTGGTCACCTTGGTGTCTCTATTTGTGAAGTAAAGTGTGTAATCAAGATCTTTCTCTAGAGCCTTAGGTCTCCACAGTTGTCTCAAGGATCAGAGGATGTGAGGAGAAGGCTGAGTTGGGGAAAAGTCTCTGGACTCTCCACTCATTTAAAGCAGAGGTATTCTAGGTAAGATTTAGTTTGGAAAAAATATATTCTGCTGGTAAAATGAACTCTGAAACCCTCTGGACTGGGTGATTGCTGCAATCTCTTCCCTCTAACATATTATGATCCTGAGAGCAATGTTTCTGAGAATGCCTTAAAAATGACAACACACGGGCTTCCCTGGTGGCGCAGTGGTTGGGAGTCCGCCTGCCGATGCAGGGGACACGGGTTCGTGCTCTGGTCCGGGAAGATCCCACATGCCGTGGAGCGGCTGGGCCCATTAGCCATGGCCGCTGAGCCTGCGCGTCTGGAGCCTGTGCTCCGCAACGGGAGAGGCCACAACAGTGAGAGGCCCGCGTGCCACACACACAAAAAAAAGACAACACACTGTACAAATGTAATGCTGTGTTATTATCACTATCACTTTCCAATGTGATCTTAGTTTGGATTTTGGTTAGAACAGGTTGCAGTATCAGCTCCCATAACACCTATACCTTCACCAAATTATTGATAAGCTCATTTGAAGTGAGATGGTTCAGGATAAAGTAAGAAGCTCCTATTTTTTTCTTTTCTTAAGAAGGAATATGTTTTTTCACTTCAACTTCATGCATTTATTGTTACTGCTATGACTAATGTAATATATGGATGGTCTCTCTCTGTCTCTGTCTCTCTTTTTCTCAAAGAGAAAAAAGATGATCAAGACATGATATTTCAGAAGGATTTAGAAATGTTTTACTGTTTATACAAAGTTTCACACCATGAAACAAATATCAAATATTGCTAATGAATATCTGAATATATGGTAAAAGTATAGAACAGGGATGTAAATGATGAACTCTCCATCCAGGAAAATGCTTAAAACAATTCAGCATCTAGAAGCCACTCATGGGGTGGAGTGGGTAGTTAATAAACACTGTTGAATGAATGAATGACTCATTCTCTCTGGGGAGGGTGAGGAGGTAAAGGATTAGAGAGATGTGCAGAGACTTTAATTTTAACATTTTATTTCTTAGGCTGAGTGTTTGCTACCCAGGCATTTGTCATATTATACACTTTCCTCTGCTTGAAATATTTCATAATTAAAAAAACTAAACCCAAGTTTTGATGTCTGCTTTCAAGGGGCTTGCAGGCTAGAATTAGAATTGTTACTATCAGCTGACATTCATCCTCCCAGTTCTAGCACTTTTTGGCTGTGTGCTTTGGGCATATTACCTTCGCTGAGACACTGTCCTCATCGTAAAATAGGGATAGAACAGTTTCTACTTCACAGAGCCCTTAGGATTAAAGGAGGCAATCAATACATAGTACTGAGTACCTGGAATATAGTGCTCAAAGATATGTACACATACAACATCTCAGGTCCGCCCAGCATCCCTACGAAGATGTGGAAACAGATTCAGGTAAGAGCCGGAAAATGATGTTGCTGGGATTTGAACCCGAGTACCACCCTTTATATTAACCAGGCTAAGTGATAAAGGAGTTGTAAAATGGAATTTACCCGTCACTTCTATTTCCCTCTCTTTTTTTCTTCCTTTGTGTCCTCTGGACCTATAGCGCGAGTGGGACTTTATGGTGTTGGTCACCACACCGTAAGCTCCCCGAGTTACAGTGTTGTCCCAACTCTGTCCTGTGGCCAGGCCATGTGCCTTACAGCTTTCTGTGGTCAGAAGGGAGCTCTACTCTCCTTCCAGACCCCACCACTAAAGCCTGGCTACCACTCCCAGGATGCCCCGGGCAGTCAGAAGCAGAAAACGACCTGCTGCCTCTTGAACTTGGCAGCCATCTTGGCTGGTGTTAACAAAGAGTAATTAAGTCATCCACAGAACTCAGTGGTGGAGGCTGAGGTTGTGGCTTGGAGCAGGCTGGGTCAATGCCAAGGCTACTTTGGCTTCATCTAGTCCATATCCCTCACATTTCTCTCCACAAGCCTCAGTGCAGGAGAAGGAGAACTGATCCTGATACGAGAAGGCTTGGGAGTTTGTCTCCTCCTCTTACTAGCTGTGGGAACTTGGACAAGTAACTTAACCTCCCTGAGCTGATATTTCCTCATCTTAAAATGGTGATAGTAATCTTTTCTTACCTCAGGGTTGTTGAGCAGCTCAAATGATATAATGAATTGAAAGCCTTTTGTATGATCTGTTATGATGAGCCCAGATAGTAGTCTACAGACAAGGGGGTAGAAAGAGGAAAAGGACAATTCTGAGGGCTGGACTTGTTCCATTCCTTGCAAACTGCCCCCTGAACCCCAGCTCCTCTATTCGCTCAAAGCCACTTCTCAGTTAGAGCAAACCAGACTGATTGTCTTGAACCCTGCACTTTGTCAACATCCCCACCTCTGCCTTAATTTCAATTTTGGAAATGGATTGTGGTGAATAAGGGGGAGGGGAAGTCAGGTGACGTTATGAACTGATGCTTTAAGAAAACCCAGGGTTCTCTTGGAAGAAGCATCATTATCAAGAGGGATGGACACAGATGTGGAAGTGGTGTGATCTTTGGTGAGTGGCTTAACCTCTCTGAGCCAGATTTCCTCACTGGGTGATTGCTGCAATCTCTTCCCTCTAACATATTATGATCCTGAGAGCAATGTTTCTGAGAATGCCTTAAAAATGACAACACATGGGCTTCCCTGGTGGCGCAGTGGTTGGGAGTCCGCCTGCCAATGCAGGGGACACGGGTTCGTGCCCCGGTCCGGGAAGATCCCACATGCCGCGGAGTGGCTGGGCCCGTGAGCCATGGCCGCTGAGCCTGCGCGTCCGGAGCCTGTGCTCCGCAACGGGAGAGGCCACAACAGTGAGAGGCCCGCGTACCACAAAAAAAAAAAAAAAAAAGAAAAGAAAAGAAAGAGGCTAAAGAGGACAAACCTGCTTCTGTGTATTTTTTTGTTCTTCTTTGAGAAAGTGTACCATCTTTGATTGACTACTCCTTGGCTCAGCCAACATGGAGACTTCCAGGGGAAATTCCCACTGATCAAAGAAGTGACGAAAATGAACATAAGAAACCAAAGGAGAAGAAATCTTCCTCAAAATACCTGCTCCAGAAGGAGGAAGTGTTTCTGCTTATAGAGAAAGTGAATCTGGACATCCAGGGTGAGCCCAGGAGTCTTGGGAATGGACTGGCTGAGCATAGGTTGATTTTGATTCGGATCTACATGGCTTCTCCCAAAGGGGAGCTTCTTCTCATGGGCATTTCATCTTTCAGCAAGTATTGGTGAAGAAACTGCATCTGGAATCCCATTTGGTCCTTACAAGCATGCTGGTGGAGGGGAAGTAAAGGGATGATGTCCAGTAAGAGTTGGCAGTGCACCCAGGGACTAGCAAGAATGAGCAGTCTTTTCCACTCCTGGGTAGATGACCCCTGTGGGCTCTGGAACCATGGGAGAGAGTCTGCCTTACAGGATGTGACCATAGCTCAGGGGGTTCAGCTACTGCCACAACCCTGGCCAGTAGGGAGGGAGTGGGGGAAATAAATCGCTTGCCTCTCTCTTCTCCTGCTTCCCAATCTCCTGCCAGCACCTCCCATTGGCTGAGTGTATCTTGAAGGCAGAGGGCAAAGGAGGCTGGTAATGCAGTCCCTAGAGGTCAGCCTCTTGAGGCCCAGAGCAGGGTCTGGTCTACAAGAGAGAATTTACAGAGCTGGGAAGCAGAGCAGAATCAACACCAAGCAAGAGGCTCTTTGAACTCTCACAGCCTCTGGGGGCTTCCCTGGTGGCGCAGTGGTTGAGAGTCCGCCTGCTGATGCAGGGGACACGGGTTCGTAGCCTGGTCCGGGAAGATCCCACATGCCGCGGAGCGGCTGGGCCCGTGAGCCATGGCCATTGAGCCTGCCTGTCCGGAGCCTGTGCTCTGCAATGGGAGAGGCCACAACAGTGAGAGGCCCACGTACCGCAAAAAAAAAAAAAAAAAAAAAAAAGTCAAACTCTCACAGCCTTGGGACGAAGAAAGCAGGTCCCTATTGAGCAGTTCTCAAACACCTGTACTCAGTCCTCTCTTCCACAGCAGTGGTGAAGTATCCATGGGCCCAGTGGCTTGGTTGGGCAGAGGAGGGCCTATGCTCTAATAAGGAGTAGAGGAGAAACCTGATTTCTTTGACCTGTCTTTCCCAGAAGATGAGGGACAGGCACAGACCAGCCCTCTCCCCCCAGACAAATATATCTTTCCATTCACAGGAAGGGTGAAATAATTTGTCAAATACCGATTTCATATGGGGGTACAGAGTTAATCCTTTGTATGTTGTCTCTTTGGATCCTTTGGCAAGTAACTCATGAAAATCAACAGCTCCAGAGCCAGCTGCTTTCTGGTGGAGCAAGTGGGCCTAACTCTAGGTGATGCTAATGAAGTTTGACTGCAAATCTCTCCCTCCTCTCTGATTCCTACAATACCCACCCCGACCCAGCATCCTATGGGCTAATGGGCCCAGCATCCTCATATCTCTCCTATCAGGAGGAAATAAAATGTCTAATGAACTTATTCACTCCATGTGTTAGGAACTTAATGTGTTACCCTCTCCCAGGAGAATTTGTGTTTTCTAGCACAGCCAGAGAGTGGGTGGTGCTCAACCCAAAGGAGTGAATCACTAATAGTGGAATCCCAGGCATCCAAGGAGGTCATATCTCTGGGGTGGGTTCCTTCCTGACACTGTTCATATTATACAAATATAGCAACCACCTATTATCCCCTGAAAAAAGATTGTCCTGTGGGTGTGGTGACGGTGGGCATGGAGAGGCACGTCCAAGTTGAAGCCAGGGTTGTCTGAAGTTCTTTTTTCTTTATGTTGAATACACTCTCATTTATTTTATTTAACATTTTTATTGGAGTATAATTGCTTTATATTGTTGTGTTACTTTCTGATGTATAACAAAGTGAATCAGCTATATGTATACTTATACCTCATATCCCCTCCCTCTTGTGTGTCCCTCCCACCCTCCCTATCCCACCCCTCTAGGTGGTCACAAAGCACCGAGCTGATCTCCCTGTGCTATGTGGCTGCTTCCCACTAGCTAACTATTTTGCATCTGGTAGTGTATATATGTCCATGCCACCCTCTCACTTCATCTCATCTTACCCTTTCCCCTCCCCGTATCCTTAAGTCCATTCTCTACATCTGTGTCTTTATTCCTGTCCTGCCCCTAGGTTCTTCACAACCATATTTTAAAAAATTCCACATATATGTGTTAGCATACGGTATTTGTTTTTCTCTTTCTGACTTACTTCACTCTGTATGTCAGACTCTAGGTCCATCCACCTCACTACAAGTAACTCAATTTCGTTTCTTTCTATGGCTGAGTAATATTCCATTGTATATATGTGCCACATCTTCTTTATCCATTCATCTGTCGATGGACACTCAGGTTTTCAAAACCAAATCTGTCCCTTTGAATGAGAGGCACTTAAACATCCACGCGGTCTCCCCAAGTGTAGGGGAGAGTGCCTGCCCTCCTCTCTGAAACTGGGTTCCCTTCACCTGGAACACAGTGCTGGCATTGTGCAATGTCCCTGTTGGCAGAGAGGTTTGGGCCCCTTGTTTTCAGGTCTGTGCAGTTTCCAAGAAGGAGCCGTGGCCTTTGAGTAGGACTGGCTAATGAATAGTGGTCCAGGTGCCAAATGAAGGAGCCAAGAAGAGGGGAAGGAGAGGAAAGTCCTGACTTTTACATGAAGATGAGACAGCCGTTCCCGTGGCAGCCAGATGGGATCTCTGTTGTCCTGCAGAGGCTTTGGGGTCAGGCTTGGGTCAGAGCTGGGTTGGAGGTAGGAATAGGACAGGCCAGGCCAAGCAGGAGAGCAGGGCAAAGTCTCCAACAACTGCATGGGAGGATGTGAAAAAAGTACCTTTCATCAGGAGCTGAGGGCCTGGTGGAGAATGGCCCTTAACATTCGAGCCAAGCACCCCATGAATTTGTAAAAGCCAGGCTCGGGGGCTTTTACTCTCTATTATATTCAGCAACGTCATCAACTAGACAGTAATCACTACTTCCATTTACTGAGCATCTACTCCCAAATCAGGCTCTTTACATAAGTTATTTATTGATGTCCTTACAAAGATCCTATTCATTTGCACAACATACATGTATTGAGTTCCTATTTTGTCAGGCACTATTCTGGGCACTTAAGTTAACATCTTACGAAAAACCCCAAAGGAACTTTTTGGCCAACCCAATAGAATGCCAGTGAGGTGGGTGTTATTATCCTCCTATTACAGTGTCAGACACAGAGGGGTTAAGTGACTTGCTGAGTTTTTCAGCCAAAAATGACTGAGCCGTGATTTATACCAGAATCGGCCTGACCTAAAATCCGTGCAATTCTCCTGTGCTGTGTACGTGTCGTCCTCTCCCTGGGGGTACAGGGATGAGGAGTAACCAGGCTGGGAAGGGCAGAGCTGGGTTGGATGGCCCAGTAGAGGCAACATGTCCTGACTGGGCGGATTAGGATCGGCTCAGGGGTAACAGAGTATCCCTGGGTGGGGCCGATTTAGCTCTAAGCCTTGATAAAATCAGCTGCCTCCATGGCAAGGTAGGGGGACTAGCCTTTTGCCGTCACCGGCTGAGGTCTTACACAAAAAAGTCTATCCCTGGGTGGACCATGCAGCCTTGAAGGCCTAGAGTCAACTATTGGTTCATCCATTTTTCTTATCACTTACTAGATGTCTTAGCTTACCTTGGAGGGCAGAGAAGTAGGTCCAGGGACCTAGAGGTTTGTAAGGGTAGCCTCCAAACTCCTTTGGTTCCGAATGGGGTGTAGAGGGTCATCAAGGACCCTGGGCTCAATTTCCTGAATAAAGTAAGCATGTGTGGCAAGACCAGAGATGGTGCTCTCCCCTGATGAGTTCTCCCCGTTGTTTGATCTAGTTTTCATAGTAATGAGCTTGAGTTTCACCTTCGACTGACTTGGTGCCCCCTCAGACATGAAAAGGGAGAGGCTTGTCTAAGTTCTTCCGACTTTTTTCCAAGCTTCTATCCTGATGAAGGAAGGAAGATGGCCTCTAGCTGTCCGGCCCCCTCCTCTTCTGCTGTGTCTCCCTTCTCCCACTCCCAGATGTACCTGCATGTGCAGTAGGCTTCTGAGGCCAGAGCAGGGCTGCCAGAGACCTAATGCCAGCTGCTTTGGAATGGCAATCTTTGGGACTTTGAGAAAGAAGAGAGGTTTTGAGGGGTATCTCTCTATGTGGGATGAAGTCAAATGGAACACAACTGGAAAACCCTTGGAAGGCTGATACCTACATTTTGGCTACACAGAATTCATTCTTCTTCCATTGTTTGGGTCTCCTTCTCTGTCCTTCCATCCTTGTTGGCACCTGGAGCCTAGGTCTGGGGAGGTTTAGGTGAATTAGTTGTAGCTTCTAGGAGGAAGGCAGTAAACCCAGAAAAAAAGACCACGTGACTTCTCTCTGGGCCCAATGTGATGCTTCTACTTAGGTCTCTGTAGATCCTGAGGCTCTCCACTCAGTTCCTCCAGATTTTGCGAAAGATCTTTGTGTTTATGCTTGTAACGGAGGAAGGAAGTCAGAGTTAGGGCTGGTAGAATCAGGAAGTGGAAACACTAATTCCCCCTTTCTTCAGATTCAGGCATTTCCTTCTGTTGGAGCCAGAGTTCATCACCACCGATAGGAGTAAGCCGAATTCCTTCTCCCAGCTCTTCCCTTTGACTAGTGGTCCCAATTTCCTCTCTTCAGCTCCTTAGAAGGACATTTTGATTTCTTTTGAAGTGTGAATCCTTTAAATTGTTTGTCATGAGTTCCCTGGAGGAAATGCAGGCTCCGAAATATTCGTGAAAGAACAGTTATCTGGGTGCTTAGAGACTGGGAGAAGGGAAATGTCAGAAGGAAGCTTGGTTTGCTGAATTTCATCTTCCTCTTGATTTTGCCTAAGACTCGTGTGGCCTAGGCAACTTCTGTTTTTTGGAAAAGTAATTTCCATGAGAGTTTGGGCCAGGACTGGCAAATGCCTGGCCCAGTGGCTGCCCCCTCCCCACACCTTAGCACATTTACCCCGTTTCCTGCTCACTGGGACGGGAGCCCCAGATCCTTCTCAATGCAGCATTCTGTGCAGCCTCCATCAGTCAGCCTCGACGTTTGAGATGAAGCCTGCTCCCTATTCCTGTTTAAAACTTTGGCTGTGAATTCCTTATCATTGCTTGTCCTTGTATACATTTAAAGAACACAGAAAACTCAAAATAAGAAAAAAAACCACACAAAGTTCTCCCACTCAAATACAGCTTCTCTTAATTTTTTGTTTATTTCCTTCTAGTCATATTCTTGTGCCTTTAAAAAACTGTGGTAAAATATACATAACATAAAATTTACCTTTTTAACCATTTTTAAGTGTACAGTTCAGTGGCATAAAGTACATTCACATTCTTGTGCAACCATCACCACCATTCATCTTCATAATTTTTCTTTAACCCAAACTGAAACTTTGTATCCATTAACCAATAACTCCCCCATTATGCTCTTCCCCAGCCCCTGATAACCACTATTTCTGTATCTATGAATTGGACTATTCTAGATGCCCCATGTAAGTGGAATCATTTCTAGCCATTTTTGTGAACAGGTCTTCTTAAAAATTATAAATTGAGCCTAGTGAATATGGACTTCAGCATCCTGATTTCTTAACATTTTTACATTATAAGCATCTTTTCATATTGCTCCATTCTCTATATGAACATATTTTTAACGGCTGAACATTATCAAATTGAGTGGATGCTACATCCGTTATTAACCTCCCATAGTTTCCAGTCATTTGCTATTTTAAAGAATGTTGTGGATTATATTGAGGCTCGCTTCCTCGGTGCAGATTCAAGAAACTAATTACTCGCTTAAGAGGAATGAGAACATTTTTATATTCATGATCTCTATTACCAAATGGCCAGGAAAAAAAATTTCAGATGGTGCTATTCACTGCTGGTGTGGGCTTCCTCTGGGGGCTGTGAGGTCCTTTTCTCTAAGGATGTTGACCATTTGTAGAGTCAATTCAAGCGTTAACTGTCTGGGAGAGTGGGATGGGCAAGGGTGCTTCCCAAATTCCTAGATAGGCCATGTTTTAGGATGTTGATCTCTTCATAAGGAATGACAGGTGTTCCTTGAAGAAGCATGTGCAGAGCAAGTCCTGTTTTCTCTTTAGATTGTGTATTTAATTTGGGACAACCTGGAGGTTTGTTAATGAAGGTTATGGAGAGTCTAAAATACCCCCCGCTCTAAACCATCCCCTGGCTTCTCCTTGAGGGCAGAGGTTGACACTAGTGACATTTTAAATCTCTCCCATCTCGGAGTTGTCATGATTCCAGGGCTCTGCCACTGTACAGTCCACCAGTTGGGCCCAATAACTTCATCTTTCTCACGTCAGCCTGGCTCATCCATACCCTCTTTTGTTCTGTCTTAAATGTCATGGAGGACTTCCCTGGTGGCACAGTGGTTAAGAATCTGTCTGCCAATGCAGGGGACACGGGTTCAATCCCTGGTCCAGGAAGATCCCACATGCCGCGGAACAACTAAGCCCGTGAGCCACAACTACTGAGCCCATGTGCCGCAACTACTGAAGCCCACGCACCTAGAGCCCGTGCTCCACACAAGAAAAACCACCATGATGAGAAGCCAGCTCACGGTGATGAAGAGTAGCCCCTGCTCTCTGCAACTAGAGAAAGCCCGCTTGCAGCAACGAAGACCCAACACAGCCAAAAATAAATAAATAAGTTTATTAAAAAAAAAAAATGTCATGGAGAGGTAGACCCATCCTCTCCCTTCCCAGGAAAACCCAGGTCACAATGAGCATGCCCGTGCTTCTCCCCTAGTGCTTTCTCGGTAGCACAGTCTGATGACACTTCTCCAGCTGCCTTCAGCTGCTCTCCAGGAAGACACAACGGCGAGAGATCCCAATCAGCCCATTCTCTCCCTGTAGCACTGTGTGCTTTGGCTGCTGAACTAGAAAGCCAAGCCTATTTTTACCTATCATTTTGATACTATCTTGGGGTGTAATTGGAATGAGCCCTCAGTGTGGAAATTCTTACTCAGAACACGAAGGATCGAAGAGGGCTTGGAAACTGAACACCAGAAGAACTCTTGCTCGAGGCCTCTTGGCAGGGATGGCTCTGGTTTCCTGGAGCAGTGTGGTAAGGCTAACAGGTGAGTGTTTCCTTCGGGAGTGATTTCCTGATCTTTCGGTAGCTATGGGCTATGGTGAACACTGTCATATCCTGCCTTCTCTGCATTATTTGATGAACACGCAGGTGAGCTGCTCTGTGGTTTAATATCAATGGCAGAGTGGTCACCATTTGTCAGTTCTTGTCCCTCTGGGAACTCTGGTTTGCATCTCACTGTGTTTCCCTCGAGATGTCGTCTGGGGTCCTTCAAACTGCTTGCTGCTCCTGAGTGATGACATTCAGATTCCAACCAGATTCTAACTCAATCATCTGTGTGTGAAATGCCCTATCATTGTTACCCACACCAACAATATCAGCTGTAAAGTGTCTTCAAAGGACATTCATTTCAATGATACATGAAGTTTGTTTCTTTTCTGAGTTTTTCCCTGCACAGCTAATGCAATGATTTTTTTTTAACGTTTTTTCCTTTTAATTGTATCCTCATGTGAGGTTGATTGTAACACAATAGCAAACGATGAATGCACATTTACTAGACAAAGTCATGACTTCATGAAGACATGAAAGGGCGTATAATGATTTCTGTGAAATCCACATTTGATCATTATTCTCCTTTCTCAACTGAGTTGTTGACTCTGACAGTGCTCAATAGAAAAAAATCAAGTTGTAACTCTCCTTAAAAACATTTTGACTATTTATTATGGAACTAAAACATACACAGAAGTTGGCAGATCTAACTAATCTACCCTAGATATCCAACTCCAAGCCTCAATAGTCATCAACTCTTATTCAATTCTGTCTCTTCTGATCCCCATCCACTCCTTGACTCCAGATTATTTTGAAGCACATCGTGTGTCATTTCACACCCAAGTATTGTACTATGTATCTCTAAAAGATAAACATTCCCAGGCTTCCCTGGTGGCGCAGTGGTTGAGAGTCCGCCTGCCTATGCATGGGACGCGGGTTCGTGCCCCGGTCCGGGAAGATCCCACATGCCGCGGAGCGGCTGGGCCCGTGAGCCATGGTTGCTGAGCCTGCGCGTCCGGAGCCTGTGCTCCGCAACGGGAGAGGCCACGACGGTGAGAGGCCTGCGTACCGCAAAAAACAAAACAAAAACATTCCCTTTAAAAGTATACATCTACTTTTAATTTAATTTAATTTTATTTTTTTGCACGGTACGCGGGCCTCTCACTGTTATGGCCTCTCCCGCTGCAGAGCACAGGCTCCGGACGCGCAGGCCCAGCGGCCATGGCTCACGGGCCCAGCCACTCCACGGCACGTGGGATCTTCCCGGACCGGGGCACGAACCCGCGTTCCCTGCATCGGCAGGCGGGCTCTCAACCACTGCGCCCCCCAGGGAAGCCCTACATCTGCTTTTTAAATGAAGAAAAATTGGGGACATTTTCAAAGAAGACCTAGAAAGGGATGAAACGATATTTCTTTAATTAAAACATTTACTAGACCACTAATCCTATATCTCTTTAATTGAAGTATTAGACAACTAATCCATGTTTACTCTTTCTAAAACAGGTGCATTAGTAATAGGAACTCAGTTTGTATGATACACTTAAAGAGGGGCCATTAAAGAGGATATGCCCTAATTTTTAGTCTCTTGTTGAAATCAAGACTTTAATTCTGCAGAATACAATTATGATCATGATTCAGAATTGTACGCATTGAATGCATTTCCCCAGAGGTACACTCAGGTCCAGTTGATTTAATTTTCTATTTGCCTAACTATGCCGTTAGCCGTGTTAGTTTTGTCCAGGTGGGTGGTCTCCAAGCTTTTTTGACTTCACACTTCTATCAGTAAAGAATGAAGCATGTATCCATATATGAATTATTTATTTATAAGTTGTACCTATACTCTATTATGGTGGTAAATTAAGTGTGTTACAAAACACATATAAAATAGAAACTAAAGGATGAAATGATAAGTAAAAATGAATAGCAGTTCTAATATTTTCCTGCTACCCTCAGTGGATCTTCTTGTGTTTACCTCAATTTGAAGACCACCGGGGAAGGCTGTGGAAGGCAATATATAGCATAGCGAGGTGTCAGTCGTAAAGCTGGAAACCCGGGATTCAAATCCAGGGTCATATCCAGTGGCTCCACTACTCCTGAGTTGTGTGATCTTGGACACACCACTTAACCTCTCTAAATCGATCTTCTCCTCTGTAAGAAGAGGGCATGAATACCTTACAGGGTTTTGTAAGGTTTAATTCTTACACAGTGCCTGGGACATGGTAAACATTTGATTCATTTGGGCTAATAATAATAATAGTGATAATGCAGTCCTAGAGGGCCGGGCTGGGTCTAGGTTTTTCTTGCTCTTTTTACAGAGTACCACAGCATAATGCACACATCGACACTTATCCAAGGGCTGTGGTGCTGATGACGGTGTTGATATTGATGCTATGATGACACTTACCAGGATGGTCATGTTGGATGTGATCAACAGCACAGTGTACAGGTCATCGCTCATTCCGTTTTGTTTGTATCGATGATATAGGGATGACGGGATGGTGGTGATGGTATGATGATGGTTACGGGAATGGTCACATTGGGGGTGATGAATATGACCAGAGAGGAAGCCCTTTCTACCATCCCTTCTGGAGTTACACCATCAATACTTGCACTTGTCTTTCCTAAGAACCCTTCCCCTAACCACCCAACAAATATGCCGATTAACTTGTTTTGCCCTGTCTTCTCTTCCTGGCCTCTCTGCCTTGATGTTTTGCTGCCGGGCCCACCTCTCATGTTCCTGTCTCTGTCTCTGTCAAGCCTGCTGCTGCACTTGCCTGCACATAGGCCCAGGAGATGGACTGGAACTCAGCCCACTGCAGGACTATTCCTCTGCCAGTGGCTATTTGGTACTCACCTCAAGGAACCTGCCTCTCAACCCCTGAGGACGGCGAGCAGAGAACTAGAAACCTACAGTATGGCTCTTTCTGGACTTGATCAAGTTGTGCCCATGACTTTCTTGTCATGAGAGAGGGCAGATGTGGTAGGGAGCAAGCTCATGTAGTGGTGCAAACCTGGGGCCAGTACCCAAACGTGGTCGGGCAGGGGCTCCTGGAATTAAACTTGTCCAGGAAATCTGCCACCAGCTCTGCTTCCCAAGTGATCTGAGAGGCCTCCTGGGAAGGGCTGAATCCCCGTTGGCACAGAATCCCAAGAAAGCTTACAGAGGAACAACTTTCTCCTTTGCAAAATCAGAACAAAGGAAGGTTAGTGCTATGCCCAGTGGCGCCAAAATATAAGGCTGAATTGAAATGAGAATTTGCCTTAAGCTCTTTTTCTGGGGGCTTGTGTTTTTTTTCCATTACCCTTGTTGGCTGGGCTTTAGGGAAGTATGTCCCATCTTTTCCAGGAGTGGTTCAGATTTTATATTTTTAAGAAATTCAAGAGTCTGAGGTTAACATTTCAATGTAAGCACACTGAACGCTTTTGTTCCAGATACTGACTTGGGAATTAATCTCTTTAGCAAATTACGTTACGGTAGCACCTCATAACATTTTTTTAAAAAATTATTTATTTATTTTTGGCTGCGTTGGGTCTTCGTTGCTGCGGGCGGGCTTTCTCTAGTTGCGGAAAGCGGGAGCTACTCTTCGTGGCCGTGCGCAGACTTCTCATTGCGGTGGCTTCTCTTGTTGCGGAGCACGGGCTCTAAAGCGCAGGCTCAGTGGTTGTGGCACACGGGCTCAGTGCTTGTGGCTTGTGGGCTCTAGAGCGCAGGCTCAGTAGCCGTGGCGCACGGGCTTAGTTGCTCCTCGGCACGTGGGATCTTCCCGGACCAGGGCTGGAACCGGTGTCCCCTGAACTGGCAGGCGGATTCTTGACCACTGTGCCACCAGGGAAACCCCATAACCTTTTATTTTAATTTTTTTTCTATAGATTACTTTGTATCCACCTAAGATATTCTGAAAATGAGCAATGACACCTAAGAATATATACTTATCTCTTCCTACCAATTCTCCACATGGGATGTTGCCCAAGTTTTAGAATTACCTGGCTCCAGTTCTAGGGAATGGAGTATATGATTCTGTAGAATGAGATTATATGTTCTTAATATAACAACTATACATGAATTCTTTTTTTTTTAACCAAAGGAAAAAGATAATTTTATTAAAGAATGAATGGGGAATCCCCTGGAACAGAAAGGTAGGGGGCACTGCTTGACTGAATAAGGGTTTAGAGCCAGGAGTTACAAATCTATCAGGAACTTATATGTGCTGTCACATAGGAGTCTCTGGGGCACCATGGGTGCTCGTCTCTAATTTCTCTCTCTCTCTGTGCAGACCAACTTTTTCTCCACTCCTCATGCCCAGGGTCAAAAGATGTATCCTCCCATCCCCCATCAACTACCAGCACCAACTTTCTAAGCAAATGACTTTCTAGGCAAATGCTCTGTTACAATGGACTCATTCTCACCATTTCACAATTCTTTTTTTTTTTTTTTTTAACATCTTTACTGGAGTATAATTGCTTTACAATGGTGTGTTAGTTTCTGCTATACAAACGAATTCTTCTTGTATACAAAAATATTATTCTATGGATTTGAAATACTTTATCAGTTCTATACTTAATTTTAAATATTCTTGGAGTCAAAACACACTTATCTAATCATCAAACAGTCATGCTATCCCAAACAATTTGGGATTGCCTTCCCAAACATTTTTGGGGGTTTCCTCAGCTGGCTGAGAGATCCCAGGCCAGGGAAGAGGAAGACATTTTGTACCTGTGATTTTGATGGATGGACTACAGCCTTTTGATGGTTACTCTAACAAGGACTGGTCTCAGAGCTTACTTTTTAAACAGAGGTGAAAATGAAAGCCAAGCTCCTGTCTAGTTGATAGAATGGAAGTTGCATCAATGCTTAGCAGCATTGTTTTGGCTAAACATGGCAGAGTTACCACTCACATTTACCATCTTCCCTTCTCAACTCTAACCCCCCCACCCCATGATGGGAAAGAAATTTAAAAATAGAAATATGTCCATCAACGGATGAATGGATAAAAAAGTTTGGTATATACATTCAAAGGGATATTATTTAAGGAAATATAAAAAAGACAAAAAAATGAAGGAATAAAAAGGGATAAAATATTGTTATAAGCTACAACAAGGAACCTTGAAAATATTATGCTAAGTGAAAGAGGCCAGTCACAAAAGGTCACATATTGTATGATTCTGTTTGTTTGAAAAATCCCAAATAGGTGAATCCATAGGGATGCAAAGCAGGTTGGTGGTTTCCAGGGGCTGGGAGGAAGGAGGAATAGGGAGTGACTGCTTAATGGGTGCAAGCTTTCCTTTTGGGATGATGAAAATGTTTTGGAACTAGATAGAGCTGATCGTTGCACACCATTGTGAATGTGCTAATTGCCACTGGACTGTGCACTCTACAATAGTTAAAATGAATTTTATGTTATGTCAATTTTACCTCAGTTTAAAGAAAGGAATAGAATAAAACAAAGACAAAGAGAAAGGTGGAAGAGGAGATATCATTGGAAAAGACATTTCAGCAAATTTTAGAATATGGAAAACATTTGGAGAAACAGCAATTGACTTACCAGAGCAGAGGAAGCAAAAAACCCAAGTGTTTTAGAGGGAATGAGGAATGGGTGGGGATGGAGGGTGGTACCAGTGGAGAAAGAAGCTACTTTACTGGTCAGAACTGTAGAAAGGCTGAGGCTTAGCGATAACAGGTGCTATGGTAAGTAGCAATAAACAGGGGAATTGGTTGAAATTCAGAATATAGAGAATTTGGATGCCAAGGTCTTTTTTTGTTTTTCCCGTGCCAAGCATTCAGGAGACTTTGTAGCCTGTCCCCTTACTCTGCACTGGGAGACCTAGAGATGGCCAAGTGCAGGGTGAGATCCCATCCTGAAAATGAGGAAGAAAGGTAAGACAATACGTGAGACCCTGACTTCTTCTGGAACACTCCCAGCCAGGCTTAGATCAGCACCTGCAGCCTGCCCCCAAGCAGAAGACTGGTAGAGTCCTTTCCAGAGAAACTGACTTGTCCAAGAGAGAACATCCAGATCCTTGTTTTTGAGAGCTCCCCAGTGAAAAGGCAGCTCACTATTGGATCAGTTTCCAGGGGTGCCCACCTGTCAGGCCTGACCTTGAACCCAGAGCTTCTAATCAGTTGTCACAGTACCTCAGTCTTAATTATGGAAAGACAGGATCACTTTTTTTTTTTTTTTTTTTTTTTTTTGCGGTACGCGGGCCTCTCACTGCTGTGGCCTCTCCCGCTGCGGAGCACAGGCTCCGGACCCTCAGGCTCAGCGGCCATGGCTCACGGGCCCAGCCGCTCTGCGGCATGTGGGATCTTCCCGGACCGGGGCACGAACCCGCGTCCCCTGCACCGGCAGGCGGACTCTCAACCACTGCGCCACCAGGGAAGCCCCAGGATCACTTTTGATGAAACTTCCAACATGAACAAGAGAATAAAATAAGTAAAGAGGAAGAAGAATCTGGTAGTGTAAATAGCAAAGAAACGTCAGGGGAAAAAATAGGGTTTTAAAACAAAAATCTTATGATTATTGTCCTTTGGAGAGAGAAAGAAGGATATAGAGCTCTGAAAAAAGTACAAGTTGCCACAGAAATATTAATCAGAGAAGAGGAAATAATTCCTGGAAATTTAAAACATGTACAACAAAATAAAAATAAAAAATGAAATGGAAGGTTAGAAGATCATGTCTAAACAACAAAACTTTAGATTTCAAAAAAAAACATGGAGCATCAACCCTGGATGCTGTGTGTGACCAAATGAAGTTTCAGAAGGAGAATACAGGAAAGGAAGAGAGAAATATTATAAGAAAAGTGTCCAGAACAAAAGGCCATGGATTTCCAGATTGAAAAGACCCACCATGTACCCAGAAATGGATTTTGGATAAAACCACTTTGAAACCCATCCTTATGAAATTCTAGGACAAGAAGGTCTTAAAAGCTTCCAGAGAGAGAAATGGGTCACATACAAAAAACTTAGACTCAGAATGGCATCAGACTTCTCTATAGAAATATTGAACACTGAAAGAAAAGGAGCAATACCTTAAAATTTCTAAGAGAAAATGATTTTTACCTCGAATTCTATATCGAGTTCAACCAATTGTGATGCAATGTGAGGGAGGAATTAGAATACTCTCAGACATATAAGGACTAAAATTTTGCCTCCTGTGCACCCAGTCTCAGAAAGTATTGGAAGATGCACTTCATCAGAACAAGGACATGAATCAAGAAAGTGGAAGAAATGGGTTCAGGAAAACGGGGACACCACACAGTACAGGGCACAGCCAGAGGGGTCCTGAGAACATGTCCAGACTGGCAAGGATGGACAGCTCCAGAAGGACAGCATTAGGGGAAGGAACAAAAGGAATAGCTGATCAACTTCAACATTCAGAAGTAGTATTTAAAATGTGTATAACAGATATGTCGGAACATTTGTAAAAAATAATAAAAGATACAAAGAAAACCAAGCAAATGAAAAGTAAAGAAGGCAATGCTTAACTCCTAGAAAACAACACCAAAAAAGCTTTCAAGAAAGGAAATGCAATCATAGTGTACTACTTGGCTAATGGGTGAAAAATAAATACGTTCATAGTCATTAAAATACAAATGCTGATTGTTGGTTTAACCTAAAGTAGGGAAATTATTTTTTTAAATGGATACAGGGCTTCCCTGGTGGCGCAGTGGTTGAGAGTCTGATGCAGGGGACACGGGTTCATGCCTCGGTCCAGGAAGATCCCACATGCCGCGGAGTGGCTAGGCCCATGAGCCATGGCCACTGAGTCTGCATGTCCGCAGCCTGTGCTCCACAACGGGAGAGGCCACAACAGTGAGAGGCCTGCATACAGCGAAAAAAAAAAAAAAAAGGATACAAATACCCAAAGAAAAGCTAAAAGAGGTGGAAGTGTTTGCCTCTGGGAACAGGACTTGGAAGATGATAGTAGGGGAACAGGAAGGGGCTTTCTGTTTTTTGTTGCTATGGTTTTTGTTTTTGTAAGCCTTTTAGTACCATTAACTATGTTTCCAAAAATTCTGAAAATAAAAAATAAATATTAGTTAAAAATATTTGCTAATGTGGAGTGTGTCAAAGGTATGCATGACAAGACTCATCAGTTGTGGGGATTTCCCTGTATTCATACCACAAATAAGTGCAGATAATTTAAATTGTTGGTATTTATTGGACATTTACGACATCAGGCACTCAGCATTATCTCAATTAATCTACACAACAACGCTGTGATGGAGGCTCTTTTACACTCCTCTTTATAGATGGGTAAACTCAGAGAGGGACGTTTTTGCCCAGAGTCCTGCAGCCAGCAGCTTGTAGGTGTGGAACTAGGATTCAACCCAGGTCTAGGAGACTCAGCAATCCACATGTTTAACCTTGCAGATTTATTACCTTTCCGTTGCATCTTCATTAGATTTTTTTAGTACCTAATTGCCCATGCCCTGAGCTGGGTGCTGTAAAGGAGAATTACACAGGCACAAAGTGCACTGTAACTTCTGTTGATGGCAACGTGTCAGAAACGAAGGAAATGCACACACGTTACCCACTGACTCAGTGCTGGGACTGTGGGGGGGGGGTGTGGAGAGCACCCTGGGCCCTGTAATTTGGGGGACCTGAATGTTAGAAGGATGAGGTGCTGGTGAATAGAGATGTGGGAGAAAGGAAGAAGTTCTTCTGGGTCAAACATATCCTCATGCACTCAATCCATCACCATAGGGAAATTCATCACCAAAGGGAAATCTCCTTTCCCTTTCTACAAATTCTCTCCAGGCCATGCTTTCCAATTTCTCTTCCTGTTCAAGTCTGATGTTCTTTTTTAGGTTTCAAAAAGTTGATTTTAATTTGGAGATTGGGACTGATATATTCACACTAATATATAGAAATAGATAGCTAATAAGAACTGGCTGTACAGCACAGGGAACTCTACACAATACTCTGTAAAGGCTTACATGAGAAAAAAATCTAAGAAAGAGTGGATATATATATATGTATAACTGATTTACTTTTCTGTACACCTCATACTAACAAAACATTGTAAATCAACTGGACTCCAATAAAAATTTTGTAAAAAGTTGATTTTATTTTCCTCCAATTTAAAATATAAAGATGGACAATTTTTATTTTTGGTTGGTAAAGACAGAAAACTGGAAATAAATCACTCAAAAGGTGTTTTTCCCGTCTCCTCCTTTGTCTCACAGCTGAGCCCCATTATGTATTAGGAGCACATAATCCTTCTTTTACTACTCCTCATCCTCCACTCTCACCCCTACCTCACCCCGGAGTTCACAATTACCTCATTTTCCCTTTGCTTGGTTTTCTAAATACCTATCACCAAATTTTCCCCCAATTCTTTTCTCTAACTCTTCTCTCAATAAGATCCTCCCATCAGATAGTCTGTCAGCTCTACCTTTCCCCTGTTGACACCTCTCCCAGTCCTCTCCACCCTGCTCCAGTGGCCATTCCTGCTGGTGCCTCCACTGCCCTTCTGGGTCTCCCAACCTCCCCTCCCTCCATCTTCCCAGGAATTCCAATCTCCCATTTCCTGTGTTGGATTACTTGTGTCCTGAATTCCACGTCTTTCTGTTTCTTGGGTTTATTCCTTTGCTTTGTTTGAACTCACCACCTATGAACTTTCTAAGAAAGAGTGAAAGATATATTTTTCGAGTCCTGGGCTGACTTTTGAAGTCACCAGCCTGGAAGCATCCTTGTGTCTTTGTGTGTACATAAGGATTCTCCTTGCACTTCCCAACCATAGACAGCCCCCTTTCTGTCTATCCCCTAGCTCATGGTGAGTGCATTCCCCAGGGCAACATTATGAATGTCCTGGTCCAACACAAAGCCATAGTCCACACCCAACAAGTGCCAATCAAGAGCACTTGTCTTAATAATAGCTTAGTCTCAATAACCAAGGTTAAAGTTGTATTATCACCAAATAAAGAAACCTTCACAAGTGCTAATTACTAGTCTACTCTTCTTACTATGACCATTTAAAGAAGTGTTACTTTAGAAGCTGTAGTGCTTATAGTCACTCAACAAACATTTATTAAGTGTCTACTATATACAGGACACCCTGTGAATGCTATATCATGAGTTATCTAAAGTAATACACATGACAGTCCTTTGAAGTGGACAATATTGCCATTTGTAAATGAGGAAACAGTTTCAAAGAATAAAGCTCTTCCAGCTATTCATTCAACATATTTACTGAGAACCTACTGTGTTCTAGCTGATGAGGATACTTTGGGGGTGGGCAGCAAACCCACAAGTCCCTGGCCTCTTTGAGCCTCTAGTCTAGACAAGGAAGACAGACATGAAACAAATAATTTTATAAATAGTGTAGTAAATCCATTTGAGAAAAGACATGTGAGATGCTGTGTCCTAGTCTGGGGAATCAGAGCTGGTTTTCCGGAAGCAATACATTAGGTCTGTAAGCTAGTAAGAGTGAACTGGATGAAATGAGGTGCGAGGACGGGAGAGAGGGAAGGAAGAGCACAGGCAAGCCTGGGAGACCGGAAGGGGCTCACATAAGCAAGGAGCTGAAAGGCCAGTGTGCCCAGAGCAAAGAGTGGAATGGTGTGGCCGAAAGCCCGCCAGGGACCAATGCAGGGAGCAGATCATGAAGGGTCCGTGTACTCTGGAAAGGAATCTGCACATTATCTTTGAGGTCGCGGGGAGGCAATGAAGAGTTTGGATCCATGGAAAGCCATGGAATGGAGTGAGATTTGGGGTGTCAAAACTCCTTCTGGTTGTTGTGGGGACACTGCATTGGGGGGACAGGAGTAGACGTGGGGCGAGCCAAAGAAAGGCTCTTCCAGACATCACAGTCTAGGGGCCAGCTGCTTGTGTTAAAGGGGTGCTGGTGGAGAAGTGGAGGTATCCAGGAGCTCTTTGGGAAGAGGTTTGCTCAAGGTCACACAGAACAGAGCCAAGCTCTGAACCCAGCTCTTAAGGGGACAAAGCCAGTATTCTTTCTGATGCTTGAAAGCTGCTCTTTTCTCTGTGCAACTGTGAGCAGGGCACCTGCACACTTCCTGCTGCAGTTCAGTGGTTGGGGATGCTAAGTTGTCACCTGCTGACGAGGAATCCCTTTCTCCCTTATGCAGTGATAGAGCTCCTACATTATGCTGTGCAATCTGTCAGTCATTTAGGGGATCAGAAGAAAACATAGTCACTGCCTTTAAGAGCACACATATCCTGAGACAGGCCATAGGAATGTAAACAGAGTCCCCAAACAAAATTAACATGAGGAAGTTACAGAAGCTCTAGAATCTTCCACGGTTCTTAGGATCATAATTCCAGAGCTACAGTTCTTGACCGTTTGACTGCACTATACCCAGAAATAGCTTTCATGACCCTGGAGCTAGGGACATTTTCCTAAATAGACTTACCACACCTCTTAGACTGGCCTGATTCTCTGTCCTGGCCAGACATTGTCTTCCTCAGGAACAATAGTAACACATTTGAAATTATTTTATTTTTTAAAAGTCTAAATATTCTCCTAAATAATTGATCTTCATGGATTTATTGGTCAGTGTTTTAAAACCATCTCATTAATGAATGTCTTAGTCACGGAGCCAGAAGCTATGCAGTCCAAGAATATGATCACATGACTAAAATTTCCTACAACATCCTTAGTTTCCATGTGGAACAGCCATTTTCAGAACATGTATCCAATTTTGGTTTGAAAATAGTATTTTCCCAGGAGTGTGTAGGAACTTGAGAATATGCATTTCCAATGGAATCTTTGGGGTTCAACGTGGGAAGGGAGTGCAGGACCCTGCAGACCTCATGGCTTCTAGATTAACCAGTCCCTGTGGATGACTTGGGAAGTTGGACTGTGTCCCTTGGGGACCTTCTCTGAGATTCCAGAAGGATGAGACAGGGATGAACTGGGGGAAAAGAACAAACGTTGCTTACGGTACATGATTTGTTCTCCAAAGTTGTAAAACCCTGTGTTACTGGGCCCAGGCTTTAACGGAATAGTTTAAAGTACAGGAAGAAGTGGTGTTCACTGGTGTGCTGGTAAATATTTATTGACATAAAGAATGCATAAACACAATTTACAGATTGCAAACGATATAATACTCTTTATTGTAAATTCTTTACAGCCAATGGTTTTCTATAGAATGCCTTTGTTGATTTTTGCTCTGGGTTCTTGTATCCAGAGTGTAGCCACTCTATTATTCTAGTTGATAAGCAAGTGCAGTTCCTACATGAATGTGGATTGGTTTTTCCTTTATGTAATAAGTAAAAGGAAAGTGAAACAGCATAGCTGTATGTTGGGCCATCAATCATTGGTCAATGACATAGGCAACTTTGCTGAAGTGGATGATAGTTTTTAAATATTGCAAGAACATTTCCTCAATTTTTTGTGCTATTCATATACATATTGGCTATAGACACATTTTAAATTTTAATCTGCATTATTAACATTTCTCCATCACTTTTTAAAAAGTCTTAACCAGGGATCAGTAAACCATGTTCTGAGGGCCAAATCTGGCCCCTAACCTGTTTGTGTAAATAAAGTTTATTGGGACACAGCCCCGCCCATGGATTTTACATATTGTTTATGACTGCTTGTGCCCTACGACGGCAGAGGTGAGTAGATCAGACAGGCGCTGTATGGGCACAAAGCCGAAAATATTTACTATTTGGCCCTTAACAAAATAGTTTGCTAACCCCAGGTGTAGGCAGTCAACAAAAGAATAAATCAAGCCTTGATCTATACTGTTTGCTGATTTCTGTGGTGTAAAACCTCTCATCATGGCTGATTCAATCTACCAACGCATCACTAAATACAGAGTTGGGGGGAGACGTGCAGAACACGCTGCTGAAAACTGTCCTCACACTACAGCTGTAGTAGACGTAAATAACGTCAAGAGCACGTGTAACAGGAAAATGTGTAAAATAATTAAGAACAGATGAGTTTTGAGTATTCACTACCTTGGCTTCTAAATATAATGTATTTAATTATACATTTATATAATTTTATTTTTGTTAATTGTTGTGTTTAACAAGGGGCTCGCAAAGTCTTTGATCATTTAGTGATCCGTTATCATGAGCTGGTATGATTGCTTCCCTTCAGTGCCCAGACATCTCTTTTTTCAGCCTGTTTTTCTCTCTCTAGGAGAAAGCCCCTTCCTTCTTTCTAGCCCACTTGGTTCCCAAGGTGTCCCGTGTCCTTTTAATGACCCTCTGGCTGACCAGGGACCTCACTGTTTTGCCAGACCTGTTTTGTTCTTGCGCAGCCCCAATCCCTTTCCCGTTAATACTCTTATTTCCATAGTAGAATTGATATCAAACAGCGGACAACAATTTACAATAAGTTGTAAATGATTAACGGTTGACTGTTTGAATAAGCCTGGGGGTGTTTGCATTTTAAAAAAGGATTCTTATTAGAGCCAGAGGTTGTAGAGTTTGAATGTCTGGTCATATTTCAGGCGTGAGGGGTGTCTTTGGAATTCTGGGCTGTCAATGCCCCTCATTCTCAGCAAAGAGGTGACTGTCTTCTCCAAGGACGTAACCCCAGTCCACGTGTGCACCGTGTTGCTGCTCATTTCTCAAGATAAACTTTTTCTTTTCTCTCTTGGCTTTAGTTCTTACCCTCCCTCCCACTTTCCTCTTTATTTAAACCTCACAGATGTGGCTGAGGTGAGGCAGGTGTTATAGAGACTTCGGGGGAAAGGGATCAAGAAACCATACTTATCTAGCACCTTCAGCTCCTGCCTTTATGGTCTTGGCTGATACTTGAGCACTCCTGGTGTATCATCAGAAGCAGTGGGTTCTCGGTCCCCAGTCAGCTCTACCGTCTGGCACCTTGAAGTGTTGTGATGGTGGAACTGCCAATGGGAAGATAGTCATTGAGAAACGGTACCTTGAAGAGAAGGGAAGGGTGCTCTCATAACAGCCCTTGAGCTGGAGTGAGAGGAGCTAATGCAAAGCCCCTGGGCATCCCAGGACTCCTTGCCATGGAGCACGGGGTAAGATGAGAGAGAGTGAAAATGCAGTAGGAAGGAATTAGGTCAGGCTCTGGACTGATGGCATTAATGAATGAACCAGACAGAGGGTGAAGGCATTTGTGTTTCAACAGATACTTATTGAGTATCGTTTATGATCCAGACCTTGTCTCGGCACTGGGCTACATACATCATGGGCTAAAATGAAGCCCCTGTTCTTACATCCCTACGTTTCTAGAAGATAGTGGCAGAAAGGGAACGGTGGTAGGAGGTCAGGTTAGAGAGGTGAGTGGAGCTAGATTATGGAGTAACCATGGGGCAAGGTGGAAATTCCTTGGAAGGTTTGGAGCAAGGGGGTGTTAGCTCTGATTTACATCTTAAAAAGATAACTCTGGTTGCTGTGTAGGAAGACCAGGTGAGAGGTTATTGCAATAATCCAGGTGAAGGTAGCAATGGAGGTGGTGAGAAGTAGCAGATTCTAGATGTGCTGTGAAGGCAGATGGGCCATGGATTCTGAGAGGAAGAGAGGAATCCAGGGAAGACTTGAAAGGTTTTGGCCTGAGAAATTAGATACAAGAGATTTCCATTGAGATGGGAAAGGTTGTGAAAGGAGAGTGTTGGGTTGGGGGAAACCAAGAGTTTGGATGTGGACATGCTGGGTTTGATGTCTTAGACATTAAAGTATTGAGTAGACAGCTGCATATATGAGTCTGGAAAGCAGAGGGAGAGGCTGGGGTGGTGGGAATAAATTTAGGGATTATCAGTATATAGGTGGCATTTAAAGGCATGAGACGAAATTATCCCACTTATAGAGGGAGATTAGACACCGAGGAGAAGTGGTCTGAGGACTGAGCTTTGGGTCCTGATGTTTAGGGGAGAGGACCATGCAGAGGGGATGCTGTACTTATAGGGCACAAAGAACCCTCTTTGCCAGGGCATTTACAATAGGGTTACTTGAAATGGTTTAGGTGGTGAATGAGTGGAAAGCCCGCCTGACAGTCCTGTGGACCCCAGTTGGCAGCCTCTGGGATAGTAAGGGATTATGCTATGTTACTTGTTCACAGAGGAGAGATTGTGATATTTGGCAAAATTCCTCGAAGTCAGTTTTAAATGAAAACGTATGTCATATGGCTCTCCAGTGTGTTCCACAGCCAAGTAAATAACAATAGGATGTGGTAGCCATGGGAAGACTGGGTGCTTCTGTAGCGGTCAGGCTGGAGGAATGCTGTCTTTCTACTTGTTAAGCGGAGGAACCATGGACAGAAGTGTCGGAAGCACGTGTACCTCCCCTGCCTCACTGTAGGTTAAATATTAAATTTCTTCCCTTCTTCCAAGTCCCTTTGCTGCCACCGGTAGCTGTGTGATCACAGGAAAATCGCTTAACTTCTCTGAGCCTCTATTTTCTCCTCGGTAATGACCATTTATGCCCACCATAGGGTGCTTGTAAAAATTAAACCATTTAAAATAGACTGAAGCATGTAGTGAACTGCAAGGTGATGGGCAAATATTAGAGATGGAAATAACTGTGCCTATAATAAGATGGCTCCATTCACACGATGATGGGTTTTCACACTTTGTATAAATAATGAGGCTTTCTATACTCGACTCACTGAACATACTGTCTTTAGGACCCAAATATTCCAAACAGACGTGAAAACATCCTGCATTATTATAGCTTATATCTGTTTCTGGCCCAGTTAAAAGAATGAGTAGATTACTCAAGCTCCATTACAATTACTAACTTCTCAGTTAGAAACATAAAATATACAGCAGAATTCTCAGGTCCCAAATCAATCTATGCACTTTCCCCCTGGTATCTGAGCTGTCTTCTCTTTATGCCAGTTGCCCGTTGCAACTCCTCTGGTCTTCCTCTTCTGCCTCCATAAAGTTGATAAGAAGCAAGAGGAAACATGCAGGATGAAAATAATCCTGACTGTGCTAACCTCAGTTGTTAAGTCATTTGGGGCTAAAGTATGAGGTAAGTTATCTGTTGCAGGGGGTGGTAAAGATAATTATTCACATAAAGGGTCGGTAGATCTGAGTTCTGGCCTCAACATTCACAAACCATCTCTGTTCAACATTTCCATTGCTCAGTAAAGTAAAGAAATTGGGTCCAACCTCTAAGGACCCTTGTAGCTCTTTCTGGGACTCCACCTATTTGGAGACTAGAAACCCATCACTCTGTCTGGTTATTTTAATATCATTCCACCAGGTGGCGATGTTTCCTTAGCCCCCAAACAAGTTTTCACTCGGGGTGGGCCGGGGCAGTCAAGTTTCTCGTATGTTGCTAGCTTTTTCTCCTCTGAACATGCAAAAGAATGATTTTCCAAAGCTGTCGAGGAAAGAAGGAAATTTCTTCTGAACACTTTGGGCAGTTTATGCTGGAAACCAACAAACCCCTTGTTTAGAGATTTCTCCTCTCTACTTCTGGGAACTCCGGTTGGAATTTTGTCTTTTGTGGTTGCATACGGTGGGAACTGAGAGATGCTGGAATTGGTGGGTCCTAGGGAGGCTTAGGGGGCAATGGAGATATGCCCTAACTGTGGGCTTGTGTGAGCCCTTCACCCAGAGAAGGGCTTCAGATGCCAAGTTTTCCTAGGCCGTGCAGGACTAGAAGTTGATGCACACACGAGTGGCTGTAGGATGATCCTCGTTGAATCAGGCTGCTTTACTTATGAAGGTCAGAAGTGCAAGACAGTAGCATGCAGTCCAGCCCCCTTCTCATACGGATAGGGAAACTGAGGCCCTGAGCGAGCCAGTCAGTTCTCCTGATTCTGCCTGCTTGCCAAATTTCTTTTTAAAAATTTATTTATTTATTTATTTTTGGCTGTGTTGGGTTTTCATTGCTGCACTCAGGCTTTCTCTAGTTGCAGTGAGCGGGGGCTACTCTTCATCGAGGTGCACAGGCTTCTCATTGCGGTGGCTTCTCTTGTTGCGGAGCTGGACTCTAGGTGCACAGGCTTCAGTAGTTGTGGCACTCGGGCTCAGTCGTTGTAGCTCGTGAGCTCTAGAGCGCAGGCTCAGTAGCTGTGGCCCAGGGGCTTAGCTGCTCTGAGGCAAGTGGGATCTTCCCGGCCCAGGGCTAGAACCCATGGCCCCTGCATTGGTAGGTGGATTCTTAACCACTGCACCATCAGGGAAGCCCCCAAATTTCTTTTTACTTAAACATTTCAAATAGACTTTTCAAATGTCTCTTGTGTGCTCAGCTAGCACTGCTCGTTAAGCCTGTTGGCCTCTGGCTGGTCAAGCCCCTGCATCTCTGCACGCCAGGCACACGGCACTGAACAACAGATCGACTTGTTCAAAGACATCAAACAGCAGACTGATCCAGGAGGGAAGAAAAGTCATTTAAGGTAATTATTTATGAACCTGAAAAACAAATCTCATAGTAGAGTTTGTTGACGTTTTTGGTCTGCATTTAATAATAAAATAACGAGTATTTATTTGTTCATTGTTTCCTATGGACCAGACTGTATTAGGCATCTGACATCATTATATCATATAGTAATCTCCCTAACAAAGCTGTGAGGTAGTTATTACTATCTAGTTGTTATAGAGGCTCAGAGAGGTTGAGTAACTGCCCAAGTTCACACAGCTGGAAGGAGCAGATCAACGTTCCCACTCTGATTTGCCTGCCTCCGGATTTGATATCTAAGCCTCCATGTTTTGCTTCCTAACATTGTCTTTTATAGGATCTGATATAGAAACTATTGGAGTTTCTTACCCGAGCACCAATCACTATCTCACCCATTTCCTGTTGTGCAATGAAGGCTCAGTGATAGCAAGCCAGCTCAGGGCTTAGGGACTTGGTGGCAAGTGTCACACCTACAGGACACTCAGAATGTGGATGCATGGGATGGCGAGAAATGCTCCTGAAGAAAGTTGTTGGCACCACAATCCAAGAAATCATTAGAATCTTTGTGTTTGGAAGTCTTTTCCACTGTTTACAAAGGCAAGGATAACTGGCAGTCCTGGGGCCTGAGGGAACAACATAGGGGTGAAAGCCAGTATACGGAGGGCTCCCCTCTGTACTGCACTGTCCCAAGCGTTTTGCATGCATGATCTCATTTGGGTCTCCTGACAGCCTGTTGCCACAGGCACTGCTCTGGCCCCACCTCTCAGGGGACAATGTCTCAAATACAGGAAGCTGTCCTAAAGAAACTGATGTCAAATACAAAAGGCCTTCAGAAATCAAGCTTCTTGCTTTCCCTCAGAAGGGTGTGAAATTGAAATAGATGAATAACAATCAGTGCCCCAGCAGGAGTTACTGTCAGAAAAAGAGGCAAGGATTTCCCATTAGACAGATGTGGATTCCTGGCTCAACACCACCGCCTTGGAACCATGGGACTTCTGGCAAATTACCTAACCTCTACTAGTCTCAATTTCCTCATCTTCAAAATGAAGGTAATATAATATACGTCCCAGGGTTGCTGTGAGTATTAAATGAGATGATTATATAAAGTACGTAGCATAATTTCTTTGCTTTTTTTAAAAAAGTAATTCACAGTACTAAGTTTTTTTTAAAAATAAATTTATTTGTTTATTTATTTATTGGCTGCGTTGGGTCTTCGTTGCTGCGAGCAGGCTTTCTCTAGTTGCGGCGAGCGGGGGCTACTCTTCTTCGTTGCAGTGAGCAGGTTTCTCATTGCAGTGGCTTCTCTTGTTGCAGAGCACAGGCTCTAGGAGTGCGGGCTTCAGTAGTTGTGGCTCGCAGGCTCTAGGGTGCAGGGTCAGTAGTTGTGGCACACGGGCTTAGTTGCTTCGTGACATGTGGGATCTTCCTGGACCAGGGCTCAAACCCGTGTCCCCTGCATTGGCAGGTGGATTCTTAAACACTGCACCACCAGAGAATTCCCACGTGGCATAATTTCTGCAACATAGTATGTGTTCAGTAAATACCAATAATGCTGATGAAGGTGGTTGCTATTAATGCCCTTCCCACGAGCTGCCCACCCTTATTCCAGAACCTTCTTCATGACCATTGTGAGGCACTTTAGAATCTCTGCATCCATTTAAAGCCCAGTTATCCCGAGGGCCCTGCCATTTCCTCCTGTTGATGGCTCTTTGTCTCTGGAGTGACCCTCATCCTTCACGTTCCCATTCTATGTTTTGCCAGGCTCCAGAATATAGGAGGTGAATTCCCAGGGCTTCAGGATCCGTGGTCTATGATGAATTTCCTGCCCATGTCCAGTAAATGTTCAATGAATAAATGAGAGCCAGTAAAACTATAAAAACCAAGAGTGAAAATAAGTATCTGTACATGCATTTTAGATCTTAAAAGGTCTTTATATTCAGGCTGGTCAGAGTCAAATGTGTGTCTAATAAAGATTTTACAAAGAGCCTGGAGTGGCATGACCAAAAGAAGAGGGAGGCTCCAGTGTCCATCACTGGGAAGCCAGATGGACAGTCACCTGGGGTGGAGCCAGAGGCCTTGCATCTCCAGGGCTGATAAAGTCTGTGAAAGACACTTGGGTCAAAACATATTTCCTATCAGAGAAGGGAGACAGAAATGGAAGAGGGAGAAGGAAGGAGGTCTCCCAAGGGCACCTCCCTCCAGGAATAGGGATTGTGAATCTACATCAGAAAGGCTTGTAAAAAGTGATATCAGGGCTTCCCTGGTGGCGCAGTGGTTGAGAGTCCGCCTGCCGATGCAGGGGACGCGGGTTCGTGCCCCGGTCCGGGAGGATCCCACGTGCCGCGGAGCGGCTGGGCCCGTGAGCCATGGCCGCTGAGCCTATGCATCCGGAGCCTGTGCTCCGCAATGGGGGAGGCCACAACAGTGAGAGGCCCGCAAACTGCAAAAAAAAAAAAAAAAAAAAAAAGTGATATCAGAATATTGAGCAGAATTCCCTGTGCTATAAAGTAGGTTCTTACTGATTATCTATTTTATATATAGTAGTGTGTATATGTTAATCCCTAACTCCTAATTTATCCCTCTCCTTCACATTTCCCCTTTGGTAACCATAAATGGGAAAAGAATCTGAAAAAGAATAGATACATATATATGTATAACTGAATCACTTTGTTGTATACCTGAAACTAACACAACATTGTAAATCAAATATACTCCAATATAAAGTAAAAATAAAGAAAATAAATTTAAAGTACAAAAAAAAGTGATATCAGGCTGCCTTGATAATGTTCTAGTAGCTAAATGGAGTCGTAAGAAAAGCCACAGTGACCCTCTTGCACCCACCTGCCACATTGCCCAATACGCTGCCATTAGGATTTCGTTCCTTTGGCTTAACAAACAAATGAGAGTAAGGCCTGGAAAATTCTTATTCTATATCCTCAACTTACAGATTGCCTCTTCTTGATTGTAAACACACAAACAAAAAGTAACAAATTTTTATTGTTTTTTTTCTCTTTCATTACACAAGAGATCCATATTCATCATAGACTATTTGGAAAAAAGAGGTAAGCAAAATAGGAAAATAAATTCACTCCATAATGTAATCACCTGGAGATAGCTATTATTAACATTTAGGCATTCCCTTTTGCTATTTTCTTTTTTTCTTTTTTTTTGCGGTACATGGGCCTCTCACTGTTGTGGCCTCTCCCGTTGCGGAGCACAGGCTCCAGACGCGCAGGCTCAGCGGCCATGGCTCACGGGCCCAGCCGCTCCGTGGCATGTGGGATCTTCCCGGACCGGGGCACAAACCCGTGTCCCCTGCATCAGCAGGCAGACTCTCAACCACTGCGCCACCAGGGAAGCCCTATTTTCTTTTTTAACAAAACTTTTTTTTCTTGCGAAATTGAATAGAACACAATTTAACTATCTTTTCATTCATAGTTGGTTGTTTCTTATTCAGAAAATCTTTTCCTGAGTTATGAAGAATCCACCCATGTTTTCTTCTAAAATCTTTCTACAGTGTAGCCTTTCAAATAACGTTGGGAATCCACCTGGAATTGATTTCTGTGTATGGTGTGAGGTAGGGACAAGTTCTATTTTTTTCTCCAAATGGATATCCAGTTGTCCCAATACCATTCTTTCTCTACTACTCTGCAATTTCACTTTGTGCTGAAAAATCAATTGTCTACACAATAGATTGCATAGTGGGTGGCTATCTTTCTGGGTGCTCTTGTGTTCCATTAGCCTGTCTGTATGTTGGACAAGATAAGATGGTCTATGCTTTGTTTTGCTAACAAACAACCCCAACATCTCATGGCTTAACATACTGAAGTTATATCTTCTTCACTAGCAGGTCACTGGTGATGCAGGAGATGCATCAGGGCAACTGTCCTGAATGAAGTGAACTGGCTGCATCACTGGGAGCACTCTCCATCCAGAGAAGATATGCTGAGGTTTCATGCTGAGTTTTTCACTGACTCAGAATGAAAACGTCATCCATCATTCACTTCCTCTTGCAGCTCATTTGCCAGAACCAGTCAGAGAGTTATACTCACCTGTAAGGGGCCCCGAAGTGCTGTCTGCCACGTGGCTGGAAGAAGAGGACACCCAGATACTGGCAGACACTAGTGACATCTTCCTCCATCCATACCTTTGAATGAAAATGACAGTCTTAATTACTCTGCTGTGGTAGTAAGACTCAATACCTGGTAGAGCAAGTCCTTCAACCCTGGGTTTCCTCCTTAAGAAGATCTTGGCTAGTCTTGGACCTTGGCAATTCCATATAAATTTTAGAAAGTGTTTGTTAAGTTCTTTAAAAATCCTGTTGTGACATTTTATTGAATCCATAGCTCAATTTAATTCCATAGCACAATTCTCAAGGGAGAACTGACATCTAAAATTTGGAGTGTTCCAATTCAGTAACATAAAATTTCTCTCCATTAACCCAGGTCTTCTTTAACTTCTCTCAATAATGGATGTTTTGCACAGAGGTCTTGCATACGTTTTGTTAGATTTTTAGGTGTTTTCCTATTTATTAATGCTAATGTAAATGTTATCTTTAAATTTATTTTTCAACATAAAAAATTGGGGTTGGTGAATAGAAATTTAATTCATTTTTCTGTGTTGACTTTATATCCAGGACCTGTGGAACTTTCTTAAAGTCTAAAAATGATGTGCAGATTCCCATGGATTTTCTATGTAGGTGATAATGTAATCCACAAATAATAACAATTTTATTTCTTCCTGTCTTTTATTTCTTTGCCTTGCTTTGCTGTGTGGGACCTCCAGGACATGTCGTGACAGTAAGCATCCTTGTTCCTTCACAACCTCAAAAAGAATATTTTCCAAGTTTCATTATTTTTTGTTGCTATCCAAGTTTCATTTTAAAATATATTAGTTGATATAGGTTTCATAGTAGATACTCTTTACTAGATTATTTCAGTGCTACCCTTTTTCTAGTTTCTACGACTTTTTTTTTTTTTTCTGTATGTGGGCCTCTCACTGCTGTGGCCTCTCCCATTGTGGAGCACAGGCTCCGGACGCGCAGGCTCAGCGGCCATGGCTCACGGGCCCAGACGTTCCGTGGCATGTGGAATCCTCCTGGACTGGGGCACGAACCCGCGTCCACTGCATTAGCAGGCAGACTCTCAACCACTGCGCCAGCAGCAAAGCCCCTAGTTTCTATGATTTTTAATAAAGAATGGATATTGAATTTAACGAATGCTTTTTTCTGCCTACATTGAGATGACTGTATGATTCCTCCCCTTTTTCTTTTAATTGAAGTATAGATGATTTACAATATTTTGTTAGTTTTAGGTGTACAGCAAAATTATTCAGTTATATATATATATTTCAGATTATATTCCATTATAGGTTATTCTGAGATATTGAATATAATCTCCTGTGCTATACAGTAAATCCTTGTTACTTATCTATTTTATGTATAATAGTTTGTTATCTGTTAATCCCATACTCCTAATTTGTCTCTCCTTCACTCCCTCTCCCCTTCAGTAACCATAAATTTGTTTTCTATGTCTGTGAGTTTGTTTCTGTTTTGTATATTGAGTCACTTGCATTATTTTTTAGATTCCACATATAAGTGACACCATATAGTATTTGTCTTTCTCTGTCTGACTTACTTCACTAAGAATGATATTCTCTAGGTCCATCCACATTGCTGCAAATGGCAATATGTCATTCTTTTTAATGGCTGAGTAGTATTTCATTGTATATATATACCACATCCTCTGTTGATGGGCACTTGGGTTGTTTCCATCCTCCTTTCATCTGTTAAGGTGGCAAATTACATTGGTTAGCAACAGTTACTCTTGCACCCTGGAATAAGCCAAAGGTGGATAGGATGTGTTTCCTTTTTATATGTTGCTGGCTTTGGCTTGTTAATATTTTATTTAGGATATTTTCACATGTTCATGAGTAAAATTGGCCTGTGATTTTTTTTCTCATACTGTTCTTGCTGAGTTTTGGTATCAAGATTACTTTAGCCTTGTAAAATAAAATGGAGAGTGTCCTCACTTTTTAATTTTATTTTCTGGAAGCGTTTGTATAAGCTTGGCATTATGTCTTCTTTAAATAGTTCATCAAGTTTGCTTGAAGCCTTCAGAAACATTTTTGTCATGAGAAGTTTATTTTTAATCAAAATATCAATTATTTTAATAGTTCCAGAGTTATTAAGATTTTTAAATTTCTTCTTTTGTTAGTTTTGGTAAGTAGTGTTTTCCTCGGAATTTGTCTAGTTCACGTAAATTTTCAAATTTATTGACATTGAGTTGTTCATAATATCATCTTACTATCTTGCCAATGTCTGCAGCATATGTAATGATTTTTTTTTTCAGCACTGACTTTATTGATTTGTGCCCTTCCCCTTCTTTGTCTTGATCTGTTACAGCAAAGGTTTATCAATTTTATCAGTCATTTCAAAGAGCCAAATTTTGACCTTTTTAATATGGTTAACTGTAATTTTTTCATTTCATTAACTTCTGCTCTTTTTTTCCCCTAACTTCCATATTTTTAGGCCATTATTCTATTATCCTTTTTCTAACTTCTCCTCCCACTATTCCTGAAAAAAACATGTTAAATCTGCTCACTGTATTCTTCTCATTTTTGTACTTTCCATCATTTTGTTTCTTTCTGCTTCATTCTTGGTAATTTCTTCTGATCTACCTTTCAGTTCACTAATTCTCTCCATATCTACCTCTATTGAATTTGTTATTAAACCCATCTGTTGAGTTTTTACTTTTTTACTTAATATTTTAAAAGTTATTCAGCTTTTAAATATTAGAATTCTAGAATTTCTATTTGATTCTTCTCTCAAATTTACAATGATTTTATTCTAGTTGATTGCTGAAATATTTTAAATTCAATTTTTATTTCTTTAAGCATGGCAAGCATCATTGTTTTACAGGTTTTGAAATTTTTTATTTATTAAATTTTTATTGGAGTATAGTTGATTTACAATGTTGTACTAGTTTCAGGTGTACAGCAAAGTGAATCCGTTATACACATACATATAACCACTCTTTTTTTTCTTTTTTTAGATTCTTTTCCCATATAGGCCATTACAAAGTATTGAGTAGAGTTCCCTGTGTGTTTTACAGTCTTCATGTAACTGTCATTTCTTTCATTAATCTCTCCAAGTTTCTGGTGATGAGAGTGACTATGAGAGGCAAAGACTCTCTCTTTCAGGCTCCTATATTTCTTACCATACTTCTTTTATGACATTTATTATTTTCTTTTCTAATTATTTAGGTATTTTCTCCCCCAGTAGACTAATGGTTCAAGGTTCATCAAAGGTAAATTCTCTGTCTGGTTCATCTTTTTGTCTGTCATAGTACCTAGCATTATTCAATCCAAGATAGGAAGATATTATGAAAAGTAAATTAATTTAGTCTTATCTACCTACCTACCTGCTTATTTGCATATGTCTCAGTTATTTTTTGCCTTTTGACTTCTTCCCTAAACTTCCCCATGGTTCGCAAGCCACACTCACTTCTGTGCTTTTCCCTACATAAGGAAACATGCTCCAGTCTCAGGGTCTTTGCCCTTGCTCTTCATTCTGTCTGGAATGCTCTTGCCCCAAATATCCATCTGTCTTATCCCTTCTTCTCATTCACACCTCTTATCAGATGTCACTTCTGCAGAGATATCTTCTCTGACCACCTCATCAATAACATCATTTGCTCTACCCTTTGCCTCTCTCTACCAACTCCTCCTGCTTTATTTTCCTTCACAGCACTTCTTGCCAAGCTATGGTATATTGTAAATGTATCTGTTTGTTTGCTGTCTGTCTCTGCCACTAGTTTATAAGCTCTGTGAGGGCAGGGACTATGTTTTGTGTTCACCACAATTGTTTCCAGGGCCTTGAACTGTGTCTGGCACGTAGAAGGCACTCAAGATATATTTGTTGAATTAGGTGCTGTGATAACTGCTTCATACACAATTAAAAAAATGTTTTTCCTTCAGCATTTCTAAAAGTTTAACATGCTATTATTGTCTTCATTTTACTAATGAGTGAACTGAGGCTCAGAGAGGTTATTGAACATGTCCAAGGGGACACAGGTAGTAAGTGATTGACCTTGGATTTGAACTCAGGCTTTTACTTTCTAAAGCTAGCCAGGACAGTCTCATATATATGGCAAATGTCTGCTGAGATGTGCATATAAAACTAAGCAGGGCAGGTTGGGGTCCGGCAGCTGTTGGAAAGGATAAAGAGAGAACACTGAAGCTGTGGGGAAGCATCAGACATTTTCTTACAGGTCAGCAGCCCTCTCTGCACCCTTTGAGTGATCATCCTGATCTGAGAATCCCCCAGCCCTGCCCCACCTTACTCAGTCTCTATCTGGCAGTTTCATTAGCCTGGCTGATCCAAATAGCTATGTCAACAGAATGGTGACTAGACATGTAAAGCAATGTCTTAGGAAATAGAAAAGGCAGCTCAGATGATGCAAGATCATCCAGATGTCAAGCACCCTGTGCTTGCACACTTGCCCATTCATGTTATTAATTTTTAAAACATTTTGTGATAAGAACAACAGTTGGGCTGCTTCCCCTGGGGCCTCTGTGGATAGATTAATGCAGGCATCTGCTGCTTCAGGCTTTCTGATTGTTTCCTACTAGTTTGGGGCAAAATCAGAAGCTTCTGAGCCAAGTGCAGGGGTAGATGAGCTTCCAAAAGCCCCTGGAAAAACTTGAGAAGGACAATCAAGAGACCACTGGGCATCTCACCTGCCAGGATCCCTTCCTATCACCTGGTGGTTTAGGAGGGGCGTTGGATGCCATTCACCTGCCCTCTTTGCAGCTGCACTGATGCCTCATTCAGGAACGAGCAGTAAGAAACCCAGACCCCATGGAGAATAGAATTAGGATGACCCATACAGAGCCAGTTTAGTGTATAATTGTCCCATGATAATTTGGAGATGAAATGGGCTCCATTCTGGGAAGGGTGACATGGACAGACAAGAGCCTGACTTTGGAATCATGAAGAACTTGATTGGAATTTGAGTCATAGCTGGGTGACCCAGTGGCACTTATTTAATCTGGGTCTCAGATTTCTCATGTGTAAAATAGGAGCTATGACAGCTACTTCATAGGGTTGCTGTGAAGAGTAACTGGATCCATACCCAGGCAGTGTCTGAGACTAAGCTGGACACACAGTAGGGTGTCATAAGTGGTACCTCTTATCTGGGATGGAAGCCTGAGGGGCTGGGTCTTAGATTGGCCACAAACCAGACCTGTCATCACCTTGCTGATCTCTCCTTCTCTTCTGTGAACAATGACAACTTTCTATCTCATGGAACAGTGGTCCTCAAAATGTTTTTCATCAGCCTCACCTGGAATGCTAGATGAAAATACACTTTCCCTGTACTCTTCCCCAGATTTTATATTTCAGTGGGAGGGAGGGCAGGAATCTGAGATTTTATCAGAAACACCCCTCTCCCCCATATAATTCTGACTTTGTGAAACACTGTTCTAGGATTTACAGAATGCTGACAAACCTGGTTGACATAAATGCAAAATATTCTTATAAAGACCAAAATAGAAATGAATACTCCCTTGAACTCGTTTGTGTGTGTAATTTGCATAGCTATAGCACCTTTTCATCAAGTGCAAATGAGACCCAAATGAATCCTTATTTTGACCCCTAAAGAATGTCTTCTAGTGGTAATAAGAGTTGGAGAGAAAGAGAAGGGCCTGAGTGCCATAGGGAGATTACCACCAGCTCACAAGACATCTGGATTCTAGCTTCTGCTGTTTAGTTAACTAGCTGTGCAACTTTGATATATCTCTAGCATCTCTAGATCTGTTCCCCCTTCTGTAAAATGAAAGTGGTAATCCCTGATCTGTCAACATCTCAGGGATTCTGTGGGCTTAAGCGAGATGAACAGGCTGTGAAAAGGACAAACTCCTTGATGGGCATGGTAGACAAAGAATTATAATATTGACTGGTGGAAAGGAGAGGCTAGTTACCTCCTGTATCAGTTGGAAAGTAACCAGGAAGACAGAAACTCAGCTGTTTTCAACAGAGGGAATTTAATGTAGGAAATGGGCCACCCCAATGTTGGAAGATGTTTAAAGCCAAATAAAGGATGATGAGGTAACTTAAAGGTTAGCAAAAGCAGAAGTTCCCTGGTATGTATAAGCTGAAGAAAGAAAAGGAGGAGGTAATGTTACCAGAATTCCTGATGGGCTGGTCTGCAGGGGGCTGGAACCATGGAGGAAACGAAGTGGCCTCTGGAGGCATGCCCAGGGCAGAAAGTGGGAAGAAATACCCTGGCTTCTCACTTCCTCCCTCCGCTCTCCTGCTGGCACCCCCACTGGTTGATCCACACTGAAGCTGGCTGACATAGGAGCCTAGGAAACTCACGCACCCTCAGACATCAGACCAAGTGGAAGAGAGCAGAAAGGAAGGGGGGCTGAGAGGGCAAAAGAGTAGGGAGTAGACCTGAGGAGAGTCAGGCCAGAACAAGCACATCTTCTGATCTTCCACCTAGATGCAGGTCAAACAACAAATTAAAAAAAAATTTTTTTAACATCCTTATTGGAGTATAATTGCTTTACAATGGTGTGTTAGTTTCTGCTTTATAACAAAGTGAATCAGCTATACATACACATATATCCCCATATCTCCTCCCTCTTGCGTCTCCCCCCCACCCTCCCTATCCCACCTCTCTAGGTGGTCACAAAGCATCAAGCTGATCTCCCTGTGCTATGTGGCTGCTTCCCACTAGCTATCTGTTTTACATTTGGAAGTGTATATATGTCCATGCAACTCTCTCACTTCATCCCAGCTTACCCTTCCCCATCCCTGTGTCCTCAAGTCCATTCTCTACATCTGCGTCTTTATTCCTGTCCTGCCCCTAGGTTCTTCAGAACCTTTTTTTAAGATTCCATATATATGTGTTAGCATATGGTATTTGTTTTTCTCTTTCTGACTTACTTCACTCTGTATGACAGACTCTAGGTCTACCTCACTACAAATAACTCAATTTCATTTCTTTTTATGGCTGAGTAATATTCCATTGTATATATGTGCCACATCTTCTTTATCCATTCATCTTTCGAAAGACACTTAAGTTGCTTCCATGTCCTGGCTCTTGTAAATAGAGCTGCAATGAACATTGTGGTACATGACTTGTTTTGAAATATGATTTTCTCTGGGTATATGCCCAGTAGTGGGACTGTTGGGTCATATGATAATTCTATTTTTGGTTCTTTAAAGAACCTCCATACTGTTCTCCATAGTGGCTGTAACAATTTACATTCCCACCAGCAGTGCAAAAGGGTTCTCTTTTCTCCACACCCTCTCCAGCATTTGTTGTTTGTAGATTTTCTGATGATACCCATTCCAACTGGTGTGAGGTGATACCTCATTGTAGTTTTGATTTGCATTTCTCTAATAATTAGTGATGTTGAGCAGCTTTTCATGTGCTTATTGGCCATCTGTATGTCTTCTTTGGAGAAATATCTATTTAGATCTTCTGCCCATTTTTGGATTGGGTTGTTTTTTTTTTAAATATTGAGCTGCATGACCTGTTTATATATTTTGGAGATTAATCCTTTGTCTGTTGATTCATTAGCAAATATTTTCTCCCATTCTGAGGGTTGTCTTTTCATCTTATTTATGGTTTTGTTTGCTCTGCAAAAGCTTTTAAGTTTCATTAGGTCCCATTTGTTTATTTTTGTTTTTATTTCCATTACTCTAGGAGGTGGATCAAAAAAGATCTTGGTGTGATTTATGTCATACAGTGTCCTTCCTATGTTTTCCTCTAAGAGTTTTGTAGTGTCTGGTCTTACATTTAGGTCTTTAATCCATTTTGAGTTTATTTTTGTGTATGGTGTTAGGGGGTGTTGTAATTTCATTCTTTTACATGTAACTGTCCAGTTTTCCCAGCACTACTTATTGAAGAGACTGTCTTTTCTCCATTGTATATCCTTGCCTCCTTTGTCATAGATTAGTTGACCATAGGTGCATGGGTTTATCTCTGGGCTTTCTATCTTGTTCCATTGATCTATGTTTCTGTTTTTGTGCCAGTACCATATTGTCTTGATTACTGTAGCTTTGTAGTATAGTCTGAAGTCAGGGAGTCTGATTCCTCCAGCTCCCTTTTTTTCCCTCAAGACTGTTTTGGCTATATGGGGTCTTTTATGTCTCCATTCAAATTTTAAGATTTTTTGTTCTAGTTCTGTAAAACATGCCATTGGTATTTTGATAGGGATTGCATTGAATCTGTAGATTGCTTTGCGTAGTATAGTCATTTTCACAATATTGATTCTTCCAATCCAAGAACATGGTATATCTCTCCATCTGTTGGTATCATCTTTAATTTCTTTCATCAGGGTCTTATCATTTTCTGCATACAGGTCTTTTGTCTCCCTAGGTGGGTTTATCCCTAAGTATTTTATTCTTTTTGTTGCAATGGTAAATGGAGAGTTTCCTCAATTTCTCTTTCAGATTTTACATTATTAGTGTATAGGAATGCGAGAGTTCTGTGCATTAATTTTGTATCCTGCAACTTTACCAAATTCATTAATTAACTCTAGTAGTTTTCTGGTAGCATCTTTAGGATTCTCTATGTACAGTATCATGTCATCTGCAAACAGTGACAGTTTTACTTCTTCTTTTCCAATTTGTATTCCTTTTATTTCTTTTTCTTCTCAGATGTTGTGGCTAGGATTTCCAAAACTATGTTGAATAATAGCGGTGAGAGTGGATATCCTTGTCTTGTTCCTGATCTTAGAGGAAATGCTTTCAGTTTTTCACCATTGAGAATGATGTTGGCTGTGGGTTTGTCATATATGGCCTTTATTGTGTTGAAGTATGTTCCCTCTATGCCTACTTTCTGCAGGGTTTTATCATAAATGGGCGTTGGATTTTGTCAAAAGCTTTTTCTGCATGTATTGAGATGATCATATGGTTTTTCTCCTTCAATTTGTTAATATAGCTTATCACATTGATTGATTTGCATATATTGTAGAATCCTTGCATTCCTGGGGCAAACCCCACTTGATCATGGTGTATGATCCTTTTAATGTGCTGTTGGAATCTGTTTGTTAGTATTTTGATAAGGATTTTTGCATCTATGTTCATCAGTGATTTTGACCTTTAGTTTTCTTTTTTTGTAGTATCTTTGTCTGATTTTGGTATCAGGGTGATTGTGGCCTCATAGAATGAATTTGGGAGTGCTCCTCCCTCTGTTATTTTATGGAAGAGTTTTAGAAAGATAGGTGTTCGCTCTTCTCTAAATGTTTGATAGAATTCACCTGTGAAGCCATCTGTTCCTGGGCTTTTCTTTGTTGGAAGATTTTTATTCAGTGTCTCAGTTTCAGTTCTTGTGATTGGTCTGTTTATATTTTCTATTTCTTCCTGGTTCAGTCTCAGAACGTTGTGCTTTTCTATGAATTTGTTCATTTCTTCCAGGTTGTCCATTTTTCTGGCATACAGTTGCTTATAGTAATCTCTCATGATGCTTTGTATTTCTGCAGTGTCTGTTGTTATTTCTCCTTTTTCATTTCTAATTCTATTGATTTGAGTCTTCTCCCTTTTTTTCTTGATGAGTCTGGCTAATGGTTTATCAATTTTATTTATCTTCTCAAAGAACCAGCCTTTAATTTTATTGATCTTTGCTATCGTTTCCTTCATTTCTTTTTCATTTATTTCTGATGTGATCTTTATGATTTCTTTCCTTATTCTAACTTTGGGGGGTTTTTTGTTCTTCTTTTTCTAATTGCTTTAGGTTTGAGGTTAGGTTGTTTATTTGAGGTGTTTCTCGTTTCTTGAGGTAGGATTGTACTGCTATAAACTTCCCTCTTAGAACTGCTTCTGCTGTATCCTATGGGTTTTGGTTCAATCGTGTTTTCATTATCCTTTGTTTCTAGGTATTTAATTTCCTTTTTGATTTCTTCAGTCATCTCTTAGTTATTCAGTAGTGTATTGTTTCACTTCCGTGTGTTTGTATTTATTATAGATATTTTCCTTTAATTGATATCTATTCTCATAGTGTTGTGGTCAGAAAAGATATTTGATATGATTTCAATTTTCTTAAATTTACCAAGGCTTGATTGTGACCCAAGATATGATCTATCTTGGAGAATGTTCCATGAGCTCTTGAGAAGAAAGTGTATTCTGTTGTTTTTGGATGGAATGTCCTATAAATATCAATTAAGTCCATCTTGTTTAATGTATCATTTAAAGCTTATGTTTCCTTATTTATTTTCATGTTGGATGATCTTCCATTGGTGAAAGTGGGGAGTTAAATTCCCCTACTATGATTGTGTTACTGTCAATTTCCCCCTTTATGGCTGTTAGCATTTGCCATATGTATTGAGGTGTTCCTATGTTGGGTGCACAAATATTTACAATTTTTATCTCTTCTTCTTGGATTGATCCCTTGATCACTGTATAGTGTCCTTCTTTGTCTCTTGTAGTAGTCTTTATTTTAAAATCTATTTTGTCTGATATGAGAATTACTCCAACTTTCTTTTGGTTTCCATTTGCATGGAATATCTTTTTCCATCCCCTCCCTTTTAGTCTGTATGTGTCCCTAGGTCTGAAATGGGTCTCTTGTAGACAGCATATATATGGGTCTTGTTTTTGAATCCTTTCAACTAGTCTATGTCTTTTGGTTGGAGCATTTAATCCATTTACATTTAAGGTAGTTATTGATATGTATGTTCCTATTACCATTTTCTTAATTGTTTTCGGTTTGTTATTGTATGTCTTTTCCTTCTCGTGTTTCTTGCCTATAGAAGTTCTTTTAGCATTTGTTGTTAAGCTTGTTTTATGGTGCTGATTTCTCCTAGCATTTGCTTGTATGTAAAGGTTTTAATTTATCCATCCAATCTGAATGAGATCCTTGCTTGGTGGAGTAATATTTGTTGTAGGGTTTTCCCTTTCATCACTTTAAATATGTCTTGCCACTCCCTTCTGGCTTGCAGAGTTTCGGCTGAAATATCAGCTGTTAACCTTATGGGGATTTTCTTGTATGTTATTTGTTGTTTTTCCCTTGGTGCTTTTAATATTTTTTTCTTTGTGTGTAATTTTTGATAGTTTGATTAATATGTGTCTTGGTGTGTTTCTCCTTGGATTTATCCTTTATGGGACACTCTGTGCTTCCCAGACCTGATTGACTATTTCCTTTCCCATATTAGGGAAGTTTTGAACTATAATCTCTTCAAATATTTTCTCAGTCCCTTTCTTTTTCTCTTCTTCTTCTGGGACCCCTATAGTTCAAATATTGTTGCATTTAATGTTGTCCCAGAGGTCTCTGAGACTGTCCTCAATTCTTTTCATTCTTTTTTCTTTATTTTTCTCTGTGCTAGTTATTTCCACTATTTTATCTTCCAGGGCACTTATCCGTTCTTCTGCCTCAGTTATTCTGCTATTGTTTCCTTCTAGAGAATTTTAAATTTCATTTACTGGCTTGTTCAACATTGTTTGTTTGCTCTTTAGTTCTTCTAGGTTCTTGTTGAACATTTCTTGTATTTTCTCCATTCTATTTCCAAGATTTTTGATCATCTTTACTATCATTACTCTGAATTCTTTTTCAGGTATACTGCCTATTTCCATTTCGTTTGTTTGGTCTGGTGGGTTTTTAACCTTGCTCCTTCATCTGCTGTGTGTTTCTCTGTCTTCTCATTTTGCTTAACTTACTGTGTTTGGGGTCTCCTTTTCACAGGCTTCAGGTATGTAGTTCCTGTTGTTTTTGGTGTCTGCCCACAGTGGCTAAGGGTCTTTCAGTGGGTTATGTAGGCTTCCTGGTGGAGGGGACTGGTGCCTATGTTCTGGTGTGTGAGGCTGGATGTTGTTTTTTTGGTGGGCAGAACCACGTCCAGTGGTGTGTTTTGGGCTGCCTGTGACCTTATTTTGATTTTAGGCAACCTCCCTGCTAATGGGTGGGGTTGTGTTCCTGTCTTGCTAGTTGTTTGGCATAGGATGTCCAGCACTGTAGCTTGCTGGTCATTGAGTGGAGCTGGGTCTTAGTATTGAGATGGAGATCTCTTTGAGAGCTTTCACTGTTTAATATTACATGGAACTGGGTGGTCTCTGGTGGACCAATGTCCTGAACTTAGCTCTCCCACCTCAGAGGCACAGGCCTGACACCTGGCTGGAGCACCAAGACCCTGTCAGCCACACGGCTCAGAAGAATAGGGAGAAGAAAAGAAAGAGAGAAAGAAAAAAAAAGTTATTAAAATAAAAGATATTAAAAATTACTAAAAATAAAATGTAATAGAAAAAACAGAAAAAAAAAACAGGCAGACAGAACCCTAGGACAAATGGTAAAATCAAAGCTATACAGACAAAATCACACAAAGAAGCATACACGTATACACTCACATAAAGAGAAAAAGGAAAAAAAATATATATCTATATATATTTAAAAAGGAAGAGAGTAATGAAATCAATAAGCAGATCTTCCAATGATAATAAACTCTAAATACTAAACTAAGATAAACATAAAACCAGAAACAAATTAGATGCAGAAAGAAAACCCCAATTCTACACTTGCTCCCAAAGTCCACTGCCTCAATTTTGTGATGGTTTCGTTGTCTATTCAGGTGTTCCACAGATGCAGGATACATCAAGTTGATTGTGGAGATTTAATACATTGCTCCTGAGGCTGCTGGGAGAGATTCCCCTTTCTCTTCTTTGTTCGAACAGCTCCTGGGGTTCAGCTTTGGATTTGGCTCTGCCTCTGCATGTAGGTCGCCTGAGGGCGTCTGTTCTTTGCTCAGACAGGACAGGGTTAAAGGAGCAGCTGATTCGGGGGCTCTGGCTCTCTCAGGCTAGGAGATGAGAGGGGTATGGAATGAAGGGTGAGCCTGCAGTGGCAGAGGCTGGCTTTACCCAGAAATTTTTGTTAACCTAATTTGGGAGCTACGAAAGCCACCCTACTCCATCGTGTATCTCAGCAACACTCGATGATTCAATTCAAAATTTAAAAAAGATCCAAAGGCAAAGATTTTAGGTCAGATCGATGCCTCCACAATGACCAAGATTCATGAGAAAAGAGATGGCATGGAATCGAGTTTTTATTTGAACTTTTCATCAATATTATTTTTCCCTGTCCAAAGAGGCAGGGAAGTGTGTGTAGGAATTTGGCCAACCTTTACCTGAACCCTATCCAGTTTAACAACTTTCAAATAATTAATCAGATATTCTGGATTTTATAATTTTGATATTTGCCATGTATGTATTGACTTTTCAAGCCATTAGAATCCCATTATCTGTGTTCAACTGGGAAATGGTCTCTAAATATAACTAATGCTTCTTTGATGAAGATGCTTTGGAAACATCTTGGGGACCAGACAGGAATTTAAGGAGCCAGGAGTGCCGATAACAGAGAGTTCTAGTTAAAGAAATGCTGTTGAATATAAAGACTGCTGTATGTAGAGGTAGTGCTGTGGGCTCCTTTGGAAAATTATAGTTACTTACTGGGCACTGCATCCCTCCAGGGACAGAATCACAGACATGAGGAATGGAAGGAAAAATGGAGTCATTCTCTGGTCTGGTTTTCTCGTTTTACATGATAGGACTGAGTTCCAGAGGAGAAATGCTCCCTCGACGCTTCCCTTCTGATTCTGGTGATCCAGGCAATCCTGGACTCTTTGCCTAGCAAGTGATAAGTAACAAGGGTCCACATGTAGCCCACCTCGCTTTGTAATCCAGCTTGAAATCTAATCTTGGGTTGAATGATCAGTTACAAGGTGACTCAAAGACCACATGCATTGGCATCACACATAGTACTTGCAAAACACCCCCCTCCTTGAACCTCTCCCAGACCTAAGACTCAGACTCTGAGGATGGGGCCAGGAAACCTGCCTTTTAAACAAGCTTCCCAGGTGGTTCTTACACATATGAATAAAAATCCTTGGAAATTTGGGGAAAGCAGAATGAATGAAAGAATGAATGAAAGGATGAATGTGGGTGCTCTCACAATTTATTCATCCATTCTCCTACTGAAGTATATCTAGGGTTTTTCAATCATTCATTTTTTACAAATAGTGAAGAGATGAATGTCTTTGCACTGTCACCTTGTGAGCATGTGTTACAGTTTCCCAATACTCAAGTCTGGCCGTGGATTTGCCAGGTCATGGGCATGTGTATCTTCCTCTTGACTAGAATTAAGAAATTGCTCTCTGAAGTGTTTATAACAATCTCCAGTCCTGAACTAGCAGTGGGTTAGAACTCCTTCTTTGTTACCTCTTGGTCAATATTTATTATCATCCGACTTTTTAGTTTTGCCAATTAGAAGTATGTGGGGTGGCCTCTCACGTGTCAGTTTGTGCTTCTCTGCTGACCAGTGAGGTTGAGTGTCTTTTCATGTGTTTAATGATGCTCATTTTTTTCTTTTAATTTAAGTTTTAGCCTTATATCTCTGGTCAAGGACACATACAATTTTATTTATTTATTTATGCCGTGCTGCACAGCTTGTGGGATCTTTAGTTCCCCAACCAGGGATTGAACCCGGGCCCTTGGCAGTGAGAGTGTGGAGTCCTAACCACCGGACTGCCAGGGAATTCCCTAATGATGCTCATTTTAAAATTGACTTTCTTCTATGTTTTTAGCAGTGAATTTAAGTTGTACCAATCTATTTCTTTCAACCCGGGACTCCCTCAATAAAGTCACTTTTATTTGAATGAAAAATATAATAAGTTGTATAAACATTCATATTTCTTTCTGAATTTCGCTGGTGCAAAAATGGCCACTCACCCCAGAAGAGACAATGGCACTTGGCAAACTGAAGATGCAGATGGGGAAATCCTTAGAAAGGTCCTGCTCTACCTTGGAAATGGTTGGTCACATCTGAAAGTCAGGGCAGTCCACCTGGTCCAACTTTTTCTACTCTGGGTTCAGAGGATTGATTTACCTTCTTGCTCTTCTCTTTTGCTGCCATCTGGTTTTCTTCCTCTGGTCCTTCCTGTTGTCTGAAAAGAGGGACTTTGTGACCCAGAGTCTTTGCCTAACCTCCAATCTTGGGGTCCCCCAGGAATTATTGGTAGTTGCCACCAGAAGCCAAACACAGGGAAGGCACAAGGGGATGGGGAGCCTTCGGCTGATGGTGTCATCAAAACACACTACGGACGTGGGTCTGTAGTGCACAGACCTCTCCCAGTTGGCGTCAGTAATGCATCAGTCATACTTCCGAAATTATTCTCTCCCCATCTCCTGACCCTCCCTTTCTCTCTCTGAATTCCCAGGGCTAGTGTTCATCTCTTTCTTCTCTTCTGTAAGGACACCTGTCCTCTTTCACCAACCAGCCACCAAAGCGAGAGTCATCACCTCTCACAGGAAATACCAGATGGATGTGTTGTCATCTCTTAGCACACAGGGAGGTCATCTAAAATTGGTTTCTGATGGAACCCCTGGCTGGTTCTTCCTATTCAGGTCTTGGCACAAACACGGGGGAAGTACAGTTTCCAAGTATAATCCCCTCCCCCCTTTCTACTGTCACTTGTCCATTTGCCAACCCTCATTCTATTACTTGTTTTCCCCTGGACCAGCCAAGAGCCTAGAACAGCCCTAGGATAAACAGAAGGGACAAGGGCTTTGGGGACCAGAGGGGGGCAGCTGCACAGAAGGAGCAGTAGGGAAGGAAGGTGGAGGAGCAGGCTGAGAGCCCTCAGGTCTCTACGGAATGGTCTTTGCTGGGCTGTAACATTGCCCAGAAGGATCTGTCTGTCGCCAACCGTCTTCCTTTCAGAAGTGCCCCACACTGGGGTCCTCTGACCTGAGAAATGGTGGTTAATTGAACTATAGCTCTGTGTGGTTGATTGTGTAATTTAGTCACTTAGCAAAATATTTACTGAATTCTTACTATGTGCCATCTACCAAGCTGGATAGTATGGATGAAGGTGAAAGTAGTACAGAAGAAACCAAAAACCAAAATCCAAAACAACCTCTTTTCACTCCTGCAGTCACTCAGGACTTTAAGGGAATAAAAGGAACAAGCAAGCTTTGATCTCTGCAGAGAGAAATGTCTGGAACAGGAAATGCTATGAAGAAGGGACAAAGCTCAGTGCCTTCATGACAGAGAGGGGGCTGGACAGAGGAAGCATGGATTCTAAGGATGGAGGCTTCCTGACCAAAGATTTTGCCTCTACTTGAAGTTTTGTCTAGACCTGAGAAATAAAGTAGGTAAAGCACCAAAAACAGTGCATGTTACATAGTAGGTGCTCAATAAAATGTATTGTTTTTCTCCTTATTGCTTCTCTTTACTCTTTTATTTTTCCTTCTTTCCCTTCCTCCATCCTTTCCTGTATCTAATTTAATTCCACCTCTGCTTCCTTCTTAGCATTAGTTACAGCAGGGGTTGGCAAACTTTTTCTATAAAGGCCCAGGCAGAAAATATTTTAGGATTTGAAGGCCAGACCATCTCTGTCATAACTACTTCAGGTTTGCTGTTGCAGTGTGAGGGCAGTGGCAGAGAATACATAAATGGGTAACTATGGCTGTGTTCCAGTATAACTTCAGTTATGGGTGCTGAAATTTGAACGGCATATATATTTCATGTGTTACTAAGTCATATTATTTTTTTTTTTGTTTTTTTTCGATCATTTAAAAATGTAAAGAACAGTCTTAACTCGCAGTCTGTACAAAAGCAGTGAACTGGATTTGGCTCAAAGGCTCTAGTCAGTTGAGCTCTGATTTACAGCCATAGTTTTAAAATTTGGGGGTCTATAGCCAACCCCTCTGAGAATCCAAGGAAAACTTCACATTAATTCATTCATCCTACAAATGTTTTGAATCCTAGGTGCTCTGCCGGCCACAGGAGCTATGGCAGGAGCGCCATAAAATCCTACCCTTGGGGAGTTTACATTCTAAACACTTAATAAACACTAAATAAGCAAGCAAAGCAAGACCTAGCATGTGCTATGAAGACATAAACAGGGTGCTGTGGGGAACTGGGGGAGTGACGGGGGGTGATGCTGATTCAGATCTGAGGGTGAGACATTGGAGCTGAACTTGAACTAGGTGAAGGGGCAGCTGTAGAAGTGTTGAGAGAGGGAACAGCAAGGGCAAAGTCCAGGGGCCTGGGCCGAGAAGGAGCTAGTGGGGACCAAACAGCATGATCCTGGCCTGAGGCCGAAGAAGAGGGCGACAGAGGGCAGGCAGGGCCGTCTATGTCATGATAAGTGTCTGCTGCCCTCACCTCCCCTGTACAGGCAATGGAAACAACAGGAAATGACGCAAGAGTTGTAGGGTGAGATGTGACAAGGTCTGGTTATATCACTTTGGCTGAGTCTAGAAGCCCATTCCTAGAAAACTGTACTTAGATTCATACTCCCAATTGTTCTGCTGACTGTGTGTTCTGGGGGTGGAGGATTCCTAAGTATCGTGAAAGTCCAAACCTTAAATCCAGAACCGCAGCGTCAAAGAAAGGAAAAGGTGGAGGACAGACTGACGTTCTGAACAGGAAAGGGCTCTGTGTCCCCTGGAGAGTCCTAGACGGTGCTGGTCCAAGTCAACTGCTTCCACCTGGTCTCCTTGGTGGCCTACCTGAAGTGAGGCTTACTGGAGAGGGGTGGAAGGTGATTGCTGCAGCTTATGGGGGCCGTCTGTATTCGCAGATCTTATTTGACAGAAGATGCATGGATCAGGGTTTGTACAGAAAGCTCCTGGGGGTGGTTGGAGGCAGGGGTGGTGACAGAGAGTCAAGCCTCTCTCTTCCCCGTCCTGGTCCTCACCCTCCAGCCACCCTCCCCCTCCCCCATACACAGCACACACACACACACACACACACACTCTCTCTCTCTCTCTCTCTCTCTCTCTCTCTCTCTCTCTCTTCCAAGGAACCAGCGCCTGCAGACATGCCTTCGGTGCCCTTCCCAGGAAACCCTGCCTGTTAGCACAGCATCAGACCACATGACCCCCACTTGGCTATGCCTCTGGGTTCTCCCATCTTGCAGAGAGAACTGGGCCCTGAGTCAGCTCTCCTGCTCCAACCCAGTGGCCACCTGTGCCCCTGGGGGAGCTTTGGAGGCTGAGAAACCTTCAGAGAGCAGTTAATCACTAACTAGCTGGAGATAAGAGAGAGAGAATGAAACAATGGAGCAAATGCCCAACCCAGAGCTTAGAGCTTCCTTGCCTGCACATGCCAGGACCTCTCCTGCCCCAGGAGCTGGGATGGAACTGAGGTTGTTTGCCAGAGACAAGTGACATGCCAGTCTTGGAGGGGCTGTAGCGCACCAGGACTGAGGGTCTGGTGGCTGTCGTGGCTCCTTCCCCACTAGACCCTGTCCCTTCAGCCAAGTCTCAGGCCCAAGGACAAATGGGGGCAGGTATCCAGGGAGGGCTCCCTTTATCTCTAAGGTCAGAGTCTGGAATTCAGATTGGCCCCTTTATGGTGCCAACTCTGTGCGGGACACAGAGAGCCAAGATAAATCAGACAAGGTCCCTGCCCTCAGTGAGCTCACCGTGGGGAGCAGGGGAAGGAACAGACCCAAAGGGCACGTCTCTAGTAGTCTAGTTACTGAAATGCGGGCGGAGGAGGAGACAGACAGGCTGGGACCAAGGAGGAAGGGTCAGCCCAACCTGGGGAGGTCAGGGAGGGTGCTCCAAAGAGTTCACAAGCACAGTCACTAGTTGAGGGGCTGCCAGTATCCGGCATTATCCTGGGTGCTTCCTACGCATTATTTCTAATCCCACGTTGCCTTGCATGGGAGCTGCCTGCCGCACTTTACAGATAAGGAACTCCGACACTCTCCCAAGCTGGTAAATGCTTGGAACCCGGATTCCAACTTAGGGCTTCCCGACCTTAAAACCACATCAATTTCCATCCAACTGCCCCTTTCCTGAGGCTAACGTCTAAGATGCTCTCAGTGGGGTGTTTTCCCTTTAGCCAAAGATGTGAATCTTGGGGAAAACAAAAGTTCCAGACTTCCATTCAAGCTGCTGACAGCCATTCATGCCTTAGTATGAATGATGGGGTGGGGGCACGTTACTGGGGGGCAGGAATGTTGCAGTTTGGGACGGGGGCTGTTAAGAGTACAGAAAAAGTGTCTCCCAGCCAGAAAAAAAAAAAAAAAAAAGGAGTCAAACTTAGGGCAACTGGTTCTGAGTTTTTCCTAGTTTTTCTTAAGGTCCTGCTGACCTGATAGTCCCACAGGGCTGTGAATTAATGTCTTCCGAGAACTCCCTGATGTTCAGTCTGCTTTCTTTCTGATGCTGTCAGCAGGATCCGGCAGAGTTACCTCATGGATCTTTATTACCTCCTGGCTCCTGAGGATCTTGGACTTCAAAACTCTTGGCCTCCCAAAAGATCCGAGAGGCTTTCAGAGGAAACAAATCAAAAGGCCTGCAAGCCGGAACCTGAGCTCTGCAAGGCAGAAATCTGTTCCTTCTTCCTGTGGTACATTCTCAGCCATCCTGTTCACACAGCTGCGCAGCAGCCGGGCTGGGGTGGCAGGGTGGGGTGAGGAGTGCCCTGCGCTGCTCTGACCATTGACTTGGAGAGGTAGACTCAGCCTTTTCGGAATCGGGGCCGTTCAAGCGTGGTTTAGACCAAGGTTAGCCGGATGCTGCAGAAGAGTATGCTGAGTCTCCTTGGGGTGGGAGCCAGGACAGAAGGGAGGAGGGGTTGCCTTGCTCTAAGGAAGGCTCTCCTACCTCATGATAACAGCCAATGTTGTTTTGAGCACCTAATATGTGCCTGTCACTGGGCAAAGTGTTTAGCGCATTAACCCTCCCAATGACCCTATAAAGCAAGCCCTGTTGTTATCATCCACCCCCCTTGACAGGTGAGAAGATCCAGGCACAGGAACTGGCTCAAGGCTTCATGGCTGGTACGTAGCAGAGTTGGGCTTCGAATCCAGGCAGTCTGGCTCCAGAGGGTGCTCTACGCTGTTCAAGTTACGGTTCTGGGGCCACAGAACCCCAGCCCACCCCAAACTGCCAGAATCGGCATCTTGACATCTGCATTTGAACAGGATCCCCAGGTGATTCACATGCACACTGAAGTCCAAGAAGCGCTGCCTGCACTGCGTTATACTCTCTATTCCCAGCAGGAGACTTGCTTTCCAAACTCTTCATTCATGCCACTGGCGTAGAATTCCCACGCTCTAGACATTGTGCCAGACAGCTGATGGAAGCTGAGAGACAAGCGTCCTCAGGACGCTGTTGGCTCTGTCCTTCATGCAGGCAGGGCGTGGAGTGGGATGGAGAGGGGTGAAGTGGTACGAGCCAGGGTGCCGGGGCCGCCACTCGCTGACTGGGTCACTTCACCTTCCGGGGTCCCGGGTTCTTCACCTGCAAAACAAGGCAGGTGCAGCAGAAGCCACCTGTCCCCTGGTGAATTCTATATGCGAAGGGTGGGCACCCAGTGGACCCTCAGTGAGGATCTGCTGGCTGAAAGAGGGAAGGAAGGAATGAGAGTGCTGATCTGCATGTGGGTTTTCTATGTGTACGGCAAGGAAACAGCCCCCCATCTGCAAGTGAAGAAAAGAAGGGGAGACAGGAGCATCCCTTCTGTCAGTGAAGAGGAAGGGCCTTCCCAGACCCCTCATCCATGATACGGGACTGCTAGGTTGCCCCTCTCAGGGGTCCTCCATCCCCTCAGTTCGTTGCTCCTGGTTTATTGCTCCTCTACTTCACGTCTGTGGATCCCACGGTAGCTTTGGCCCCGTGTCCAGTGTGCGGGGACGGGGTGAGGGGGTGGGGTGGGGAATGACTGAGAATCCTGACCTCTGGCTTCAGGGCTACCAGGGATTGAAGGGAAAGGGGCGGGTCAGATCCAGACAGTGTGGATCGCTGGGGCTCTTCTCCCTCCTCTCCCTCCTCTCCTTCCTTCTCCCCTCTTGCAGACCACTCTGAGTCCCTTTTGGTTACCAAGACGAAAAATCCAATCCTAACAATACTAGCCAGTATTCCATTAGCTCTTACTCTGAGCCAGTCCTAGTATCATGCACTTTACTAGGTCACGGAATCCTCCAAACAACCCGAGGATGCACAGGAACCATCGTTACCTCCCTTTTCTAGCCGAGGCGACTGAGGCTCAGAGTGGTTAAGCCACTTGCCTGAGGCAGCTCAGCCACTTCCTTGTGGTGATTTGAACCCAGGTTTGCTCATCTCCAAAGCCCAAGGACCAAGTCACTAACTACACTTACTGCCTTGGTAACGTAACTGTGGGTCACTCCTCGGCCACACAGGAAGCCCACTGAGCAGGCCTTCCCAGCCAAGAACTTCCTGACCCAGCATATCCAAACATAGTTGGAAGGGGGCACAAAATGCAGCTTCCCAGGCCCCATCTTGCAGTGACTCTGACTCAGCGAGTCTGCGCGGGGGGGATGCCCAGGACCCGTATGTTCTGGTAAAGCTCCTAGGTGCCTCTGATACTGAGCCTGTGGGGCGCCCTGGATCCAGAGAGAAACTGGGTTGGGTGGGGACTGGAAGCATTTCTCTCTCATTTAGAGTAGGAGGAGCCCGGCTTCTGGGAAGAAGGGTAATTAACTTGGAGGGAGCTTCCTGAGAGTGACCTTTGCCCTCAGTGAAAGTGTGGGGACTAAGATAAGGGAGATGGATCCCTGGCAGAGGGCGGGCGGGCAAGGTGTTTGCTGTCTGGCTCCAGGCTCGGCTGCCGCAGCCTCTGTCGCAGAGACAGTGTGGGGTGGCCCAGTGAGACAGGGGTGGGATTCACTGAAATGTGAAGCAGTGAACCTTTGGGCTATCCCGACCGGTTCTTCAAAGCCCCAAAACAAGGTGACACGAGACTGTCTCTGTCTAGAGATGCAGAAGTGCTCTTGGCCACACTGCCTAGTTCAAGGCCCCCCAGACCCAATGCTTTGCTCCAGCCACTGGCCATCTGTCCTATTAGCCTCTTAGGGCCTTCTTTAAAATGACTCCCTGATCAGAGAATTTACATTTATTTAGAAAGTGACTCTATCACTACCCTTGATGGAAATTTAACATCACTTGCCAGGCATACACGGTAACTGTCACAGGATGAAAATCCAACAATGGGATAAACTTTTAACTGGCTCCTGCCGTCGTGCCCTTTTTGTTAAAAGGGGCCATCAGCAGACGGAGGTCTCCTTTAAGGTGTGTGACATGGAAAGAGAATTCGAAAGGGTATGCTTTGCTCACGATCCGATTCCATGTTGTTGAATTCCAGGCCCATGTATCCTCTAAAATCATGTAATTCGTAACCACTAATACATGCCACAGCATGAGAATGTAAGTAAGCGTCATGAGGGCAGGGTTTTTGTTTCTTTAAAATCTGTTCTAGTCCCTTGTCTATTCCTAGTATTCCGAGAGCCTGGAACAGTGCCTGGAACACAGGAGATGCTCAGGTATCTATTGAAAGCATGGACCATGGGGCACCTGGGCTGGGCCCTTCCATCCCTTTCTCTTTTCTGGACTGAGAAGCAGAATGTCAAAATGCAGAGGGCATCAGACAGGCAACCAATTATCTTGGTTCCTTGATTCTAGCCTGGCCACTCGCTTAGGACTGAGACCTCTGGAAGCCTGAGCCAAAGCTTGCCCTGTCCAGCTCCTTCCCAACCCTGGAGGGGTTGTGAGGACACAGTGAGATGTTGGGTGGCCAGGACCTTGTGTGCACAAGGCAGGGCTGGGTTGATTGTAAATGGCAGTTGCCCGATTGTGACCCCGATGACACCAAAGGCCTGACTCTAGAACGTTTTCTTTGCCCTCTCCTGGAGAGGGCCTACTGGCTTTCCTTTTTGCATTGGGCAAGCACGCTGGCCCGAAGGATGGAGCCAGACCTCACACTGTGGAGAACTGCTTCCGTGTCCTCCTGAGCGCTGGGAGGTTGTGACGCCATCTTCCCGGCGAGTGCTTATCTTTAGTGGAACCATTACTACACTGCTGAGAATATTAATAATAATACACTTCTACTAATAATTCAAGGAGGCACCCACTTGTCTGCCACTGAGCCAGTCTGGCCTGGAGGCAGGGGAATGGACTCTTGACCTCTGGAGCCTGGTCACAGGCCTCCGCTTCTATTAGCACTTTGTAAACCTGAGGGTGTTCTGTTTTTCTCCCTAAGGAGTGGTGGTTAGAACCTGCCAGAAATTTCTCAGGACACAACTCCCAATAGTTACTGCCCTTCCTAACGTAACTTATTCAAAGCTTAAGATTTGCCAGACAAAGGCAGAGGGGAACTGGCCCCACGGATGAAGGCAGGAGGATTTATGTGACACCCGCCAGGGCTGCAAGGCTAAGTTCCATTGCTGAGATCTGGTACCTGTCATCTACAGTGGGGTGATGGCCACACTATGTCATCCCTCATTCATTAACTACATGTTTAGGGATTCTTATAGTGCACCTGCCACTGCGCTAGTGCAGCCAGGGAGAGAGACAAGTGACTAAGCCATTACAATGCAGGGCAATAAATGCTCCTTGGAGGAAGAGCCAAGGAGAAGGGAGGGAACCACTCGGGGGTGATGGGTGAGGAGATGGTGTCAGCGCCATCAAGCAGCAAAGCTCCTCAGACGAAGCTCTGTTTGGGCTGAGATCTGAAGCTTGGGTAGCAGTTGGCCAGGAGAAGCAGGAGGAGGAAGTGTGCTCTGGCAGATGGTCCAGCATATGCAATAGATTGGAGGAGATAGAGACAGAGGGAGAGAGAAGGGGAGAGTGACTTGTCTGTTTGGGGGACTGAATGGAGCCAGTATGTAGAAGTCCAGTGAGAAATAGCTGGAGATGAGCTTGCAGGAATAAGTAGGACCCAGATCACAGAGGCCCTTGCAAATCAGGTGATGGAGGCTAAACTTTACTGCAAAGGGAATGGGAGCTGTGGAGGTGTGTTAAACCAGCAGATGCACATTATAGAAAGGCCTCCGAGATCTCCTCTTCTTCCACCCGTGGCTCTGAGGACAGATCCCGAAGGGCCTCCTGGGCAGAAGTTCATGTGACATACGTAGGGTGAGAGCGGTCCGCTGCCATGTCGGGGTTGAGGCTCGGCTCCCATACAGTTGAGAGCAAGATGGTGACAAATGACTCAGCCCCAGACACTGGAACGGTCATGGGAAGGAGGCACCTGTTAGGGTCTTGCTGCTTTGCTGATGGCCTATACATTTAATTACTGAACAGGCTGCCACACCGCTTGTCCTTCTCAACCCCTTTTCATTTTGTTTATTTATTTATAAAATTTATATTTTTGGCTGCACCGGGTCTTAGTTGCAGCATGCGGACTCTTAGTTGCGACATGCGGACTTCTTGGTTGCAGCATGCATGCGGGATCTAGTTCCCTGACCAGGGATGGAACCCGGGCCCCCTGCATTGGGAGCACAGAGTCTTAGCCACTGGACCACCAGGGAAGTCCCCTCAACCCCTTTTTACTCTCTGTTCTCCACCAGGCCCTTCACCTCTCCCCTCTCTGCTCTCTTCCCCTCTACCCTCAGCTTTCTTAGCCATGCCCAGGTATCCTGATTTTCACCTTGGACCAGAGAAGATCTGAGGCAGCATCACCTGATCTTGGCCTTGGAAAGAACACTGCAGGCATCCATCGGGAGAGCTGGGAAGGTGCCTCGCACTGGAGCAGGACAACCTGGACTTCTTGTCCTGCTCTACCAACCGCCAGCCATTAGACATGGTGCAGGATGACTTTTCCTCTCTGAGTCTCTGTGTCCTCATGTGTAAAATGGGGATAATCTCACAGGGATAGTGTGAGATTTAGATGAGGTTTTATTTGTGAACCTGCTTTGTAAACAGCAAAGCTCTGGATCAATATTTATTTTGGGTTATTATGTATTGCTTTGCTGGAGGATTCTGCAAAACGGTGGCAGGGAGAGAAATGGAGAGATCTGCTGTGTTGGAATATTTTTGTCATATAGATATAAATAGATAAAGATACACCTGTCACAAAATTAAAACAAAGAAGAATAGGAACTTTCCTCCCAATCCCACCCCCCTACCCCTGGCAGCAACTATTAATATGATTGTTGTATATTCTTCCAGTCATACACAAAATACATAATTTAAGCCCCCCCAAAATACAACAATTTTATAAGCCTTGTTTTTTAGCTTGTTGTTTTCACAGTATGTGGACATTTTTAATGTAATGTCATGGTATACAGACCTATCTTCCTAATATCACTGCATAGTATAGATGGACCATAGTTTATCTTAACATTATTCTGTGGGCGAACATTAATATTATTTCCAGTTTTTCATCATATATTTCTGTGGTCTTTTGTGCATATATTTATGAAAGATATTCTGAGTAATGGGGTTGCTGGGCCAAAGGGTATGAGGGTTCACATCTTGGTAGATACTACCAAATCCATAAAGATTGTACAAACATACCCTCCACAGTGCTCCTGAACCAAATGGGGGTGTTACCCGTTCTTCTGGAGCTTTTAAAACTGTGAAACCCCCCTCCTCCCTCCGCTGGCCATGTGGTCCGCTGACCAGCTTTGTTCCAATGCTCCTCTGCCGGACAAGCAGAGTGCCACGTGACAGCAGTGATCAGGGGCCGTCTGAAAAATGGTTACCCAAGAAAATGGTAGGAACCTGGCCCGAGACTATCTGGAATGCTTGTTTTGAGGGTTAAATGGAGTCACTACATTTCCAAACATAAAATCCAGAAGCAATAGAGTCATCTACTTTAATTAAGCACATAGCATTGTACCTGACACAAAGTATTATTATTGTTATTGGTTTTGTTATTCTAGAAAGTTCTGACACACAGATCTTTGTTGTGTTTGGAGGAATGGTGGTGAGAGAGAGAGGAGGAAGATGTGGAGAGGTTGAGGTGTGAGTTTAAAAAAGTGTGACTTTGTCATTGTCAAACTGTGGCTGGTCACATGTCTTGGTCACATCCAGGCCTTCCGTGTTGCAAAATGCAAATCGCCAGGTAACCAAAGAGCATTTCCATGGAAAGAGCCTGTGACCTCCTGGTGGTGCTTGCATGTGAGAGAGTGAGCGCTACGGGAAAGAGGAAAAGAGGAAGAGTGGGAAGGGTGAGAAGGAGGCCTCTGCAGCCCTCGAAACCTAAAACAAGGGGCCATTGGAAAGTTCTAGACCCGATTACTGACAACACTGGCCCCGCTTGTGTTAGACTAAGACTTAGGGCCAGCTTGGGGTTGGTCACCAGTTCAACTGGCACTATTCTAAAACTCCTTTAAGCAGGGACAGGGGGTCAAGCCCAATGGACTCTGGGCAGATGGTGATCTATGGAAACTGTGTAAGACAGAAGGCTGAGGAGGCAGCATTCAGAATGACAGGAATGATAAAACGAATAACTGAAAAAGTAGCCCTTTACATATATTACCTAACTGAATCCCTTTAACTACCCTACAGAATTAGTACTGTGATAGTCCACATCTAATAAATTGGGAAGTAGAGGCTCAGAGAAGTCAAGTCACTTGGCCAAGGTCACACAGCCACAAGTGGCCGATCTGGAACACAAACTTAGGTCTATCTGACCCTAAACCCAAATGCTGAGGAGAACCTCTCTTTCGGCCTGGCAGAGCTCATCTTGGATGAGGATGTCATAGATCACTAAATATGATAATGGGAGGTTTTCATTTTTTTATCTTGATAAAAAATGACCTATTTTTACCCATTAGTAGGACAACACGAAGAGTCCTGGCTTCCATTTTTAAACCACGTGGCTGATTTTTGTATACTTGACAATTCTATCACACTCCAACTGTACACCCTCCTCATACCATCTTTGAGAATTTGGGGCGAGTGGGGGCCATCCAGGGAGGCTTAATGCAGAAGCAGGCCAGGCAAGAGGTTATGCAGTGTGGTAGTTGGAATAAGGAGCAGGGGGTCTGGGCTTTTTGTTTAGAAATTCTAGTTGGGTCCCCAGTGGCTTGGTGGAGCTTCTAGACCTCAAAGGCTTTGAGGTTGTGACTCATCACTGTGTAAACCAGCCAGCTCTCAGCTCTCAAGCCGCCTCTCCAGCCTGTAATGAGCATTGTCACAGGTTGCTGCCTGGCTTTGTTCTGCAGTGAGAGACTCTTTCCTTGGTCCTTCTGCATTCCTGAGTCACCGTCAGGCTCACTCACGGGTGCTTATCTCGACTGGCCAATCGTTCACTATCACCTTGGAGGGCAGGACAGTTAGGTAGGAAGAGGTGCTCCCATGGAGAGGGTGCTCCCACACTGAGCTCCTCTCTCAACTTTCCAGGTACTAGTAAGGAGCATGGGCTGAGAACTGTGGAACAGAGGACGCTGCCACAGCGTCATTTGAGTCTGGCATGTTCACGTGTGTCATCGTGTCATCTCATTGAAAGCTTTACAGTACACACATATTATGAGAGATAGTACATGGGAAAATGGGGCAAAGAGGGGTAGGGAGCAAGAATCTTGCGTTGGGCCACCTGGGTTTCAGACCCAGCTCTGCCTCTTCCTGGATGTATGACTTTGGCCAAATTTCCTAACTTCTCTGAGACTCTATTTCCTCAACAGAGATAAAAATAGTAACTGCATCAAAGGACTTTTGAGAGGATTTGATGCAAAGATGCAAATAGAATGCTTAGCACACCTGTAAGTTCTCCATGAGGGATGATGATGACAATGAAACTGGGACAAAGTTTATGCCCATTTTACAGATGGGAAAACTGAGCCTCAAGTTGTCCGAAGTGGCATAGCTTGTAAGCGGTAGAGTTGGGATGAAAACCTCAGTCTGTTTCCAAGTCAAGAACCCTTTTCTCTGTATTGGACAGTCTACAGGCATGAGTCTGCCTATAAGACTGTCATGGGCTGAAAAACAGTACATCCAAACTACAAAGGTTCATCCACCTGGGTTGGTTCTATGTTTTCTGCAAAGTCTGAAGCTGGGGAGCCATGTAATGAGATTATGTAAATATTTACTCAGGGTTCTGGGAAACCCAGCAGGGTTGCAGGGTAATCCATCATCTCACAGCAAGCAAGGGCTAGCCTGCTAATTCCCCTTCTCTCTGAGGCTGATCAGATTGCCCAGTGCCTCCTCAAATGCCAATTTCCTTCTACTTGCAGGGGAGAAAAAGCGATCAGCTCCTGCCGAGGAATGGGGAGAGGATGTTTTTCACTTAAGGTTAGGGGTGGTTAGGGATAGAGGCTCTGAGGTCAGGCAGAGATTGTATGTAAATAAAGTACTTAGTATCTGGCACATAGTAAGTGCTTAATAAAAATAATAAGGCAGAGCTGGGTGGATTGTGGGATTGGATGACAGCACTTGGCTAACGAGTGTCCTGTTTCTTGCCATTCAGAGGCCCTGGTGAGACTATGGCCACTGTGGCCACGTGATCCTTGGCGCGTGCACCTCTAAAAGAGAGCCACTCGGCAAGCTCTCTTACGAGTTCATTAACCAGCTCATAGGACCTTTGGTTCAACTGCTGCTCTCGGTCCAGCCTCCACAGTCTTAATCACAGCAGTCATTTATGGGGCACTGGCGTGTTCCCCTAAACATACGTTATGACTTTAATCCCCTCCACAACCCTGGGGGATGGCAATGTCTCCATTTGCAGGTAAGAACACAGGGACTCAGAGATGGTAGGTAACTGCCCAAGGACACACAGCTGCTAGAGAAGATCAGATTGGAGGCTTTGTGACACACAGCTGGATTGACCAACCTTCCTGGTTTAGCAGGAGTTTCCTGGACCACGGAGTTTCCTGGGAGGTGGGGTGTTCAGTGCTAAAATCAGGAAAGTCTGGGATGCGTTAAGTCCTCTGCATGCCACCTCCCTGCCGAGGCTGGGCAGCGAGTTTCGAAAAGACCCAGGGTGAGAGAGAGGAGAAGAGGGAAATGCAGGGATAGAACAGTAGCAGCAGCTCTGCACTGTTTCTTTCTGGAAAGATGTCCAGAGCTTCTCCTGCCCCTGACAGTGTTCTCAGGCTCCCTCCTCTTTCCTGCAGTCACTACAGAGCCTTGCACCAGGAGGTGCTCCGTACCTTCCGTGGGTTTGATTCCCATCGGGAATTAGAGTTGTCTGTGCCTGGAGGTGTCTCTCCCTGAGGCTGGAGGAGAGCGGTTGCAGGGGCCAGAGGAGCCACTGGGAACCATGCACGTGACCTCAGACCTCTGTCCGCTCTGCGCTAACGGCACCACCTCTGGAAAGATGCCAAACCAAGTGGGGTCGTCATTCCATCCCTCTTGTATGCATCACACATTCCAGGGACATTGGGAAGATCTAAGGAGACACACAGAGGAAACAGTTTGGGAAGATCTAAGGAGACACACAGAGGAAACAGTTTCTAAAGCGCCATAGACACACAGGGTGTGTGGGTTATGTCACTGCTTCTAGACACCTGAGCCCCAGCTCTGGGGTTTCACCAACTCAGTGCCCTGCTGTTGAGAGAAGTCATGTCAGGCCTTTCTGGGGATAGGCAATGTAGACCATGTCTGCCCAGGTTACCCAGGCTGGCTGGGGTAAAGCGGAACCCCAAGTGGCCCCCATGGCAGAATAGTAAATGTGCTGATGTCTCGCTTCTTTAGAATCTATGTTCCGTGATGGCAGGAATTTCTGTCTTTTTTTTCCTCCAGTGGCTAAATCCCCATTGCCTGGCACAGTGCTTGGCCCATGGTAGAAGCTCCATAAACATTTGTTAAATGTTGACTATTGACTGGTTCCAAGTACAAACAAACCATCTGGGGAGACTTAAATTCTAATGAAGCAATTGGAGAAGACTGAATGGAGAAAATGGGTTGGCTTCCACTGGGCAGAGATGGGGAAGGGGCGGTCCACGTGGTGGGACGGCCGGAAGCAGGGAAGCAGAAGTCACGTGGGCCCACAGTGTCTGGAATGTACCCGCAGGGACTTAGGACATAGGTGAAGACCGGTAACGGTGTGCCCTCAGGGAGTTGGGACTGACTGTCTTTAAGGCATTATTTTCCACATTTCAATCACTCAAATGTTATTATCACTATTTTTGCTATGTCTTGTATCCATTTATATTATTTGCTGAATAATTTTCATTTTGACTTACACTGACTCTCTTTTACTTTACTAAGTTTGTTTTTACATCAAAAACATATAATTTTAAAAAAAAAGTGTGTTTGGGTCTTCCCTGGTGGCGCAGTGGTTGAGAGTCCGCCTGCCGATGCGGGAGACACGGGTTCGTGCCCCGGTCTGGGAAGATCCCACATGCCGCGGAGCGGCTGGGCCCGTGAGCCATGGCCGCTGAGCCTGCGCGTCCGGAGCCTGTGCTCCGCAATGGGAGAGGCCGCAACAGTGAGAGGCCCGCGTACTATAAAAATAAAAACAAAACAAAAACCAAAAACATATAATTGTGAAAATAGAAATTATTTGTGCTTAAAAATCATCTTGCCTACCCTCTGAGGTGCACAGCTCCAGGGAATGGGGAAACTGGCAAAGGTTTTTGAATAAGAGAATGATCTAGCTGCTTTTTGAGAAGGCAGCAAACATGAAGAATGGGGGTGTGTGAATACAATTTGGCTCCAGTTGTGACCAGAATGGTAAGAAATATTACCAAGGTGAGTTTGGAGGGCATTTCACAGTTTCTCTAAGGGCTTCAGGATGAAACATGCAGGAACTGCTCTCTCTCCATCTGTTTCCTTCTTGGTCTCAGTTTACGCTCTTCCCCAGCAACTCTGCCCCAACGAGTGGTCTGCTGGGGGTCAGGATGTGGGCTGGGCGGTGACCCATGGTGGGTGTGGATGCCCAGCGATTGTGTCCATGGTGGCATGGTGCTATGTCTTCCTAGGCTCATCTTACCTGGTTGTTCAAAGAATGTTACCCCAGCCAAGGCTCAGGTTCACAGAGCATTGACCCATCCCCTAACAAGCCTCTTTTTCCTAGCTGTGCATTCAGCATCCAAGTTAAAGTGACCTGCCAAGCTGAGAAGAAAATGTATTAGCAAAAATCAGAAATCTGCCAAGGGTGTGCCCCCTCCACCATAACCACACACAATTGTGAGAGCTAAGGTTGGACTCCCTGAGGTTTTCTGCTCTAGTGGGTCTGGCAATTCCTGGAGAACCACAGACTGGTGAATTTGAGGATGGTAAACCTTGGGCAGACCTTGAAGTCTTTTGGTGCTGATGGAAAAAGTCCCTCAATGTCGGACTTTGGTGTTGATGGGGAACGTCCAAGGCAAGCTGACCACGCCCTTGTCCGCAGGCTGGCCTTGCGCCCTCTGCCCCTTGACCTCCATCTCCCATTCTTTCCAGCAGCCCAGAGCTCGAGGGCTTCCATGTTTTCCACTGTACGGAATTGGACAGACTGTGGCTGGTCCCTTTCACTTGGGGCTGTCCTCCCGAGAGAAGTTTTCAGATGAACCGACTGTGCAGATTTTGGGTTCAGTTTACAGAGGAGTTCCTTATTTCAGTTTGACTGTGCACCCACCTACACAATATCTTTTGGTTCTCAGAATTTCAGAGCTATTAACCCCCAACCTTAAATCAGGATTCTTATAAAACTTTCCTGGGGCACTGTCATAAGAGAAACCAGGTCTCAAAATAGGTATTTGGTATACTGTCCTTGTCCAGGAAGACAGATTGACTAATTCCAAGCCCTGAACTCACATGTGGTTGCTAAGAATGGAGATGGGGGAGAGAAAGGGGAGAAAAATCATAGGCACACCATGATACATGTAGGGAGATTTCATCTGGAGTTCCCCTAAATCAGGAATTATTCAGAAATAATTCCAAGGGTTTCTTTCTTGACATTCCACCAAAGTGCAGGTGCATATGTTTTGAATGGACTGAAGAAATAATTTATTTATGCAATGAGTTTTTTTACAGAGTTCCAGTGGACATGCTTATCAACTCTTGGATATCATTTCCAGGAGGTTTCTAGAGGCATGAGCAGGTCCAGAATTCCTAATTTCTATCTGGAAGGCATTTAAGAGCAGAATCTAGTTGATTAGTAATTTATATTTTCTTGAGACACTCTCAATTGCTTATGATGAGGGGGACTGAGAAACTGATGAGACCCTGCCCCCAACAAGTTTCAACTACTGCCCTCAACCTTCCTAGGTAATGCCTGGATCATGGCTCCAGCTCTTCACTCTCCTGCCATTTCTGGATCTAGATGCTGTGGGACTTAGCCTGCCTAGTGCTATTGGGCCTGGAGGGTGGCAGGGTGACCTTTGTGTCAAAAGAGACTCATGACTTCCCAGGCAAGACGGAGTCACAACATTTTCCAATGGATTTCCCCTCAATTCTTATTCTGAGCATTTGGCTTTTTACATATTTGGTATCGAAGTGCAGGGCGTGAAGACTATCCTAGAAGGTCCAGACCTGTTTGCCTGTTTCACATTTCTTTTCATTTCACCTTTACAATCTCACTCTTCCAAGAAACATTCCCATGTCCAATTGGCTTCCAGAACTGAGCTTCGTTTTCCCTATCCCTGTAAGCTATTATCATCCAAATTTCAACACACTGTTAAGCTTCTCTTTTTTGAAGAGGGTTGTGGTTGAGATCTTGTTTTGGAATGACACTGGCTGGGTCTGAGCTCCAGCAACTTGCTTTACTGTGTGGCCTTGGCCAAGTTACTTATCAGGCTTACGAGGCTCAGTTTCCTCATCTGCAAAGTAAGAAGAGTAATAAGACCTTTCTCATAGAGTTTTGTGAGGATTAAATGAGGTGATGCAAGTTAAATTCTTGGTCTAGTGACTGGGACACGGTTAAAAATGAATAAAAGTAAAGAGTCATTATTACGCTTCCATTTTCCTATAACATGTCCAGCACCACCCTCTTCTCCTACTTTGTCTTTTGAAACGTGGAGAATCAGTGCTCTGATCACCCATATGCAACTTCATGCATTGCTAAGGGGATCTCTTGAGGTTCAAGCCCCATACTTAGAGGAGAGAGTAAGCATTTCCCAGGAGCCCACCAAATGCCAGGCACTCTGCTGAGGCTTTGTACATTTCTCATTTAAATCCTCAAACAGCTCACTGAGAGTGTTTATATCCCCAATAAACAGATGGGGGAACTGATAGCTAAAGTGTAAGTAAATGTGACCAGATTGTCCTGGTCTGTCGGACCCCCAAATCTCTGTCTTTTCTACAATACCAGCGGCTGCTGAGAAAGCTGAGTCTTTTTTTTTTTTGAGGGTGAGGGAATAAGTTCTTAGCACCCCTCATCTTGCAACACCACAGGTTCTCCCCAATAATTAGACATTTAGATTGTGATTTTATACATTTTCTACTTGGGTCTGAGAGTTTGCTGTCTCTCACGGTCCCTGGGTGAAAGAGATGAGGCACTGAGACTTTCACCCAAGATCAGTCCCATTAAAAGGTCCTCTTGGACAGCAGGAACCTAGGCTTCTGGTTTATCATTGGTGGAACAATATGGGAGCCCACAACATAAAAATAGATGGTGATGAATGCAAAATGGATTATTGTCTCTGTTGTCACCCACCTTTGGAGGTGCCAATTTGGTAGGTATAGGCAGGAGCCCCTGAGTTGTATTAGGCAATACGGTTGCTCCACTGGCTTAGAGAAAGGACGCAGGGGTGAGAGAAGGCTGAGTGCCTGTGGGGGAAGGGAAGGGTGACTGATCAGGGGAGGCTGCAGATGCCTCACCTCCAATCCATCTGCAGAAACATCTCCTTATTCTGTTTTATATTTGGGGGCTCCATGATAGTGGAAAAAGTTCTAACGCCAAAATAATACATAAATACAACGCCTATAATTGTTAAGAAGCTCTTCCCCACGCAAAAAAGAAGAAAATATAGGCTGCAAGAAGATGGTCTGCAAGTGGCCAACTTCTGCCTTGTCTTTCCTCCTGCTCTGAGATGCAGAAATGCACTTTCCTGAAGACCCTGATGGAAATGCTGTTTAGGCTCTCAAAGCAGTTTGATTCAAGAAACAAAGTGCTTATACCAACAGTGGAGCTGGCATTAAGTCAGGGCACTGTGTAAAGCTGTTTGTGAGGCGAGATAAGGCCAGAAAGAAAGTAATGAGATGTAGGTGAAGCAGAAGGAAGAGGTCAGGGGTGAGTTAAATACGTCAAGAATGGAGGTATCTTGAGAATAATTAAAATATGAAGGGGGAGTTCATAACATTTACCGTTGGTGCCTAGGTAAGATGGGTGGCGCAGCCAGGTGCCCGAGGGGTAGGTGTGTGTGTGTGTGTGTGTGTGTGTGTGTGTGTGTACGCATGCGTGTATGCGATGGATCACTTTTTTCCAGAAATGATGAGCCACCCTTTCCCACTCCAGCACCAAGGCTGTCCCCGCTTCAGCAGGTGCGTGGTACGTGCCATGGGCAGAGAATATTCTCAGCGTGTAGGCACAGATGTGATGGCAAAAGACATGGTCAAAAGGTGCCTTGCATATCTGTTAGGACAGCTGCCAGACCTCCCAAACGGAGCTCAGGTGCTACCTTCAGGGCCCAGGAAATTTCTCTTCAGAGGATTTGTAGATCCCTGGGCATCGAATCTAAGCCAAAATGTAAAGATTTTGGAAGCGTAGCTTTTAGAAGGGAGTAGGGTGTGAGGCAAGATGATATTTATTAATCCTGGTACCTTATTTGACTTTAGCCAAGGTAACTGATGGTAATGCTCTATGTCACTCCCCTCCCCCCACCAGAGTTTCTTGTTCCTGTTAGTTCTAGAGTAATATTCTTGTGTGGGTCCCACTAAATAGTTGTTACATTCTGACCCGGAGGTAATTCCATGTCGGCAAGAGCGGATGATAGACAGAAACAGATATAAGCACACTCTTGCTTTCAAAAATAAATATAGGGCCTGTAGTTAAAAGGTGCTGTGCAAAGTAAGCCAGCATCCTCTTTTTGCAAAGCGAGCGCACTGCTCTCCTTAACCTTGTAACCACAGCCTGTGTTGGTATTAAGACTCGACCCCTTAGGGCTTGATACTTGGCTCAGAGAGATTCTTTGTCTTGGCTTTGATGTAGGAATGTGGATCTCCTAGGAGACAATTCAACTGAACTCAGGGTCCCCAGGCCACGGCCCACACCCTGGCCTGGTTTGCTCTGCACCCCCTTTCCTCTGTGTGAACCAGCAAGGCAGCTTGACTCAAAGCCTCTGTGTCTTTGCACAGGTCTGAGACAGTGATAGGGCCTTGAAATCAGGAAGGTTTCTATGCAGAGTAATTGGGGTTTCAGAGTTGGTTCCAGTTATCTCAGTATTTTCTTAATTTTGACCTGAGGGCAAGCTGCTTTGCCTCTCTCTCTTAAGTCCTCCCATCCTTAAAACCCAGGCAGTCAGCTTTGTCTCATCACTCTGTTGCTTCCCTTTGTCTTTATCAGTCTACAGGAGATCCTCGGAGCACCGAACAAACAGAATCTGTGATGGGGCTGCAGCTCTGACGCCATAACGAGACTCTTGCCTGATTCCTCCTTGAGAAGGTTATGACTTTCAAGAAACTAACAATGTGTTTATATAAAGGCTCTGGTGTGTTTGATGTTTTGTGGTTACACTTTTCAACTTATCCATGAGAGACATGCTTGATATATTTGAGGCTCTTGCAGTTGAAGGCTTCAGCATCAAATCCAACTTTTGGCATTTTCAGTTAAAAATCAGGACTTCCATTCATTCCATCATGTATCTATGTATCTATCTATCTATCTATCTATGTATCTATCTATCTATCATCTGTCTATCCATCAATCTAATTTGATGTAAGTGCTGTCTCTTTTACCATAGAGTAAGAGACCACATACTTTTTTTTTTTTTTTTTTTTTTTTTTTTTTGCGATACGTGGGCCTCTCACTGCTGTGGCCTCTCCCGCTGCGGAGCACAGGCTCCGGACGCGCAGGCCCAGCGGCCATGGCTCACGGGCCCAGCCGCTCCGCGGCACGCGGGATCCTCCCGGACCGGAGCACGAACCCGTGTCCCCTGCATCGGCAGGCGGACCCCCAACCACTGCGCCACCAGGGAAGCCCGAGACCACATACTTTGAAGGAATTTCTCTATGGATGTGACATACATTGATCCATCTATCTGTCTATCTATCTAACCATCCATCTCTCTAATTTGATCTAAGTGCTGTCTTGTTGAAGTTAATTACAGGGTAAGAGACCTCATACTCTGAAGAAATTTCTCTATGGGTGTAACATGCCTAAAAATCTAGCCTTTTTTTGTTTTTTCGGATGGGGGAGGAAGATGTTTTTGCTTTTGTTTTTCTTCTGGGAGGTTCAACTAAGTCCCAAGTAGAGAAAATAACCAATACTTGATAAGAACCCACTAAGGACCAGACACGTTAGTAGGTACTTTGCGTATATACATAAAGACCCCACAACTAAAGTGGCTTGTGAGTATGAGGTGACGTCTTTCCATCCTCTTTCACCACTACCATCTCAAAAGCCTCTCCTCAGGAGTGCCTTAATGGAGCAATCCTCTGATGGAAGACGGGCAGGGTAAGAGTGGATGAAGAAATGGAGATGTAATTGAAACTCTTCACCTAGAAATGAAAGATCCTGCAATTAAAGGTGGTTGGGACCGATTCGGAGAGTCACACCAACTTTGGAGTTGCTTTTGAGGTTTACCACCTCTTGATCACACACCCCATACCTCCCACCTACCCCGCTGCTGTCTCAGGTTTTTTGTTTGTTTTTTTAAAAAATATTTATTTATTTATTTGGCTGTGCCGGGTCTTAGTTACGGGATCTTTGTTGCAGCATGCAGGAATCTTTTAGTTGTGGCACGTGGGGTCTTCGTGTGTTATGCAGGATCTTTAGTTGCAGCATGTGGACTCTTAGCTGCGGCATGCATGTGGGATCTAGTTCCCTGACCAGGGATCGAACCCAGGTCCCCTGCATTGGGAGCATGGAGTCTTAACCGCTGGACCACAAAGGAAGTCCCTGTTTCAGGTTAATCTCAGGCAAAATTGTAAAGAAGGCCAAGTTTGCTTCCTGGAGTTACACTTGCACTCAAAACACCTGGACGCCTCTCCCCCCCCCCAACACACACACACACACACACACACACACACACGCATACACACACAGACACACACCCCCTGCAGTGGGTGGGATTGGTAGTTCAGGTGGCTCCTGATTCACCTTTTAAGCAAAAATCACCAGTCTGTTCCCTCAGGGCCCTGCTCTCAGATCTGGAGCTGATAGACTAATTGGGGCTAATGTGATAATGGGCAATAATGACATTTACTGTATTTATCAGACATTTGCATTTTAACAAGGCCTTTGGGAAACACACATGTTGAACATAGGGAATGCTGGGAATGCTTAGTGAAGGCCAAGGAGGTAGAGGGGCTTTTTAGAGCCTCCCTAAATTGCACTCCCCAAACCTTCAAAACCTTCAAGACCTGCCTGAGTTCCGAGACCCTCCCAGACCCACCCCTGCCCTCCCACCGAGTCTTTTACACGTTCCCAAACCTCAGCAAACGGGGCGCCCACACTAGGAAAACCAGCAAGAAAGGAGTGCTACTGTCCACTCACCACTCCACCTTAATAGGACAACTGCTTACTTTTTGTTCTATTCAGTTGTTGCCCATATATAGACTTTCCTTTTTTACACAAGGAACTTCTTGGTTTTGATCACAAAATCTTTGTCTCTTTGCCAAAACTCAAATTCCCTTTCACCTCCCACAGAGGGGAGGCCTGGTGAGTTAAAGAAATCTGCTTAGCCACTTAGCTCATGCCAGGCCAGTGTCCAAGGAGACCCAAGAGAGAAAGTTCATGGTTAGGGGAGGGTATTTTTCCTTGCCAGGAGCCAACACTCATCTGTATTGGTGGAAGGGCATTTGTGACCCGGTGAAGCAGGCCCTTGGTCCAGGGGGATGGGGATAGCATGGGCGTTTGAAATCCGTGGCTCGTCCCCCAGATTCCATCTTCTTCTTGCCCAGAGTGTGTTGTTGTATTTCCAGTTACAGCATCCTGGTCTTTCCCTCTCTAGCACCTGTAGGGAGGGTCGCTATATAGTAAAAAAGACCGTGGAAGTGTCAAGAGGAAGTAAAGAGTCTGGATAATCCACCAACCAGATAGTCAGCCCTCACGTTGTTGAGAGCTGACTGTCCTACCTGAACAACTCAGGGTAGACTCTCCCTTCCAGGACCCTCCCTTCAAATTTTCCAAAGCTCTTACCTGAGGCCAGGGGAGATGGGCTTTTCAAAGTCCACTGAAATTGCCAAGGGTCACTGTCAAGGAGTTAATCATGGTGCCTGGAGATAGAACCTATGTTCCTGCTACCTGGCCAGGAGTCCCTTAAGAACCTGGGACCTGTGTGGCCAGGGCAAAGATCTCGATGCCAAAGCAGAGAGGACTGAATACAAATTAGTACATGAGACAGAGGTTTAAGAGTGCCCCCGAATCCCCTGTACCATCATCTCCTCCAGATTTGAGCTTCTGCTCACTTCGCTCTTACGTTCTCCATTCCTGCTTGAGTCTTTGGAGAGCAAGCCTGGTGCTTTTCAACTGAAACAGCCTCTAAGTTAGAAAGAACAGTCACCACCAAATCAATTCCTCATCCATTAACAGGTTGTCTCTGTTCTCGAGACACAGGCATAACCTGGTTAGACCTGTTTTGTTTGAACACTAACGTGTGAGTTGGCCAAATGCAAATGAGCAAATGTTTGTAATCCTTTATTTTATTTTTTTAAAGGGCCCAGCAGCCAATCAGAAGAGGGGGAAGTGACTTAGGGAATTCCCGGTTGGTGGCTTATTGCTTAACATCGTACAAAATGATTTAAAATTATTGTCATGTGCATTGATCTTCACTCTGATGAGAGCTCAGACGTGATAACACTCCTGGTTCCCTGTCCCTGTAGGAGCTGGTGTGAGTGTTGCTTGCTACCTCCCCTCCATTCACTACAGCTATTGGATTTCCCACCCAGAATCTTTAGGTAAATGAGGTAAGTCCTTACTTTTAAACCTTCTTTTGAATTTGGAATTCAAACACCTGAGTGGAAAGAGAAACCTGCCTTGAATCAGACAGGTGAAAATAAACCAGACTCCCGGAGGCAGCTGGCAGGAAGTGAAGCTCGCCTCAGCTGTGCTTTCCTCACTGGGTTGTCTTAGGATTTTATTTTGGAGGGCAGCAGGGAGACTTTGGATGTTATCTGGGAACTCCCTGCATGGAGTCTGGTCTTCGATCACTGTGAATTTAAAAGCCCCGTGGTTTCCCTCTCTTTCTGCGACAAAGCCATTTCCCTGGATTGAATTCTGAAATTCTGAAAGCTGGGGATAGGTTCTTCTCAGTGAAGAACTGGTTGGCTGAATAGCTATTGGGACTCAGGACACATGTTCTCACTTTCTAGAGATGTCTTCTGTTGGTAGTTTTTCTGACTCATTACATTAGCTGTAGAGAAAGGCAGATTATCTTCAGTATATTCTGGTGTTGGAAAATGTCTGGAAACAGGCAAGGGTGTATGCACCCACATTGGAAAAAGTGGTCAGGCAGCCCAGGTAGGCAAGGGTATTGCGGAGAGCTGCACATCTCTGTCCAGAAAACAAAAGACAAAAACAATTTTGGCAAAGAATTTTGTCATTTCACATGGGGATAAACTAACCCTTTGTTTGTTCCATGATGGGATACTATGACCAGACAGGCAGATGTGAGTCAGCAGCCCCAAGTGCCTTCTAAGACAGGGGCTCTTTAGATTTTGTTTGGACACGATGGAGAAGAATTGGCCTACGTGTGGATAGAACTGGAAACAGTGGGGAGTTAATCTTCTTGCTGGTAAATGACAACACGAAGTCAGGAAACTGACATTTTCACCATCTATCTTTGCCAAGATTTAGGATACTCCTAGGATTGTGGGAGCATGTGTCTTGTTATGATGAAGCATAAGCTTCTGTGAGTCTAAGTTCACAGGTGTCTTGCTGGTTATCTGCACTGACCTTAGTAACAGGGATAAAGTGAGTGAGTGTTTGGACTGGAGAAACTTTCAGTGGAAGGTCTAATTCAGGAGTTGGTTCCATAGGCATGGCTGTGAGGATGTGTTTAGATAGAGCCTTTCACTGCATAAAAGCGTAGTTGGGTATCATGAGTGGCCATGCGCTAATTCCACTGAGGTCAAGGGAAGGGTTGATTTCCAACAGGAGAGATGAAGTCGTGTTATTGGGAAGAACTTCAGGGGTAAGAGATGCTACCAGGAAAGGCTGTTAAGAGATTTTAAGAATGATTTTATGGAGCTCTATAACAGTGAATAATCTTTCATTCTTAAAAAGAAAAAGAAAAGGGCTTCCCTGGTAGAGCAGTGGTTGAGAGACCGCCTGCCAATGCAGGGGACGCGGGTTCGTGCCCGGGTCCGGGAGGATCCCACATGCCACAGAGCAGCTAGGCCTGTGAGCCGTGGCCGCTGAGCCTGTGCGTCTGGAGCCTGTGCTCCGCAACAGGAGAAGCCACAACAGTGAGAGGCCCGCGTACCACAAAAAAAAAAAAAAAAGAAAGAAAAAGAAAAAGAATGACTTTAATAGCTGCATTTGGAGTTTGCAGAAGGCTCCATTTATCTTCTTTTTGAGACCTAGAATTCTGAGACTATGAAATAACTCATCAATTCCATCTTATAATCTGAATTCGGGTAGGATCACATTATTCCTACACCATCACTCATGGCTTATATGGATAGACTTTAAGAAACAGTGGGAACATGGAATGAGGGTCATTTGGAAGTGTGTGATCACACCTGAAAAAACAATAAATATAATGGGGACAATCCTCCATGTTTCCAAACCATTTTACAGAGGCATTTTAGAAGAAAGTAACTTTGAGGGAACAACCGTGCTGTAAGTTCTCTTGTGTTACTGTTCAAGATGGCGGCATTAGTCGAGACCTTTTTAGGGTGGTTGTGGGTAGGGTGATGCTTTTGATTCAGGCCTCATGTATGAAAGATCTCAAATTCAATTATATTTGTTCTTTTGTGTTAAAAAGCATCTATTTGTTAAATTCAAACAACCCCCTTTTGATTTTTTTCCCCATTTTTAAAATACACTGTGAGCTCCCCCAAATGGAGATGCCTTGGGCCTTTCTGGACCTCTGAGAAGCCCTACATTCACACTCATGAGTCCACCTTTATTATCCTCCCATTAATTTACCAACTTTATGCAGATCCTCTTTCATTACCTTTTTGACGACTTCAAAGGCTGAGACAAAATGGAAAGTGAGAGGTTAAAATATTTACTCAACTGCACTCAGTTAGCTAATTGGAAACTGGAAGGATCTCATGTCAGGTCCTAGGCCAGAAAGTGAGTGCTTTGGGTCAAAGTTCATTTCCAGGAAGTAGAATTTAGCTTTCTGGAATCTTGTAATGTTTTACTTTTCCTCATCCCCACCTATACCTCTGCCCCAAAATTAGAGTTAGCACTGGGCTGTGTTCTTTGCTTTTTGAAAACTCAGCGTAGGTACTCTGTTTAATGTTAAAGCATCAAGCCCAGCCATAGAGGTTTATACAAATCGTTGAAAAGTGATTCAGTCTTTCCCCCCCTTCCTCCAGTTGGAGTCCTCCTTAAGTCCTTTTAACAGATGGGATTTTCAAAGACCTCTGGGAGATGGGGTAGGGTGGATACCAAGAACGCTGTGGTAGAAATTGCTAACACACTTGAAAAGCAACGCCACTGTTTGAAGGAATCAGATATAAAGTCGGAAGCTGATTTTCAGTGATACCTTTTTCGACCGTTTCAGCCTATTTCTCTCGTTAGGGTTCCTCTCCGGTAGAATTTAAGTGCCAATCATTTCTGTTGTGGGAGGGGCCAGTCGGGAGGATTGGGCTCCATGTAGCCTTGGGGTTTGAGACCACGCTTCTAATCCTTGTTTTGTTAACTGGGTAACTGACCATGCGAGGCTGTCAGCCTGGGTGAGCCACGCCGGTTTTGTCTGAGCTGGGGGTTGTCACCTGAAGGCAGAGGCAGGGAGGTAGCCGTATAGTGCTGGAATTCTCTTCAATCTATTGTTGAATAACTGAAGAGACAGGGAAGATAATAAACTTTATTTAATGTTTTCTTATCTAATTTTCCATAATAGGATTTTAAATCATCGGATTCATTTTGAGGAGCTGCCAGTGTGCTCTTATTAGACATATGTGACTATCACGTTTATTTAAATCGGACAGGGTTTTAAAGCCCAGACTATTAAGCTGTGCAGGAAACAAAGAGTGCAGTGGGGGAGGATGGCTTCCCACAGCAACTAATGTTAGGATGGGACATATGTTCAAGCTGAGTGGCTTTGACGTCGAGAAGCTGAGATGTGCTGGAGTAGAAATTTCCATGGATCCCTCAGAGTTATTTGATAAAAAATTTATTGCACTTCAGAGGGGGGAAAAAAAGATATTTCTTTAAGAATCTGCCTTGAAGAATTCCAGACTCACGTTTTTGAGTGATTGGAGCATGGTGTGGGCAAGGCAGGGTGCAGGACAGTCATGCAACTGGCAGTCAGGAGACCTGGTTTTGTAGTCCCAGCAAAGCTGTGTTCCCAGAGCAATACCCTCCACCTCTCTGGGCTTTTGTTTCCTCATTTGGACAAAGGAGTTTGAACCCGATCATCCCTAAGATCCACTTCGGCCCTCAGAATCTGATGACCCCGGGGAAACTAGCTATGCCTAGAGGTCAGCAGGTTTAGCTCGAGTCTGTGAAAGCTGAGAATGGGGTGGGAGATGGCTTCCTAAGGATGAGACAGGAAAGAAGACCAGTAGGAGCCCTTTAGTGGCTTCCTTGGGGTCTTCAGAATTTTGGCCAAGGGATGTACCTGGTGGAGGTACTAAAGACTAGATACCTTTACTAGGGGTACTTGAGCTGTTTCCATGACAACATCCCATCTTTATCAAATGCCTCATTTATCTGAAGTTGGTTCCAGTGTAGAATTGGATGCAGCTGACTGTTTGGTGACCGCTGGGAGCCATTGGTGTACACGGGTAGGCACCCTAATGCTGTCTTCTGTAAGACACGAAAGCAGCCGGCGGAAAAGTGAACACTCAGGACCTCGTGGAGGCTGCTCAGCTTGTGTGGTGCTGATCAGTTTGTTTGACTGTCCATAAATGATTGGGTAGATTGGATGGACATGGACTCACTTCTCCGAGAGGAAGACCCGAGGGGTCATCAGAAGGGGAACCTGGCTGGCCAAGCCACTGGGCAGCCCACCTGGAGAGCCTGGTCTTCCCAGAGGCCCTTGGCCCGAATCTGGAGCAACCAAAGCTTGCGATAGGGTCAAGCAGGATGGCCCATTTAAAGAGGCTACCAGGGTTTTAATTGGCCTTGTTTTAAAAGCTATACCTTGTAAAATACTTCTTTGAAAATTGATTTCACTAGCACACTCTGTCTTCGGTTTGTTTTATGGGGCTGAGCCCCTTGTTCTGGTTCATTGGATTCACATGATCTCTTCTCTTCCAATCTTCCCCCACACACCACCGACCCTTAGAGCCTCCTTCCTGTCCTTTCTCAGGAGCATCTTTATTGTTATTAAGGGTATCTGCCTATTTTTTTAAAATGTGGCCAGCAGAGGTGCATTCCAAACCTGCTTTCTGATGAAAACCAAGCCCCAAATCAAAAGGAGCCAAAATGCTTCCTATAATATTTTGATTATTGGACTATTAGACGGCCTCTTGAACCCCACTTTTAAAATAACTATTTTTACTTTTGTTAAGACCTTGTCTAGATGTACAATTTCTTTGATGTTGTTGTAATTGTGTTGAATTCAAAATTTCCTATTCTGTCACATCCCCCTCACTCTATATTATAGACACCACATAAACAATATTGGGGGCTAGGTCTTTATGGGTCCAATTGTGGATCTGAGAAATTTTAGTCTGCCTGCCAGCCCGTTCTTTGCCTGATGCAGACTTCTTCCAAAAGTCTATTGAGTCTTTTTTGGAATATGAAGAAGGTCTTCTACTTTTGTGTATGACAGTGGAGATTGGAGTATATGACTGTCTCATAGAGATTTTTTTTTGGGGGGGGGTCCCTCTTAGGAACCTTTAAAAAATTCCCTCAGTAGGGCTAATGATATATCCTATTGGATGAGGTAAGTGGGGTCTGAAAGGTGAAGGTTATTTCAGCCTTGTCTCCAGGGTGACTACTGACAAGATGTTTTCTTTGCAACAGACTTTAGTTTATTATTTTTTAAAATAAATGTATTTATTTTATTTATTTATTTTTGGCTGTGTTGGGTCTTCGTTGCTGCATGCAGGCTTTCTCTAGTTGCGGCGAGAAACTAGACAAAGCCCTAGTTTTTCTTTGTTGCAGTGCGCGGGCTTCTCATGGCGGTGGCTTCTCTCGTTGTGGAGCACGGGCTCTAGGTGCGCTGGCTTCAGTAGTTGTGGCACATGCGCTCAGTAGTTGTGGAGCATGGGCTTAGTTGCTCCGTGGCATGTGGGATCTCCCCAGACCAGGGATCGAACCCGTGTCACCTTCATTGGCAGGCGGATTCTCAACCACTGCACCACAAGGGAAGCCCCTGAAAAGGACTTTAGATTTGGCCCAAATTCAGCCTCTGTCTCAATTATGTCCACTGAGAAAATCAGAGAGCACCTAGCTTACCTTTCACTTGTCTTAACTCCATTGGGCCAGAGCCTGTAGATTGAGGAGCGTTGATGAAGAGTAGACTTTGGCTGCTTATGTGTCTGAAGGAGCAGGAGGATATGAGTTTTCGTTGCCTGGAAGCAGCCAGAATGTGGTACAAAGAACAGGGAGGTTAGAGTCGGAATACCTGGGTTCACATTCGACTCTGCCACCGAGTAGCTGAGTGACTTTGGGTGAATTATGTAAGCTCAAGAATATAAGTTCCTCATCTGGAAAATAACATCTGCACAGGCTGTTGTAAGGATTAAATTAGACAAAGATTCTGAAAGCACCTGGACAAACGCTTGTGAGGAAACAATTAGTAATTTGTGAAACGGAATTGGAGGGTCAGTGCTGAACATGGGTGTTTTCAGTGAGGCGCTATGGAGTAAGATGCTGGAATTTTGTTTTTCAAAGTGATCGATGTTGGTTCTGAGCTTGGGGAAGAACTGCAGTGGGGTTTTCAGTGGGGAAGGTAGGCAGCAGGGAGATGGCATGAGCCATGTGAAGCTGGGAACTCCAAATGGAGCCTTGGGTTGAACTGGCTGCAAACCACCACCCATGGCAGTTCCAAGGAAGACCTGGGCTAGGTACATGGCACGTTTTTATCCTGTCTTGATGCCTGGCATGTAGGGGCCTCCCAAAGAAACTGATCTCCCTCCCAGCAGTTCACATGATTAACTGCAACTTTATATATGTTGCCCAACCCTTAAATTCTTGAGTGTCTCCAGATACCTACTGACCACTGCAGCTAAGGCATTACTTACTCTGGGTATTCTAGAGGCTTTAAAAAAATTCCTACTTATTTTGCCAAGGCACTATAGGGTCTGCCTCCTGTAAATTGTTCAGCTGAGCCTTCTGGCCATGTGGAGTGGTCTCAAGAGGCTATTTGAATTGAACAAGCAGTCCTTGCTGTAAAACAGCAAGGGTTCCTAACCTGGGATCCAAAGATCTCGTAGTGTCCATGGGGAGAAATCCGAGGGTTTGTAAACTTGGATGTGGAAAAAAAAATTACATGTTTATTTTCAGTAATCTAACTAAAATTCAACATTCAGTGTGAATTCAATTCAATTTCAATATGAATGTAAGCAAAACTCCCCAGTAGCAATAGCTGTAACTGATTGGCACCAAGAGAAATTACAGATATTTTCATATCATGTTATGCTTGTTACAGATGTCTCAAAAGATCACTATTCATCACTACTTTGATATTATGGAAGTTATTGGACCTGCACTAGATATTCTTGTTTAATGTACTAATAAAGAAGCCCATATGTTATTATGATATCACACATTTATTTTTAAAGTATTTTGATAATAGCATTTCAATATAAACTTCCTTTCTAATCTTAGTATTTTACTTTGTCATTTTAAAAGCATTTTTTTTGAGAAGGGGTCCATAAGCCTCAGCAGACTGCCTAAAATGGGTCCATGGTATAAAGAGAAGGCTAAGAATGCCTAGTTTATAGCACTGTCTCACACAGAGCTAATGAAATGACTTCTGAACATCAGTAGCTAATAGATGGTCTCTGTCGAAATGGGGTGTATTTTCTTCCCACCCATCATTCTTGCCTATGGGTAGCTTTGGAGTTGTCAAGGGACCTTTGGCATAATGAAGATAATAATCATAATAACAACAACAATAATAATAGCTAACATTTGTTGAGGGCCTGCTGTAAGCTAGGTGCTGTTACAGGCATGTTCCATGTTGTATTTCATTTAATTCTCCTAAGTACTTTAGGAGCTTCAGACAGAAAAGCTTTAGACAGCAAAGATTCCCCCTGCCTTCCATGATGATACAGCAAGGGTACAGGTGAAGGCAAAAGTTGGGACTGACCCCTGGGACAGGGCCGGTGTCAGTGGGATAGAGCCACTGCAGTCACACAGGGTCCAATACTTAGAACGCACCTGTGCTTCGTTTAATGCTCTGTTGTGGCTGTCTTGAAATGCTTAATACATTTGGAACAAGGGTTTCCAAATTTTCCTTTGCACCCAGCCCTGCAAATGATGTAGCTGGGCCTCCCTCTGGATGTGATGAAATTATTTAAACATGTGATAGGTCCTGATGCTGGGAAGCCAGCAAGCCGGGAAGTTGCTGGGAGAGCCCCTACACATTCTCATCGTGCTCATCTAGCTGACCTTGGGTGTTTTGAGTTGGTGAGTTGGGTCATTTTGTTTGAGTGTCAAAGGTGTCCACTGAAGAAATGGGAGGGATGGCTGAATAATCGGCTGGAAGGGATTTGATTCCTCAGAGAACATTTCTGATAGGCAGTTGCTTGCCTTGTTGAGGAGTATTTTCATTTGTTATTTTCCAGCGGGCTTCATCCACAGGCCAGTGAGCTAGGAGAAGTGGAGCAAAGTGTGTTTGGAAGGAAAAATGAAACTTGGATCGCTGAGAGTCTATTGTTCTTGTAGGATGACACTAAAAAGGAACGCGGCTTTCTTGTCTACTGTCGTTTAATGCTTGCCTGTGCAAAGAGAAAACCCTACTTCTTCTAAAGAGGAGATCCTCTAATTCGTGAGAAAATTCAGATATTATTTGTTTCTTAAGTTGCAAAGATGATACTGGAACGAGTCTAACGAAGTTCTGTCTGTGTTTTACGGCTACGTTTTTTTTTGTTTGTTTTAATAAATTTATTTATTTATTTTTGGCTGTGCTGGGTCCTCGCTGCCGTGCGCGGGCTTCTCACTGTGGTGGCCTCTCCCGCTGCGGAGCACGGGCTTCAGCAGCTGGCCTCAGTATTTGTGGCTCGCGGCCTCCAGAGCGCAGGCTCAGCAGTTGTGGTGCTGGGGCCCAGTCGCTACGTGGCATGTGGGATCCTCCCGGACCAGGACACGAACCCGTGTCCCCCGCACCGGCAGGCAGATTCCTAACCACTGCGCCACCAGGGAAGCCCAAACTGCTGCAGGGTCATGCGCCTGGTGGAGGACGGGGAGGACTTCCCTAGAGTTCTGCTCTGAGTGATGGAATGCAGGCTCCCAGAGTGACACATTCACAGTCCTCCCCTTGTGGGTGTGACGTCCACGACACAGCAGGTCTGACATCAGGGCCTGTGTGTGACAGCTCAGTCGTCAGATGCTTTTCCAAAGGAGGCGTAATTTTCCCTTAATTTTTCAACCGTTTGTTTCCTTGTTATTATTATTGCTCTTTTATCATGGCTAATAAGTCTGAGGTGGCTTCAAGCAGCCAAGCCCAACTCCTGAGTCAGTCTGGGGCTTTCAACAGGAAGCCAGGCTGAAGTTTTGACAAATGGATTTGTGTGGCAGTGAACTGGTGCTTCTGTAGCATCCACACTGATGGACACTAAGAGAACTTGCATTTTAGGGCACAAGGATGCTTAGTATGCCTCTTGTTCACATTTAGGGAAAAAATTAAAGGATCTGTACTTAAAGGATCTCAACTTCAAAAATAAAAGTATGCGATCCTAAAGAGACATCCTCCTTGTCTTTGGAAATACAAGGATCCATTTTCAAAGCTACAAGAGTTGTATTGCACTTTCCTTCCACATTCCAATACATTTATTATAATATATCCAGTCCATTTACTAGCTCTGTGTCTTTGGGTAAGTTGCTTAACTTCTCTGTGCCTCCTTACCTGTAAAATGGGGATAATATTAGTACCAACATTTGAGGCTATTGCAAGGATTGAGTGAGAAAATTCCTGTAAAGCCTGGCTTAATTCCTAGCCCATCATAAACACTCAATAAATATAAACTATCATCCTCGGCATAATTTTGTCTGTTGTTTTGGAATTAGACAGTCCGTGAGATTCTAAATTGGTGGCTGTTGATCTTTCCTTGGCTGGGTCATCTTAGGCTTTCTCTGGGAAGACACTTGAATCTCAACATGGTCAAATCCATTGTCCCAGTCCATCCCAACCCCTCCCTGGCTCCGCTTCCCACCTCTTAACCTCCCTCCACCCTTCCCGCATTCTTGCGTCCTTGGTCTTATTTATTTTTCAGTCAACTGCGGGTGTTGTTAAATCTTTTATTTTTCTGGCTGCCCAGTTTGGTTCCAAGGCACTCCACTCCCTGCCCTGCTCATGACAAGAATGCTTGGGAATGAATGTTCAGCCAGCCATGTCCCTCTTCTGTTGGAACACCTTGTTCGTAACGCTCCTTGAGAAGCGGCGTTTCCGAGGCCTTTCCCCCACCGCTGTGACTCCCCCATTAAGCCAGTGGTCTGGTGATAATGAAGGCCCAACAGCTGAGAGAAAGCTGAGGGGAGGTGGTCATCTCGGGGAACAGTGAGCCTTGCCCACGTCCTAGGCTTTCTGCTCAAGGCTTAAAAAGAGATATTAAGAGGCTTCTTCTGACACTGTGTGTTGAAGGGTGGGTGGTGATGCCACCGCTTAATTAGTATGGTCATGATCTCCATTTGAGTGATTCGTTTAGCTCTTTGTGGCCCTTTTCGGCTTGAGCGCCTCATGTGATATTGACGAACTGTTGAGAAATGAGATCACGATGATGCTTGAATTAATGCAGGCATCCCACTGTGAACATCTTAGGTCCTTTCCACTGGGGACCTGGCACATCAAGTCGCTTGGCAGGACATGAGTGAGTCTATACATCTTGCCTTGGAGGTAAGTATGGCTAACCTCCCTTCCCCACTGGGAAAGCTATGGTCCAGGGACCTGGAATTTTCAAACTATGCTTGCGGCTCAGGGTTAGATGAAGAAGTCTTTGGGAGAAGCAGGCTGCGTCTCTGCTTAGGGAGGTACCCATAGGCCACACCTACTACTTGAACCATATTGACTTTCAGAAGTCAACCATTTGGAAGAGTGTGGTTTGGGTTTTATCATACCCCAGCAGCCCCTTCTCTGCCCTTGTTAATCTGACTCAGGATCTTAACCTGGGCTGGCTGGAGGCTGGCCATGTCATTCTGCAGATCTTGGACACCCCTCAGCGCCCTCACAGAGCCAGACGATGGAAAAGTACAGTGTCTTCTGGCTCCTTGGCCCTACCAGCTCTGGCTGGCCTCTTCGATACCACCTTTTCTTCTGAGGGAGTGGGAGGGTAGCATCCAAAGTGAAAGTGCAGGTTTTTCTTTGATTTTTATAGGAAAAACAAATTGGCATGAACGCTCTGTCAAACCAGCTCAGGCTGTTTGGGCAGATGCCTTTCTTTGCTTTTTTCTGTTTATTTTCCAACAAATCAATGCTTAACTGCGTTGTTATTGGAGCAGAGCAACAGGTGCAAAAAAATAACTCTGCTGCCAACTCAAATGCAAAGGTAGGGCTTATACCCTCTGGGAGGTATTCAGAAGATAACAGAAGCCCCTGCCAGCAACTGAATTAACAGCTCTGTTTACGGTGGGTTTTATGTTAACCTGCCCCTAACCCTCCGACACATAAACACACCATTGTCTCCGGGAGAGACATTCAGCCATCCAGACAACCAACTGCTTTATTCCGCCCTGAGTGGAGATTGGTTTTGGCTGAGGCTGCTTCGTGTGAAACTCATGGCTGCCAACTCCAGGTCTTGGTGAGGGTTTCCTGTGAAGGTGAGGGCTTGGGGTTGTTGGAGAGAGGAGGCTCAGTCCTGTTTTTAAATGGAGTTAAAGTTCTTTCCAAGCTTGGTGATTCCCAAATGCCACAGCAGGTTGCCAGGCTCTGTCTCCTCTTGCTCCATGGAAACCCCAGCAGGAGATGGCGAATGTGGTCAGATGATTTTGGAAAGAGCTACTGTTGTTTTCAGGAGTGATGTCCTCTCTGGATAGTCCAATCGAGCAGGGCAGCTTCTGTGTTTTTTTCACTTTGTGCCCCCAGCTCCCAGCACAGTGCCTAGCATCTAGTACAGTCAAGAAATATATATTAATTGGAGGGGATACATATTTATACTTGTGGGACAAACATTCCTTGATGATTGTTTCTCTCTGCGGAAGGCTAAGATACTAATTTTCTTCGGTATGAGGTCTGAAATCCAAGGTGGTTAAGTAAACTTTGGAAGAGCTGAGGTGGCGGGGGGGTTGGGGTTGGGGTAAGGGGTGACTCAGCCAGCCATGAGATTCCCTTGATGGAAATAATCATTACAAAAATCCTCTGCAAATGCTGGCTTTGTTTGTTCGGCCTTCAGAGACTCATACTTGTAAGTTCGTTGAGCACTGTTGCATTGAACCATTTGGTGGTACTGGACATTAGAACAGCTTTATTTCAAGTTTGCAAATAATACAGTGATAGAATCTCCACAGATGAACTGGAACTTGAGTTCTTTGGATTGAATGTATTGTCTCTGACTTTACAAAGATTTCCTGGTGTTTATGGATGTTTCTTTTAGGGCTGATATCTGCTGGAGTTTGTTATCTTGTTGCGGGAAATCGAGGGAAGGCAAGTAGATGAATCTTTGGCCAGAAGCTCTCAGCTGTGAGACTGCTTAAGGATTCGTGAAGGGAGGGTCTCAAAAATGTAGATTCTGGGCTTCCCTGGTGGCGCAGTGCTTGAGAGTCCGCCTGCTCATGCAGGGGACGTGGGTTCGTGCCCCGGTCCGGGAGGGTCCCACATGCCGTGGAGCGGCTGGGCCCGTGAGCCATGGCCGCTGAGCCTGCGCGTCTGGAGCCTGTGCTCCACAACGGGAGAGGCCGCAACAGTGAGAGGCCCATGTACCGCAAAAAAAAAAAAAAAAAAAGTAGATTCTGATTCACGGTCTGGGCAGGACCTCAGGAAACTTCAAATTTAACTTCTCCTCGGGTGATGATGATACAGGTGGCCTATAGACCAACCTTTGAGAAACACATGTGCACCCTCATCTGCCAAGTAGGAGAATAAGCACCATAAATGTAATCCTCTAGTCCCCATACCTGTACATTTCCAAAGACCTACAGAGACCTAGGGTCGTAAAAGTAAGCCTGGTTTCTTGTTTGTTTGTTTTTGTTTGGGGATTTTTTTTGTTTTTTCTATATGATCTTTACTTTATGATTATTTGGTTTTAGAATAGAGATCGAGGATTCGTGGCGAGAGAGATACTGAGGTTCAGGGTGGTGGGGAGGATGGTGAATTCTTCACTGCGTTGCCAAACAGAGGTCCAGAATGATTCTCCTGGATGCAGCATGATCCCTACTTTAGGTGCCGATGGAGAGGGACAGTGGGGCTCCTCCTGCTGTCACCATAGGAAAACTAGGCAACACCCATGTGAAGTAAGAGCAAGAATAGAATCTCTCAGGCCTTCTCTCAGAGGTCGGAGTAGACTTGTCTCCCAATCCTAACTCCACTGCAAAGTTTTTTTACATTTCAATCCAACATGAGTGCAAGAGATTTTTTTTTTTTAAGGATCCATGGTGTCCATAGATTTGCAGGGGTCAGTGGATGGTTTTTAGAGGGCCTGGGGCCCACAAAATACGTGCAAAACCTGGTGTGCATTTTGAAGAGGAGAAAACCCTAGTTTCTCTTGAGGTCTCAGAAGACTCTGTGACCTTTTATGCTTCAAAGCTTGCCCTATTTTTCTTAGTTTGTCATATCTGAATGAGATTGATAAAGGCTCCTGGGGTCATGAAAGGTAATCTTGTTTTTTGATCAACTTTGGTGCCTGTCCACTGTCAGTATCTGCATCTTGTCTGGATCTGGCACCAACACTGATAAAGATCAGCCTAATATGTATATTTCCAAATGGCTCATAGTCAGTAAAGTGTATCTATAATGGATCAACTCTTGGCCTCCCAATATGACATCATTGCTCATGAAAACGCTTGAAAGCCCAGGAATAATGCTTCTGATGTCGCCCCTGGGAACATGAAATGTCTGTTTCAAAACACATTATGAGGGTATGAAATTACCTGTGATGTAATCCCGAGAGGATCAAATACATTCCCCAAACTTGATTCACACTTTGATTCATTTGGAAAACACAAGTGATTGTCTGTATTTCATTCAGTTAGATTTCACATGTACTTGAATTTTCTTTTCTCCTCGTTGGGAGTAGTTCCTTGAAATGACAGTCATATTGAAACAGGAAGTCAGTAATCTGTTGCAACATCCTTCAGGCAAATGCTGTGAATTCACCTGCTGGTAACTTTGATTAAGGACCGAGAATGGTTGGGATATTACTGTCATTGCAAAAGTAATTATTTGCAATGTCTAATTGCTCCTCGGGCCTGAGGAGTAAAAATACTCACACAAGGCAGCCAGGTCTGAGGCCGTTTGGGGATATCGTGGTTGAATGTATCAAGGAGCTAGGAAGAAGGCAGACCATGGCTTTGACTCTCAGTCCCCTGGGGCTGGAAACAGGGAATACAGGCAAAGCCCTGCTTACGTTACGGTCTGCTCTGTGGTCCTGGTGGCTCCCAGTGTATCTTTACCCTCCCAGAAAGAGCAAACCCTACTTTCTGGACTGAGAGCTAATTCAGATGAAGCACAAAGAATTATGGACCAGTTTATTTCCAAAATATAAAATAAAAATGACTTTATGGAGTCATAAAAGGAACGTTTATATTATATATGTGTGCAAATATGCTCATGTATATATATGCATGTAAGTATGTATGTATGTGTATATAAATATATAGGTGTATAAATCTGTAATTAATAGCTAAAAGAGTAAAACTGGCCCAGCTTTCATACCCTAAATATTCCTGCCTGAGTATATCGTAGGTATGACAGAATGAAGACAGATTTCTACCCTTTCATTCTAAAAAGAACTCTTGAATATATTGAGAAAAGTGATGGCTTCAGGTTGTTCTGGCAAAAAGGAAAAGGGTTTCAATCAGGGTCACTGCATGATTGAATGAACCAGAGAATTTTGTAATCTTGAAGGATCCTGGTAAAGGTGTGAGGCCCCAGATGACAGAGGGAGAATGCTGTGAGTATGTATGGAATGGGGATATGGGTGAGGATGAGTTGAAGGCATCTTTCTTCTCTGGCAAAGCACCCCCTTCTCAGCAGAAAGTTCCCAGGGTTTGTTGCTAGACACTTGGAGTTTGAATTCTCTTCTAGCTTCAATTCTTTCGAAACTGTGTGAGCTTGAACAAGTCATCCAACCTCTCTGAGCCTGGGATAAACCATCTGTTAAATGATATAATGCCTTACAGAGTAATTGTGAATATTGACTGAGATAATGTATTTAAAACTATTAGCACAGAGCCAGCACATTTTCAATGCTCAATAAACCCTAGCTACTATAGTATAGTGACTATTATTATTACTATTATTTTTTTATTTTTCATTTTACAGCATTTTGTCTTAGGTCTCAATAACCTCACCACAGAGTAAAAGACACACCTTGCTCCAAATAAGCGAGCCTGAGCTGGACTGCGTTTGTCTCTGCTGGCAGGTTCTCTCTATGTGTTTAAGAAGAGAGACCAGTGGAGCAGTTCTTGGCCTTGGTAGGAGTCCCGAGACTGGGCAGAGCCTCCTGGGTTCTGGAGTGCATGACTCTGGTCCCTTGTCAAAGTCCCAGTGGTGCCCCTTCCCCTCATTTTTCTGTCCCTATGAGCTCAAATCCCAGACCCCCTTCTTCCAGTAAATGAGCAGTTCATGTGCTAAGGGACCCTGTAGGATAGAGAGATCCTCTGGCCATTCTCTGCCAGGAGCTCCCACTTTGGATGTGCTGCTCTCCCGTGCACCTGCAAAGCAGCCATGGTGGGTGAGAGCACAATGCCAGGCGGTAACCCAAGGGCTGCAGAGGTGTGCCCTTCCACCGCTCCTGGCAGCCTCAGGCAGCGTGTGTCTGGTGGGATGAAGAGGAGCAGGAAGGATGCATGCCCAGAGGGGCGGAGCACGGCTTCCGTGAGCAGGGGCTGAGAGATGCTGTCCGTAGCTCAGCCTAACGGTGCATCCACCCAGCAGCCCAGGATGGGGAGTGGGGAGGCACGAGTCCAGCCCTAGGCTAGATTGTGCCAGCCAGCTGGGATTGCTGAATATTATGTAGACAGTGGAGATTAGAAGCCTTGCTTGAAGTGAACTTAACCCTCAATTTCCTCCTTGGAGACTCAACAAAATAATAGCCACAACACAATAAAGAAATGATAATAATGATTATAAAAACCAGCTAAAATTTGCCAAGTACTTAATATGTGTCAAGCACTTTTCCAAGCTCTCTACAGGTATCTTCTCATTTTGTCTTTCAACAACCCTTTTCATATCATCTATCAACACTTTTCATACCATTCTATCAATGAGGAAACTGAGACCTTCGAGAGAAGTTGAATCACTTGCCCAAGCTTGCCCCATTAGGAAACTGGCAAAGCCAGGGATTGAACCATGGCCATCTGACTCCGGAGCCTGGAGCTCCCCACCGTTACACCATCCTGCCTCTGAAGGGTCTAACCCGACCCCAGGAATGTCACCCAAACCAACCAGCACAGTTTAGAGAGAGATCCCTGGGCAGACCCCACGATAACTGCTAACATTTCCTGGGTACTTGCCGCGTATGAGATAATGTGTGAGAACTTTACATTCTCACACATTAAACATTCTCATTTAATCCGCACATCAACTCCATTTCCCCCACTTTCTGTCATGGGGGGAAATTGAGACTTTAGAGAGGATGGTACTTCCTCAAGGTCAACACAGCCTGCCAAGGGGCAGAATCAAGATTTCACCTCTCACCACCTGAGTCACTGTAAGAGCTGCCCTCCAGCAATGCAGCAACACCGGGCTGGGTTTGAAGCCCCTCACGTCTTGAGTGCGTCCTTTCAACCCAGATGTTAGTGGGCCTCTTTCTCATGCATTCCCATTTGAGCCACTGAGCAGCGGCTAAAATGTGAGACTCTTAAACTTTAGGGTCAGGCCAAGTGCTCTGATGGCCTCCACCCCGATCCATTGGTCCTCCCTGTGCGTGGTGGTCAAGCTGGCGCCCGAAGGGAATTTAGCCTTTGATGAAGGTCTGGTAGAGAGGGTACAGAGGTGGTAGATCGTCTTTATGCATGGGTGGCCCAGAAGTGGTCTGAGACCCTAGCAACTTAGGGCTCTGTGGGAATTTGTGTTCAACCCCGAACGGCCACTTAACAAAGCAGGGGAGTAAAGAGTGTCTGTGGCCACCCCAGCACAGCACGGTGCCTTCTCTCTGCCAAAATGGGTTCAGACTGGTCAAACCTTAGTGGCCCATTGTTTGCCAGGGAATTGCTGCCTAAGGTGGAATAGGTCCTGGCTGGAAGGCTGTCATGAGGTACCGTCTACTGTAGTCGACTGAGTCCCACGCGTGGCTCCAGACTTCCGTCGCCCAAAGTGTCAGTTTTAGAACAGCCGTGCAAAGGGTGATGTCTTGGGCAAACGTGGACGTCAAGACCATCACAGGGGTTGAAAAGTTCTCTCCAATTGTTTGTATACACGAAGGGGGGATAAGAGAAGGCAGATGGAAAAACGCTGCATCACCCACATTGCATTTCACTCTTTCGGTGCGAATTAAGATTTACCTTTTTTTTGGTGTGCAGTTTTTAATAGCCCAGTAGTAATTTGTGTTGTGTTCCCAGAATACATACCATGCAGGAATAGACAAAGGTGGGCCTGATACCCAGTGCATTTTCTTAAATTTCCACCTAGGAGGCAATTACCCGGCATGAGCAGGCGCTGTGCTGGGGACCTCATAGTCCTTTATCTCAGTCAGTCCTCCAGCAAGCCTAGGTAGTGATGCTAATGCCATTCCTGGGAGAGGATATAGCAGCTCAGAAAGGATAGAAAACAGTCCAAGGTCACCACATCAGCAAGATCAAAGCTTGAGCTGTCACCTCCACAGGCTCTAATTTGACTGGTGTTCACAACGCGGGGTGATTTGGCTCCAGGGGACATTTTTCAGGGGGGTGGTGGGTGCGTGCTGCTAGCATCCGGTGGCTAGAGGCCAGTGATGCAGCTAAGCATACTGCAATGCACAAGTCGGCTCCGCAACGAAGAATCATCCTGGAGCAAGATGCCAGTCGTGCTGAGGTTGAGAAACTGCTTTTCACCCCTAGAATTCTCCCTCGAGCTGGAGATGAGGCGAAACAGATCCTTTTCCCAGCTTGCTTTTGCCTCGAAGGGTGGAACCTTCTTACTTCGGCTCTGAGTTTACTTCTTCCAATCTTGGAAGAAGTAAAATGGGTTAGAGCAACACCCTGAGAACTGATGTTTAAAGAAAGGAAAAGAAACTGATTTTAACTGAGGGCATGTGTTCTGGCATCAGACTAGGGACCTTTAAATCCACGATATTACTTATCCTTCCAAACAGCCCTTCGGCTTGGAGGACATCCACTTTCCCCAACTTCCCCTTTGAAATCAGTGAAGACGTTGAGCTGGGAAAGGGTAACATACTCAAGGTCACGTGGCTGAAAGATGGGGAGCCTGGATTCCAACCCAGGCCTCAGAGATTCCAAAGTCTCTGCCTCCCACACTTGATACATTTTTCTTTTGAAAGGAAATAACAAAAGCTATGCTGAAGGTAAAGTAGAAAGCTTAAAGAGCCGCGTTAAATAGTTCCCTTACTTTCTAATGAAAAGGGTTGCTTTTTACACCCCATAAAGTAATCACCATGTACCATAGCAAGTTTATATTCATATATGGGAGGGTGGGTGAGTTGATTATAATAATGCTTTTTTTTTTTTTTTTTTTTTTTTTTTTTTTTTTTTTTTTTTTTTTTTGCGTTATGCGGACCTCTCACTGTTGTGGCCTCTCCCGTTGCGGAGCACAGGCTCCGGACGCGCAGGCCCAGCGGCCATGGCTCACGGGCTTAGTTGCTCCGCGGCATGTGGGATCTTCCCGGACCAGGGCACGAACCCGTGTCTCCTGCATCGGCAGGCGGATTCTCAACCACTGCGCCACCAGGGAAGCCCAATAATGCTTTTTTAAAAAAACAATTCGCAAGGCACATTTATTATCCATTATCTCATTCGATCTTTTCAACAGTCCTGTAAGGCTGCTGGGGGGCAAATGTCCTCATTTTACACCTGAAGAGCTGGGCCTCCCAGGGGGATAGGACTCGGTGAAAGACCTTCCACCATGCTGGCCCCGAGGTGGGGGGCCTTCCGGTGCCCACCCTGAGGGCGCTGTCCCTGCAGCCTCAAGCTGGGTTGAAAATACTGATCTTTCCTCACAAGCCCGGGTGACCTCGGTGAACTCTGACTCACTAAGGAATAAGCCACATAAACTCTTTTATGGGCAGTAACCATTTACTGCACCCTGTAAAAAAGGGCCCCTCAGCCTGCCAGCTGCTTTCCCTTGGAAAGGGGGTGCTGGCACGGAGCGTGCTCAGCCTCCTGGGGGGCTGGGTGGCGACCGGGCAGCTGTGACCTTGTAGTCCTCAGGGCTTCTCTGTGGGTTGAGAGTTCTGGGTGCCTCGAGCTGAGATATGATGTCTTCCCGGAGGAAAGGGGCTGGTGGGCATTCGGTCCTAAGAGGCAAACTGACCCACACGGTCATGCAACATTTACTGAATTGTTCCTTAGTAGCCACACGGCTCTCTGCAAGCACAAGCTCATTTGATGCCCACACCCCTCTGCGTCTGGGTTGTTCCCATTTTACAGGGCGGGAAAGTAAGGATCAGAAAGATTTAGGCTAGACAGACTTGAACTTGCGCAAGGTCACCCACAGCGATCAGGGGAACTAGGATCTGAGCCCAACTCTCCCTGACTTCAAAGCTAGGCGTTCACTCCTCACACCACCCTGCCTTCTAGTTTTTCGGGAAGTGGTGAGCAGGAGGTCTGGGCCAGCCGGCTGAGGAGGTGGGTCCTAGTTGGCCCCGGCAGGACTGGCTTCCACTGAAATGGCCACTTTGAAACAGCCCTGCGGGCAAACCCTTGTGAAAGAATTTCAGGGAAGCCTCCGCTGCCCACCCCACCCTTACTCACAGCCTGGAGGGCAGATGGGCTGGGCTCTGAGCTGCAGCCCCTTCAGGGTTAAACAGTAACCTGTCTACTGCTTGTAGTTGAGCAAATGCTGGCAAGGAACAAGCCCGGCCTTGAGCAAACAGGAGCCGGTGCCATGCCTCCTCCCTCCACCAGCCACCCCTCTGGGGACCTGGAAGTTTTCTTGTACCTTGGAGTCCCCCATTTGGTTTCTTAGCTTAGGGCAATTGCTGTAGAAAGCTCGATGGAAAAAGGCCCAGTTCCTGTGAAGGAGAAGGCTTGACTTGGGTTGCTTCTCTCTGACAGTGAGAATCAAAGAGATTTCTGGAAATGAACTTAAGAAGCAATTTACCTTCTTTAAATGTTTGCACGGGGAAACTGAGGCCCAAGGTTGCTTCTGGTTTGGGTTATCCAGAGATGTAGCAGCCCTCCTCCTCATAACACCTACCATGCGGTCATGTCCTACTTTGTGCCAAGTGCTTGAGGTATAGAAACTCGGTTAAGCTCCAACCAATACACATGGTACGTATGATGACCTGTATTTTGCATAAGAGGAAATGGGTTCAGAGAGGTTAATGACTTTAGTTCGACTTAGTACCAACTTTAGCAGGTGTGAGAGCGTGGGATAAACCGCCGCTCTTTCTGACTTCGAAACTCATCTCTATGGCACCACCACGTAGAATCCAGCTCTGCCATCTCCACACCCCGTGGTCTGTTACAGTGTTCATTATTCCCACCCTGTCTTTCCTTCTCCTACCTTCTACTTAGGCTTAATTATTTGCCAAACAACCAGGATGATGATGTTAATAATCACGATAAATGTTCCTGTTTAGCCTAGTTCAGCTCTTAATCACTGCTCTATCCCTGGTCCCTAAAACTGTGCCCAGCCCATTGCAAGGCTGATAAATATCTGTTGAATAAATGAATACGTGAATGAATTTTTATGCCTTTTCCAGACGCCTCTTCTCCCCTCTCAAGCCCTACATAGAACCAGAGGAGCACTAGCTAAATTAGAGGGAAGGGTTTTGAGGGATGGAACCACCGTGGCTGGGCAGTTTCCCACTGGGGGAGGTTGGTGCCTCGTGAAGAAGCAAGATTTCCCTTGTACAGGCAGAAACATTTACACGATCTGCTACTCTAAAGCTAGACTCTTCTTCCTACCCGAATATTTAGAAAGAGCAGGTTACCCTTAGAGGCCCTGGGTAATGCTCAATCATCCTCTGGAAACAAGCTGTTCATCCTTTGGATGATTGAACACACTTCGGGGGCTTTGAGTCTGAAAGGTAGAGGGCTCCTGCCTTGAGGGTAGGAACATTTTAGACGCTGGACGACTGAGGCGAATACTTCTAAAGCGTAAAATGTTTACATGGTTTAAAAAACCCGAACAGGCTCATGGAAGAAAGCCTCTTCTGGGCCCTTTACTGAGAAAACCAGCCCTCAGACTGAGAAAGTCAGCTTCAGATCAGCTTTGAAGGCTGCGGTATTCTCCAGGTCTCTAAAAGGAGAGGAAATGTGGGGCTGAATTTTTACCAGGAAGGAAAGGAAGGGGCAGCGTCTTGTCCCCAAAAACCAACTGATTTCTAATATTATCACGGAGCCAAATACTTGAAAAACTCTAGGTCAAATATGGCTGAGGTCCTCCAAGACAAGCCCATCCCGTGGCAGACATCTGAGCTGAGGACATTTACTGGATGCCCAGGTGTAAGCTGCTCAGATGTGTCGGGACTTGTAAATGTCTGATTTCAGGTCAGAGTTCCTGCACAGCTGCTGGATCTGTTCTGCTACCCGTTTGGGTTTTCATTGATTGAAATTTTTCTTTAAATAAAAACCTCTTTGGCATTTTCACTTTTGTCAAAAAAAAAAAAAAAAAAAAAAAAAAAAATTGGCTGCTGGCCAGGCTCACCCAGCGAGCAGGTATTACCTTTTCCTCCCGTTTCATTCCCGATCAGAGATTATTCATTTGTGAATGGGTGGCTGTAAAAACGTGCCTCATGCATATGAAAATCGAACCTGGAAATTTTTAATTGCCTGTGAGTTTTGCTTTTACTGAGAGGGCTGCGGCAACATGCTTTGCAGGCAATGGATGGAAGGACCAAATTATTTCTTCCTTCCTAAATTCACTCTACGATCTATACTCTCAGACGACGTTTGTCCAAGAGGCACTGGCTGAACGGCCTGTTTTATCCCCTTACAGATCATGATTCTGGAAGGAAGTGGTGTAATGAATCTCAATCCCAGCAACAATCTCCTCCACCAGCAGCCGGCCTGGACAGACAGCTACCCTATGTGCAATGGTAAGGGGCCGCGCGGGGGTCAGTGTCACTCCCTCTGGGGATTCTTCCTCGACTTTCATTAGGCTTCGTTTCCCAACTCAATGAAAAAGACAGGTTTTATTCAGCCGAGGGGTGTGGGGACCAGGGGGACTGGAGAAAACTCTTCTTCATACTGGAGGTCCTCACAGGCCCCCCAGGGCCCCAGCCAGAAGCCCATTTGAGATATTCCATGGTTTTCTCCGAATATTCGAAGGTCCAGGTTGGTAGCCTGGAAGAGAGGGTGATAGAAGGGGCACCCCAAAGGAAGGCCAGCTTTAATAGTGTTGGCTGGGATATCAAGATAGGATAGGATGGAAAACTGTGTGTGCGTGTGTGTGTGTGTGTGTGTGTGTGTGTGGCCTGGAAGCGTGGAAGTTAAGGAGGAGAGGGTTATAGCAGCTTAATCTTTCTGTTTCATTTTCCGGTGACCTCCCTTGGTAAAGGGAGGGGAGAGTTGTTAGGAGACCATGTGCCTGCCTTTGGTGCTTTAATCTAGAACCGACTGATTAGAAGAAGGGGGGCCTGGAGGTGGGGCTTATAGAGGGTTTGGTGATCAAGCCCATGGCTTACTGTAGAAGCCGGACTGAATAAAGCTGTTGCTGAATCAGGGCACCGCACCCCACTGTGAGGTGTTCAGTTTGCGTAGACTGCTGTGCAGCGAACCGCAGTAGACGTGGGGAGCTCTAGGCCTTTTCCCACCCCATACCTGCTGCTAATCCCCTCCCCAGAGCCTCTGCTGCGCTTGCTTCCCTTGAGAAAGTGGAAATGGGCCATCGGCGAGCAGAGTCCGGAAGCAGCAGTGGGAAGCTGGCGGAAGGGGTGCATTCTCCAAGAAGTGGCCGATCCGTGGGCAGCTCCGCCTTCCAGTTTGGAAGCCCAGCCACACGTGGCTGAAAGCGGGGGTGCGTGACCTTCTCTTATTGATCTCCTGTGCTTCTGAACTCCTGCCTTTTCTGGCCATGAACTTCCCTGTGTCAGGACTCAGATTCCTTGCGGGGACCTCGAAGGATGATTCCAAACAGGGAAAAGCTCTTTAGGCTGCAAAATCTTCGGGATGCCAGGCCCTAGGACCCTCGATTAAGGCAGCATCCCTCTGGTTTGCTCTGGAGTGTAGTCAGCAGGGAGTGGAATTTAAACGTCACTTTTTGACTCTCTAACTTCCAGAGGCCCCAGAGAAGGCCCAGCGCCTGGTCATGAATGATGGGGGAGGCCAGTTGAATGCCAGAGAGGAGCTGAACTCATACGATTTTCAGTGCTTTTCCCAAAGCTTCAGGAATCTGATGAGTCGCCTGGCGGATGGGGAGTCTCCCCTGGTCAACTTTAGACAAAATTCTCGGGTTCTGCCGAGTTCTAACAGGCTGCGCTATCAGGAGCCATCCTCTCATCGGGGTCATGTGACACTGAGAGAAGAAAGTACCGCAGGCCGGGTGTGGGGTTATGGAGAGGTGTTGTCTCTTGTTTACAAACCCGGAGCTGCACGGTCATAGCAACACAATTAATTAAAAAATAAAAGAACAAAGACTTGGGGAACTGCAAAAAATGTAGCCCACCCTTAAATAGCTGTATTGGTGGGACACCAAAAAGTCGGGAGGAAATAGAGACATCCGGTCTAGGCTCCGTGTGTTGGTGTATTAGGGAATATTTCTATGTAATTAAATTTTGGGACTAGATTCGTCCAGTCCCTGCCCCTTCCCCTTCCGCCGTTGGCTTCTCCTTTAGGGCCCAAGCTGAGGGTTTAGGCCTGCTTTTGTGTGGCCATGAGGAATGAGGAGTAAGGCACTTAATATGAGTGGCAGGTGGGACTGGGTTGTAACATTCCCCCTTCAGCCTTTCCTCCTGGGGTGTTGAGGGCTAGGCCATAGGCATTATGGAGATCAAACCTTTTGGAGCTCTGTAGCTCCTTGCCTTTCAAACTGTATCCACTGACCAGCATCATAATCATCCTGGAGAAGCTTGTTAGGAATGCAGAAACTCAGGCCTCACCCCAGATCTATGGAATCAGAATCTGCATTTGAACCACATTCCCTGGTGATTCATAATCACATTAGAGTTTGAGAAGTACTGATCTTGCATGACCTTGAAGAAAAAGTTAGGGATCATTTTCTTTTGCTACGTTTTCCTCTATTGGTCCATCCTTGAGTTTGTGGGAATATCTGTGTGTCATGCTCAGCTGGATTTCCCCTCCTTCAGCTTGGTGGGCTATAATAGGGTTTTCCCCTTGTCCTTGCCCCTCACCTTTCCCCCTAGAGAGCTCCTTCCCTTGGCCCATGCTTTCAAGGGGATCATAAGGTCTCTCAGTCCGGTTACATGCCTCCAGAGGCTGGTTCTCTCTTCTCCATCCCTCCAGGATGTGGGGCTGATTTAGTCATGTTCTCTTAAGTGAGTATGAGAGTCACATACATAGATCGTTAGTCCATAGTGAGCTCAGTCATATTTATTGGCTTGAATGAACCTCTCTTCTTCACGGGTACTTGAATTAACCATCTTGTGAATGCACCTCACAACTCTTCCAGGTTCCGATGTTATTTCTTCTTCAGCCCCAAATTTACTAAACAAAGAGAGAGACAGTACCCATGATGGCAAAGTCTCTGAGGCAGTTTTTATGGAAGATACAAGGATGGGTAAGACAGAGTCCATGACCTTGAGCATACAATTTACAAAGGAGAACAGGACTATAGTTAGAGACCCATCGGGAGAGGCAGAGCATGACAAAAGTCATTAGGAGAAATGTAAAGTGCATCTCCTGGAGATTCAGAGGACAGCAGCCCTCAGCAGTCAGTCAGGGGGGTCTGCGATGGCTTTAGAGGGTGGTCAGGGTCAGCAAACTGGGTAGAAATTCAACAGGGAGTGCTAGGTAGAGTACAAACCGGGCTGAAAGAACAACATAGAAAAAAGGCAAAAGGTCACTTGAGGAATAGTTAGTGAAGAGCCTTAATGCCTGGCTTGGCAGTTTGGGGCCTCATTTCAGTGGATAAAGGGAAATTGCTGAAGGTAGCTGAGTAGGGAAGTGACATCCTAGTAGCTATAATAATCAGAATGGGGTGGGAGGATGTCAGCATATGAATCATCTGGACCACTTTGGGGAGCAGCAAAGGCATCACAGAGAAAAGAACCTGAGTCTCAAGCTTCATTTTTGGTTGAAAATGGTCTGAGTTTGGGGTATGTATGTGTATATATGCGTGTGTAAGAGAGAGAAATAAATGGGAGAGAGGGAGGGAGAAGAAGGAGAGAACTATGTGGGTGTGGACAAGAAGCTAATACTCTGTTGAAACTATAGCAATGCTTTAGCTTTCGTGCTAGCTTGTGGGAGGTGGGGAAAGAGCTCATGATCTCAGAGCATTTCAAGTGTTGTGTCCTCATCCAGAGCTCAGGGATAAGTATACGGAGAACAAAATCAAGATATACGGAGGCTGAATGATTGGCTCCCACCACAACTGGGGAAAGAATTGCATTTCCTAGAGCCTCCTCTCCAGAGCCCATCTCACGCTCCAATCCCCACCGAGGCACACAGAGGGTGGTTGTGATCCTTGTGACGTCTGGCAGCCAGAGGAGCAACCCCAGGTCTGGAATCATGCTCGGAAACAAACACGGGTCACTCACAGGGCCGCCTCCTGTTTTGCAGTTTCCAGCGGGTTTTTTGGAGGCCAGTGGCATGAAATCCATCCTCAGTACTGGACCAAGTACCAGGTGTGGGAGTGGCTCCAGCACCTCCTGGACACCAACCAGCTGGACGCCAGCTGCATCCCTTTCCAGGAGTTTGACATCAACGGCGAGCATCTCTGCAGCATGAGTCTGCAGGAGTTCACCCGGGCGGCGGGGACAGCGGGACAGCTCCTCTACAGCAACTTGCAGCATCTCAAGTGGAATGGTAACTCTTTCTCTGTCTCTGTCTCTGTCTCTCTGCCCTGCTAGGAACCATCTGGGAAGAGCAGAGACTCCACGGATGGCAGGGTTCCTGTTTAGGGACATCCAAGGATGGTCTCACCTCCAAATTACTGTCTCCTGAGCCAGAGAAGTAGAAGGGAGGTGAGAGGACAGGCTTGAAGCCTAGGGTACAAGGTGTGTCTAATCCCATACAAATCCAGCATAATGTAATTCTCTCTACATGGTTAATTTCCAAGGAGACGAAGGTTAGCTGGGTATTCACAGGATACTTGGTACTCTCAGAAAACCACTTCTTTCTCTTGTAAATGGGGTTCGGTTGTTTCATTCCCAATCCCTTGCTTGTTAAGATCATCATGGCTATTTTTTTAAAAAAAAATTTCTACACCTAGGTTCTTAAGATGGGATGTAAGTGTGGTAAGAAAATAGGCAAAATTAGATCTAGTTTGTCTTTTGGGAGGGGAGAAAGCTTACGATATTGCAACAGATTTTTAAAAGGTCCTGAATCGAAAAAAAGGCTTAAAACGAATGGTCTGGACACGTTTGGGATGTTTCTGTAGTGATTTCTGGGATTGGTGCTGCCCTAGAGCCCCAGGTGTCTTTCCTGAGGCCTCACCTAGCACATAGACAGGCACCGTTTAAAGGCTGTCCATTGGTGATAGTTTATTCACACATGCACATGTGCTACACTGGCTTGTAAGAGCTGGTAGGGTAGACAGCTATCTTGCAGAATGCCCTCGACACTGGCCTAAGGTTCTTCTGATAATGGTTATAAAAAACTAGCTCCTCTGAGAACTATTTTGGGAAGCAGTGATATGTACGAATAGTGAGCTGTCCTGTCCACATCAGAATGAGCATGTCTGTCTAAGCAGAATCTGTGTTTGGGCAGGTAGCTGGGGCTCCGGGAAGCATGAGCTCCAGGGCTATGAACCAGATTTAGATCCAGACAGCTGTCATCAACACTGAAGAGAACCCAGCGTCTGGCTTCGGAGCGGGCAGAAGTGGTGGCCATCTGAGATGACCTCATTCAGCTCCTGGACACTCCCTACTTCCCATCCACCTCACAGAGGTGGTTGCTCATTTTTCTTTTCCTAGAACCAAACCAAACAAAGCTCTAAAAATAACCCCCAGGCATCTTCAGAAAGAGCAGACTTACACTTGAAGAATTAAAAATATTTACCTCCCCACCTCCAATTAAATCCACTCCTTTAAAGCTTTGCCCTGATTGAAGCTTAAGGCAGGGAAGCGTGGGAGGTGATGTGGCCGTCCTTGACCTTCCACCTTTGACCTTCCATCTTTGGCCTTCCATGACTTGCATGCTGCTGGTGCCTCTGAATGCCTAATGTTCAGATTTCTCACCTTTGTTTCGTTGTTTGCCTTTTTGTAGACATTCTACTAACTTACATTTATTGAGTATTTACTTATACAAGGACTCTAAGTGAATTGATTCATTTGGTGACCTTATGAGAAAATAAATATTGCACCCATTTGACAGGGGCAGTTTTCATCTGGGAAAACTGAAGGTCAGAGACATTAAAGCATGACCTCTGCTCCTGAGATATTTATAATCTGGATGGGCAGGAAAAACATATGAAACAATTTCACATGTGTATATGTGCTTTTATGTATGATCCGTCTGGAGAAAAGTTGCCAGGCATAAATAAGGGAAGAATCACTGCACTTATCGAGACATAGCTCATAGATTAGATCTAATCAAAAGGGATTTGATTAAATTTAAGATCAATGAAGAATTAAGGTGGTTTTCCTTGTGTTTCCTTCGCATTTTATATCAAATCTGAGTATGGGAAAGCACCTTAGAGGAAATCGAATGACTTTAGCTAGCTTAATCTCCTAAATATACAGTTGAGGAAACCAAGATGAAGAAAGGTGAAGTACCTTGCAGCTATTAGTGAAAAAACTGGTCTTTCAACTTCTAAAGTTCTATTTCCTTCATACTGGATGCCTTCTCTATACAAGGCCAAATAATTCCATCTGATGTTGGTGCCCTAGCTACTGATTTTCTGGGCCAAGGGCCCCAGGCTTGAGATGATAGATCCAGAGAGGGAAGCCCCCTCCCAGAAGCAAAGAAGGGTGATCATGCTGTGGGATTGTCAGAAGCTCTTCCATGAAGCCAGCTTCGTCCTTGGTCAAGCAATGCATTTTGGCTACACGTGGGCCCGCTCTGAGTTTCCCAATCTGTCCTTCACAGGCCAGTGCAGCAGTGACCTGTTCCAGTCCACACACAATGTCATTGTCAAGACCGAACAAGCCGGTGAGTCGTGGCAGATAAAGGGAGCCAACTTGGTAGGCAAAGCCTGCGGAGGACAACCGGGAGGGAGTGTGAGGGAGAGCGTGGGAGCAGGGCGGAGCCAGTACCGTGGCAGGAAACCCAGGGATGTCTCTTCCCTGGCTGTCTCCAATGGGCCAGGCAGCCATAAGCCTCATCCCTTGTCCTTGGGACCAGTGACTGCCAACTATTTCTGACTTCTAAGATTGATCGTGAGTCTAATGCTGCCCACACTTCTCTGCTTCCCATGGTTGGTCAAGGGAACATCCAGGCTCTGATCCAGGAGCCCAGAAAATGCAGAGTCTAAGTGGGCTTTCTTGTCACCACAAAGAGTCAGGGGATTGGACTTGGCCAAGTTAGGAGAAGCAAAGGGGAGAGAAGAGGAAGAGTCAGTGTCTCCTCTCCCCCTCCTCCCTTGGAGAGAGTGTGTTTCACAAGGAGGAGGAAGATTCGGACTTGGTGTTGTAGTTACTATAGTTTCTGGGGACTTTGGAGTTTCTGTAGGGCTGTCCAAAGGCAGCTGTGGAACTGACTCCTGCCTTAAGTACGCTTTTAGACAAAAGCCACTATTCTGAGCTCTGAGTAGGGTCTGCAGTCCCAGAGTAGCTACATTCATTTTTGTTCTCCTTCATCTGCCTAATCATCCCTCCTTCCTCTGTCCCCAAATCTCTCTCCTGGGGACTTTCTGTCTCCCGTGGGGACTTGCCGGGGGCAGTGACTGCCTCGAGAAGTTGTGCCCTAGAGACTTGTACCAATCAGAGGTCTTTGTGTAGTGACCTTTGGCCTATGACCTCTTAGTCTAGGGAGAGCTCTGCAAGTCCCCTCAAGTCCATAGGAGCTGGCACTGCTCCAAGGTCACTCCCCATGTCCACATCAGTGAGAATGCGGGCCACATGGACCAACCATGGAGTTTGCCTCAGGCCTTCCTGAAGGTTGCGTGCCAGTCACCAAGGACTGTGTTTGACCTGGGGTGATTTGTGAGTCACTAGGGGCAGCAATTGGCCCCCACTGCAGTTATTTACTCTTTTATAAGGGGGCTGGTCTACCATTGTTAAAGAAAAAGTAGCTGCTAAACATGTTAATTAGGTATTCCCAGCCCTGCCCTCCTCCCCAGAGACCAGGGTTCAGTTACCCAGATGGTCTATGCTTTATGGGCGTGACTGCCCTAGAGGCAGGCACAGGACTAGGCTGAGAGGATGCTGCCCTCTGACCCCGAGTCCCCACTGTTGACTGGACAGGTAGCCCCAGCGGAGGAGCCAGGTTGGTACCGGAGAGGTCCCAAGGACTTGACAATTCCCCCTTGACCGTCCAGACATTCTCATGTTGTCAGTTCAGAAAAGCTGAGCCGAAGGGTGGGGAAGAAGCTCCACCCTGGGAGGAGGGGAAAGGAGGCTCATACAGGGGCCAACACCCCCAAACCTTTTCGGTTCGGTTTGTTTTCAGAGACAACAACAGGCGTACAAGGTGACCCAATGAGGACAGAGGGTGTAACCCCTAAGTGATCAGGCTTGGGGTGGCCAAACATGTAGCTATTAGTTCAAATACCAGCTAAATCCCTATGTCGTAAACAGGAGGACTTAGCCAGTGAGTCAGGCCCTGAGATTCAGATGCTGAGCAGAGCTGAGGGCAGCCTCTGTGTGTGATGAGGGGGGAGCAGGAAGTTCCTGGTGGGGGTGAGGTGACAGCTCCTGCCAGATCTCACAGCTCTTGGCCGGCCAGGAAAGAAGAAGCTTTTGTTGGAGATCAGCCCAGAGGTGAGGGGTGTGTAGGAGTTGGGCTTCGTTTAGGGTAGGTGGAGGGGAGTTTCCTTGGAGTCTGAAATCTGAAGAGTCAGGAGCTGTGCTTACCCAGCACACTGAAGAGAGACAGACAGAGAGAGAGAGAACTTTTCCTAGATGAAGCAATGAGGCCCTACTCTTAAAACCTGTTTATTTGATTTGGTAATACTCTCATCTCCTTCTCCTTAGTTTTGTTTTGAAAATTTCATGTCACCCCTTAAGCATATTGGAGAAATCCTGGAGGGAGGGAGCTGTCACCCAACTTGAGGAGAGTTTCTTTCTGGATTTTAGCAATAGAGACTCTGTGATAAGACTGAGCAGACTTTTTCTTAAAGAAACATCATTAATCCTCCCAGGAAGACGTTACTAGGAAAAGATTCTCATTAATCATGAAGTTATTTTGTCCCTACCATTTTGTTTACTAGTCTAAAAATATTCTGGTGACAATATAGTAGAATGGAAGACAATGCCAGGCTCCTGGACCCCCCCCCCCACCCAAGTGCAGACTGGGAATATCCTCAGGAAAGCATTGGTCTAGGACAGGATCCCACTGTTGCAACTCCTCTCACTTCCCTCAAAATGCAACAGGTGTAGAACACCTGGATGGGGCCGTAACAAAGTCCATCTCCCCTAGGGCCCTGGAAGAAAACTGGGGTAACATTATGATAAGGTAACATGTAGCTGAAGCAGAATCTTATCTCTTCTCTCTGAGAACCAGCCCCTTGTCCCACACCTCTTTGATGAACAGTAAGAAAAGGCAAACTCCTCACCTGGGGAAGGTTATTGTTGACATTCCCATTTTCTGTCCTTTGTAGACCCTTCCATCATGAACACCTGGAAAGAAGAAAACTATTTATATGACACCAACTATGGTAGCACAGTAGGTAACTAACTCCCCAATGCTTAAGACCCTTATTCCATTCTTATTCTGGTTTTCTAACAGCCAAAAATTTATGTTGTAAGGAGGGGACTCTTAATGTCCTTTATGTTTTCATTGCCACAGAGTTGTTGGACAGCAAAACTTTCTGCCGGGCCCAGATCTCCATGACAACCAGCGGTCACCTTCCCATTGGTAAGTTGTCCTGACATCGGAGGCTGAGTGTACCTCCTGCAAGCGCTTACTGTGAATTAATGAGAATTACCAATGCCCTACATTTCCAACTTTGCTGGAGTCTTTCCCATTAAAAGGCTAGGAAAGGTTTATAAAGAATCTGCTTTGGGGCCCACATTTGTACATTGAAAAATGACCAACAAGGATGCCTCTAGGAAATGTGTTTTGCTCCTGTGAAACCAAGTCACTCTCTGTGACAACAGAAACTCTCTTTTCAGTAAAAACTTGCTTTTGTGAAATTATCCAATAAAATTATTCATATGTGGGTATACTTATGGGGGAGAAGGCTCTATTTAATTTTCAACAAGCTGTCTTTGGCTTTAGAGAATGAATGTCTAACAGTGGAATTCAGAGGTCAGTGAACCTGGGATGATGGTCTCTGGGTGGAGGGGCAGTAGCTGAAAACTTCTGGAACCCTGGGAATCACAGGTCAGTTTTAAAGTCTGACCTTGTTGGCTCATCAGGACTCTCTAATTAATCAGACCACCTGCACATTATGAATTATGTTCATGTGAGTTGTGTTTGGTGAGGATTAGATGCATCTGGGGGCTACCCATGACTCTCAGTCAAGGTTACACTCAGTGGGAGGGTTGGTCTGTTGGGAGTCTGGGAGAGGAGCTTTCAGATTGTATTTCAGATTATTTCTCCTTGTCCACTTACAAATAGGTCCCCTGGTAGGAATGAGTGCATGGGCGAGGTGAAGAGAGGGTTTTGTGTTGTCTCTTGATCTCGGTGCAAATCTGTGAATCTGTTTGGCTCTGTGAAATGGAGCTTAGACCCGTCACAAGTGAATCTGTCTTTTCCTGGAATTGAATTTGGGGCAACTTCAGAACTGTGATTTAAAAGAGTGTCTGTGAAAGGAAGAATCAAACAACAACCCCTCCTCCTTCTTTTTTTTTATTATTTTTTTAATTTTGTTGAGTGTGTTTTTGAGAACTGAAAAAATGAAAGCTTTTGGTTTGAGGTTTTGTTCAGGTCAAGCCCTTTGAATGAGACAGGGCTGGGAGCCAGGGTAAATGCTTCTGGAATTGAGGTTAAGAACGGAGACCAATTCATTTCTCGACCTCCCCCTCCACACAGAGGCCCAGCGCCTTATGTGTCACTCTAAGTATTTGTTGAAATTAGGGAACTAGATCAAGCACTGGGAAGGCTCTGCAGTGGATTTGCCATGCTGGGGGAACTGAGCCAGTCAGGGTAAAATTTCTGTGGCAATCGTTGCCACCCAGTCAAGACCAAGGTTTTCAGAGCTGAAGAAACCGACATGGTCACCCTCTGACTGCCTGACACACCTCCTAAGGTGTCACCTCCCATGCCCTGGGTCTTTGGCTTAGGGCAGAAGATTCCAAGGAAGAATAAAGTTGAAGCAACCACTTCCTGAGCCTCAGGGATGGTTAGGTCTCTAGGCACCTGGGAAAGAAAAAGCCGTAATCAACAACTCTGCTGCCCTCCCAGCCAGGCCACACTGCTCTCTCCTGCATCCTGACTTAACCTGCTGGAATCTCCCAATCAACAGGGACCAATGTCGGCTTTCATGCTTGTAGTAACAGGGAACTCACTGTCTCCTGAGTTCAACTATTCTAATTTTGAATAGTCCTTCTTCAAATGGGCTTTACGAATCTGCTTTCCTGCACCTCCCTTGATTCTTGATCACCTTACTCCAGATTCCTATCCCAAAATTTCAACACAGGCTGGAAAATGAGATAAGCCATCCAGGACCCCGATCAGAATGATCACTTGAAGAATCATTTCAGTGTCTGGGTTGGTGAATTCTTTGGGGCAACAGCCTTCCAGGTAGGATAGTTAATTACAGCCTTGTAAGGACTGGACGGGACCAGAATTGCACCCCCCCCCCCAAAGACCCTTGTCATTTGTCTGAGTCTTTAGATTTCCAGCTCCCATGAACTGGAGTGCAGTTAAGTATCTATGTGTTTTAGCAAAGCAAGCCACAAGCCGCGCTGAGGCGAGGCCACATGTCAACTGACGCCCTCGCTGATAAACACAGGTGGGGAAGCGGGCTCTGTTTTGATTTCTCTGTCATCTGCTCATTTCATAAGATGGCCGTCGCCAGTGCTCCTGAGCTGCCCGATAGTCCTCGAGCCAATCAGGCTAACTTGGGATTGATGTGTTTATTTACCGACTCGCTGAGCCTAGAGCGAGGGTGGCATGGTCTATTATAACACTGAAATTTGTATATCCCGTAAAGAAATGGCTCGCAGCTGAATCATATGCAAATACTTCTGATCTCTGCTTCTTGTGAAGCAGCTTAGATGAAGTCACGCTCTGGAACTCATCATAAACTTGAGCCTGGGTGCTGCCCCGTCTGGACTGGACCTTGGCCTGAGGTGCCTAGGAGTGCAGGAGGAGAAGGCCAAGCTGGACAGTTTCCCCAGAGCAAGCCATTATTTTATAAGGATGAATCACTTAACCACGTGGCTAACTTCAAAGGTTTTGACTTTGATTTGGGGGCCAGGGGAAGATACAGGGGGCAAGGCCATCATATTAAGGTAAGGTTTCAGATCAAAAGATTTTAGTGCTGAGAAAGGTGGGTGATTCCACAGCTTGTCCCCCGTGCCCTGGGGACTGGAAGAAGAGGCTGGAAGAAATTCAACTTTCTTTTGCCTTTGGCTGCATATTCTTGCCTACGATGACGCACGCATTTTTATTTGGGGGATATTTTTCACGGGAGGTCTTTCTTAAGCTGGATGGAAGTCTAGCTTGGGTAAATGGCTGACATCTCAGAGAGAACATTTCCTCGTGGTGTAGCTGGTCTGCGGGTTCTTAATCTGGAGTCCACGGACTCCTAAGTGACCCACACACTCCTGAAATTGTTGCAGAATTTCACGAGTGTACACATACGTGCCTTTTTCTGGGGAGAGGGGCCAAGGTTTCCATTTTATTCATAAAAGGACCTTAACCCCCCAAAGTAACTGATTCTTGCATGACATGAGTTTGCAACCCCTAAACAATGATTGAGGCCAAAAAGCTGAGAGACACCTACACTTGGGTTTTTCTGAGTTCAGTGCTGGCTCTGAAATAATGGCCCTGCATCCCTCCTGGATGCCATTTGAAAATAAGCTTTGCTTGTGGCCTGCTGGGTAAATGCCACTCTTTGTCTGCAGAACAACGTGGCCCTGTCAGAATGATGTATCACTTGGAAACCGGGGTGGGTGCCAACCTGTCGCAATATTGTCACATCCTGATGGGATGTCGCAACCTCACCCTGAAACCTACAGGGAGGGAGAGTGGAGTCTCCTTGCATTTCCTGCGAATTTGTTCTTTCAGGTTTCAGAGAAATCCAAGTCCGGTGCAAACCCTCCTGTTGACAGTGTTGAGGGGGAGGGGCAGCGGGGTGGGGGAGGGTGGTGGCGCATTTAACCAGAAAAAGAGGTTTCTCTTCTAACCAGATCTTATAAAAACTCTCTCATCTCTCCCATCACGACTTTCAAACTGCTGGGAGCTCTGAGTTGTCACGATCTGGGGGATCAGATAAGTGAATGCATCTATGAACGCAGGGAAATAGAGAATCATCAAATTAGAATGACTTTTCCTCACTAACTAGTGGGTTGCAGACCTGAACCTGATTCTTGTCAGGGAAGACATTTATGAAATCTGTTATGTGGCACCATCTTTGGAAATGGCACAGAATAGTGGTTATGAGTAAAACCTCTGGATCCTGCTAGTACCTTCTTCATAGGGTGAGTGTGTGAATCAAAACAGGTGATTCATGTAAAGTGCTGACCACAGTGCCTGGTACATAGTAAGTGGTCAAGAAACAAGAGCTAGTCTTCTTAACCATTTTCCTTAGGAGATAATGGTATTCAAACTTTATTGAATAATGGATCACTCTTGACAGTCTTGAAAGCTGTGGACCCTCTTCCTTTGCCTGAGGTTTCAGTTAGTCTGAAATGCCCTTGAAGTCCACACATGGGTCAGCAAACCCTAAGTTAGGGAGCCCTGAGGTAATGTACACAGAAGGGATGCGACATACTGGTCCAAATTCTTTTCAGGATTGGCTACCATTTAGGGGCTGCCCTGGATTCAAGTTGGCAGATTTTTGATTGTGGGAATTTATTTTGGTAAGATCTGCTTTAGTCTTCCTGATACTTGAAATGCCCACTGACACACACATGCACACACTGCTAGATCATTTAGTTTTCTCTTTAACAAGTTTTATTTCACAGATTTGCCTCTGTCATCTCCTCTTTGTTGATAATCTCAAGGGTTACCATAATGAGTCATTTGTTAAACTAATCTGTGTTTCCATAGCTCACTGTGGCCCTCTGTACTGAGCTCAGGCCAGTCAATGGCCCTTTGTCAGGCTGATTGAAAGGTAACTTTGCATGCCAAAAAAGGCACTCCTCTGGCTTAAAAGTCATCATTCTTTGTTATAAATGTTTACGTTTTTGTATTTTATATATATATATATATATATATATATATATATATATATAAACCTAAAACTTTTCAATGACCTAAATCCTTCGTGGGGACTTCCCTGGTGGTGCAGTGGTTAAGAATCCACCTGCCAATGCAGGGGACACGGGTTCAATCCCTGGTCCGGGAAGATCCCACGTGCCGTGGAACTAAACCCGGCACCACAACTACTGAGCCTGCGCTCTAGAGGATGCAAGCCACAACTACTAAGCCCGCGTGCCACAGCTGCTGGAGCCCACGCGTCTGGAGTCCGTGCTCTGCAACAAGAAGCCACTGTAATGAGAAGCCCATGCACCGCAACGAAGAGTAGCCCCTGCTCGCCTCAACTAGAAAAAGCCTGCAGGCAGAAAAGAAGAGCCAACAACGCAGCCAAAAATAAATAAATAAATAAATAAATAAATAAATAAATAAATAAATAAATCCTTCAATGGCTTCCCATCTCTCACAGAATAAGAGCTAAAATCCTCAAAAAGTCCTACAAGGCCTTAGTGATCTGAACCTCACCTGCTCCCCTCTGCCCCTTGTTCACAGCCACACTGGCTTCCTTCTATTCTATGCACACTGACCTCAGGGCCTTTGCTATTCTCAGGCATGGAAAGCTCTTCCATAAGCTCTCTGTATGGCTGTCTCCCTCACACCTTTCTGGTCCCCTTATCAGAGACGTCTTCTGTGACCACCTTATATTTAATGGCAAAATTATTCCCATCTCCACACTTCTACCCCTATTTCTTACCCTGAAATTTTTTCTCCAGAACACTTATCATCTCTGTCTTGTTTTGGACATGACCACCTACCTGAACAGTGCCAGGCATGTAGTAGGTGCTCAATAAATACTGGTGAAATGAGTGGATGAATGAATGAAGATGATAATTGTAGGAAATAGGGAAATGAAGCAGTTCTCATTTTTCTCTTCAGCAGAGTCGCCTGATATGAAAAAGCAGCAAGACCAACCAACAAAGTCCCACGCCAAAAAGCACAGTAAGTTGGCTGGCTTTCAGATGCCTCCTGACCCTTCCCCTTGAGTGGAGAGTAACTGGAGACCACCAGTTTTTAGACAAATCTTGCCTCTCCCTGCTGCCTGCATTTCTTCACCTCAGACTGGGTAGGGTGTGAAAAGAGAGGCATCACTTGCTGGCTAAGTAACCCCCTCTGCAGTCGTTTCTCAAAGTGGAGCCGCGGTGGATATCTCCTCCTCATTCTGTTCTCTTTGTGCTAAAACTGAGACATCAGTGAACGAGCACTTCTTGCAGGCATGGGTGAGCAATTTCCCTTTCTCCAGGAAAAAGGGTGGGAAGAGGAGAGAGATGGGAAGAAACAGCTGAGGGTATATTCTTTTTTTCTTTTGCTGAATGTTGGCTTCTTACTTTTGCGGAGTTATTGTTCCAAGAAATACTGTTTATTCTTAAGATTCAACAGTGCTTTTGGGGAGTTGTATTTCCCCCGATAATAAAACCTTATGAGTGTATGAAATATCAGAGACGTGGAGGTGGGGGGTGGGGGAGGACACGGAAAGAAATCAAGGTGGTGTAATCTGGAAATTGTAAGGAGTTGGACTGCTATCTGCTATCTGCTACTCCAGATCATCCCACAGAACTGAATGAACACAGCCCTTCAAATTGGCTGTGGGAGGGAGTTGTGTGTCACAAATCCAGTGAGGGTAGAATTGAATTTGGTTGCTAATTTCATTACAGTAGCTGTTTCATTTTCAAATTGGCCCCCTCAACCCCTGTGAGGCCCCGCCCCAATATATTCTAGGAGTTAGAATTCTAAGACCCTACCGATGGGCATTTGGCTGACACACACAGTTGCTGGATGGCAGCCGTCGAATTGGTTGAGGTTCTAAATAAAAGAGGTTCTGAATAAAAGTGGTTGAGCGTTGCTCTCCTGGGAAGTAACAAGTTGAAATGAATGCCAGCCATCTGTCAGCCATATTTAGAAGATACACCTCCTAGCCTAGGAGATCTAAAACCTATTTTAAAAATTTATTTCTTTTTATCGAAGTACAGTTGATTTACAATGTTGTGTTAATTTCTGCCGTACAGCAAAGTGATTCAGTTATACATATATATACGTTCTTTTTTAAAAATATTTTTTTATTATTGTTTATCATAGGATATTGACTAGAGTTCCCTGTGCTATACAGTAGAACCTTGTTGTTTATCCATTCCTTATAATAGCTTACATCTGCTCACCCCGCCTCCCAATCTACCCCCCTTCCCAACCCGTGCCCCTTGGCAAACACAAATCCGTTCTCTATGTAAGACCTATTCTTCTGTCTTGGCTTTACCACTAGTTAGCTGTGCGACCTTGGTCAAGTCAGTTAAATTCCCCATGCTTCAGCTTTCTGATTTGTAAAATTAAAAAACTGTTCTAGTTCATTCTTAAATACCCAGTGGGGATTCTGTGATTTGGCGTCACAGGTGGGTAGCACGGAATCGAATATCTCTGACTTGATGTAAGATGTTTCAACTCTAGGTTTCCTCTAGCCCTTCTTTGCGGTGACTTCAGCCATGAATAAACTCCTTTTCCTCCTTCACCTCAGATCCGCGAGGGACTCACTTATGGGAATTCATCCGTGACATCCTCCTGAACCCAGACAAGAATCCAGGGTTAATCAAGTGGGAAGACCGATCTGAGGGCATCTTCAGGTTCTTGAAATCAGAGGCTGTGGCCCAGCTATGGGGGAAAAAGAAAAACAACAGCAGCATGACCTACGAAAAACTCAGCCGAGCCATGAGGTGAGGAGTTTCACGTCTCCAAACATACTAAGGCCGTGTGACCCATTATTCCCCGGCTGTCCTAATCAGACCAGCCACCTTATGCAATGTCTTTTGTTACAGATATTACTACAAAAGAGAAATTCTGGAACGTGTGGATGGACGAAGACTGGTATATAAATTTGGGAAGAATGCACGCGGATGGAGGGAAAATGAAAACTGAAGCTGCTGACACACATTGAACGCAAACCTAAACACATCCCAAATGCTAACCAAACAAGAAGTCCCTGGACGTAAATATTTCAAAGACTACTTTTCTCTGATATTTATGTACCATGACGGGGAAAAAAAATACATCTACTTCTAACAGGAAGAAGGAACATGACAGTTGATAGAATTATTTTGTTACTTTGAAGTATGTCCTATATGGGGAACAAACGTACACAGTTTTCTGTGAAATATGACACTGTATGTGGCTGTGATTTGTTTTTGCCTCTATTGTGAAGTTCTTTTCCACTGCAAGAACAGTCTGTAGCCATGTGCTTCTTGCTAAGGAGAAAGAAAAAAAAAAATCAGATGGCATTAAAAGTTTTTATATGCAAAATGATTTAGGAACAGGTGACGTGTCCTCCGCACATAGCATCCTCGTGGCCTCGTCAAGAGAGGTGGGCGTGGTCTCTAGGATGAACTCCAGTGTCTCCGATTGGTGGGATGAACCAGAAGGATGCTGAGAAGTCTACCCCGACCTTCAGGCGTCAGTGAGTGGAGAATGAGGACTTCCACAATCCACAGTGGACTGTAATCACTGCAGTCACATGACTTTTATGCTTAAATCAGAGAAGAATAATGGTGGAGGGGGCTTTATACTCATCCAGGAATGATTTACCTGATGCCAAGTCTATCTTCCCTCCTCCGCCTTGGATGATTGGTGAAAAACTTCAATTGCCACGTCTGCTCACTTTTAGTTACTTAAGAGAAAGTCTGGCTTTGGTTATTTTTATCCCAGTTGCTTAAAAATAAGTGGGAAAAGGGAGGTAGTTATGAGTTTGCTCTTGTACTCCCATTGTCCTGTGGTTTCCCAATTGGCACAATTGATGTTTTTGGCTGAATTATTCTTCGTTGTGTATTATTTGGCTGTCCTGTGTGTTTTGGGATGTTTAGCAGTATCTATGATCTCTACCCACTAGGTGCCAATAGCACTCTGGTCCTTGAAGTTATGACAAACAAAAATGGCTCTAGACACTACCAAATGTCTCCGGGGCCAGGGTGGGGAGGGAGAACCACTGATTTAGCTAGTCAAGATGAAGATGGTGATTTATTCTCAGAACAACAATAACAAAAAATCCCTAGAGTATAGCAAAAGCAAGACTTTAAAGTCAACCTATTTTTCATTTTAAAAATGTTTGGACGATGGGTTGAAATAGCTACAGGGATTTCTTTTCAGAACCTGAGATGAGAGCTAGACTCAGATAAATTAAACAAGGGCTAGCAATGGAACTCACTTGCACTAGAATTACAAAACAGAGTAAAAATTATATTACAGAAGGAAACACTGAGAGGAGAGAAAAAGAGTGTGTGTGTGAGAGAGGAAGTTAATTCCAGGGGAGAATCTTTGCAGATGTTAGTTCTTATCATCTTTCCTCTTTTGGATAATCTCTTTCCTGTCTCATCTTAACTCATTCCAAAGTGAATGATGTCTTGCCTAGATTTGCATCCAGAAGAATGTTAAAAAAAAAAAAAAAGGACAAAGAAAAGAAAGGAAGGATGGAAGAGAGAAACAGAAAACTCAGTTCAGGATCTATGGTCAGGAAGGAGTTGGAGACTTCTCCAATGCTGGCGATGTTCTGGGTCCCTGGAGACTTATCGCCAGACCCTGAAATCTGGGAGGAACGTGAGCCTGGAGACACTTTTAAAATGAGTTTGAACATCCAGATCCCTTTTGCAACTTTTCTTTTCTGCTCCCCGTGTCCTTGGCTTTCTCCTCCCTCCTGCCTATCTTGAGCGTAATATGGGAATGAAGACATGTACCAATAAGAGGGGGCTCGTCTCATCCACTGATGGAACACCTCCTGCAGTGCCTTCTTCAACTCAGGCAAGCGAGTCATAGTCAAAGGTTGCAGAGTGTCTGTAATGGATTCAGAAGGTTGGAAGTATGACGAATTAAGAATTTGTCCTAATTATAATGAGAGCCATTATGGCCAGTGACCTTGGAGCACAGCTTAGTGAGATGAATGACCTTCTGAAGGTAAAACCGAATTGTTTTTCTCTCTGCCTGACTTGGAACTGAGAGAAATGAAGGTGAGCAGCACAGATCTGAGACATGCCTGTATGAAAGACACACGTTGCTCTCCAAGGAAGGCTAAAGAACTATGAGGCTTTCCCAGCAGTTGACTATATTTCCCACAGATTGAATTAAACCTCCAGATAGTTGAATTAGTGTAAACACATGAATGTTTGTGTGACTGTGTGAGTCTGAATTGTGTGAAGTTATCAGGGGTGTCTGCTAATTCGCTCTCTGCTCTTTCTTCTCTGGCTTGGCCTGTTCATCATCTAGGCAGCCTGGATCCTTCTCCGACCTTGCTCTTCTGCAAACCTGTAAGTTTCTCACATTCCTCCAAATTGGTCTTGGCTCTTTCCTCACCCTCTCCATTGAAGAGCAGTCCCTGCTAGGTAGTGAGTCTGGGGCGTACTGACTGGAACGCTCTGCAGATAATTAGCAGATTGTGTTATTTGTTGGAAGTGACGGTTTCTTGGCACCCGGTTCCTGCATAAATAGGTGGGCGTATTAAGGTCTCAGCATATCTCTCTATTGTCTTGGCTTGAGTTTGATGCATTTTCTGTGTGCTGTTCATGACTTGGAGAACTCAAGGTAATCGAGCCATGCCAATTTGGGGTGTGAACAGAATCCTTCCCCCCGGTGTTGCAAGGGATAGCAAAATCCCAGAGACAAGCCAGAACCAGGTGAAGCCCCCTTTTTTGGCAACTCACAGCTTCTCACTTGAGAAGCTCGTCTGAGCCAATGCTCCTATGGTCACTACACACAGTGTCCTTAAACTCTCCTTAAACTAAAGGCTTGGGCTCTTATTTGTTTTTCTTTCCTGGGAACCTGAGGCAGGAGAGGTATTGCTAAGACTTTACCAGACTCAGATCATCTGAGGCTTCTAGATATTTGACTTGATGAAATGAGCAAAGCCCTGACTCCCAGGGACATACTTACAGCTTCTTGAACTTTCTTTCTGAGCAGGGCAGACCTGGGCAATGAGTTTTCCTTTGAATGTGCTTGTCCTTCTTCAAACTCTTACCTTGCTAGACTGTAAGCTCTTTGAGGGCAGGGATGATATCTTAGCAATATTGTTTTCCCAGTATCTAACATGAGACAGGTCCTCAATAACAATATGTTGAGGTTAATGAATGAATGTCTTCTGGAAGACTCCTCGGATTGGGAAGCCATATCCATAATCGTGATGTAAAAATTGTTTTCTTCACTGGACGAAGAGCACAACAGCCAAAACTTCAAGGACATATTATCTGTCAGGTGAACATTTTACTGTGAGACTCTTTACTTTGCCTTCCTACCTGCGCTGAAATAAAATCAAAACAGGTTATTTGGTTCTGCAAGTCAACATATGTTGTGTGAGAATTCTGTTACCTTATTAGGAACTGTGAGACTTATCTGGTATAAGAAGCCAGTCAAGAACCTCAAACCTGTTTAAACCAATGAAGATTATGAATGTGTTTATATGATGTAAATTGCTATTTAAGTGTAAAGCAGTTCTAAGTTTTAGTATTTTGGGATTGGTTTGTATTTTTTTGTTTGTTTTGAAAAATATTGAGGGATCTTTTGATAAGGTTAGTCATGCATGTTAGATTTCAGTTTTGCAAGTGTGTTGTTTTCCAAATGTATAAAGTGTAGGAAAAGTTAAAATAGTAAGAGGGAAAGGCAATTATATTATTCTTCTATAGTTAAAAAAAGTTTATCGAGTGCCTACTGTGTGCACAGCATGGAACCATATTTGTGAGGAGCTTATCTAACTATGTGGGGTGTAATAGGAACTCCATAGGAGCCCATTGGATGAATACTTCCTGTGTGAAAGAAAGAACACAGCAATCACAATGATCAGAGCTGAATTAACCTCAGCATTGCTTCTCAGTATTCCATTTCTGGAATAAGAGATACAGAGAACATTTAATAAAAACGTGTTGAGACTGGGCCTCACGAACCACTAAAATGTATAAGCCTTCACAAGTTTAGCTTAATTGGGATTAATCTTTCTGTAACTATATGCCTAATTCTTGCTTTTCTTCCCATCTGGCTTCTGGGTTGACAATTTGTGGGAAGCAACCCTACTGCTGCTATTTCTTTAAAAATCAGAAATCTTGCCCTTGAAACTGTGTTAAATTCAAACGGAGTATTTCTGTTTTATGAAAGAATTATATTTTTCAAGATATGGTTTTTTGGTTTGATGGGTCCCAGAAAACACTAATAAAAACCACAGAAACCAACCTGTAACTGTGTGCTTCATGCTTCAACAAGTCATTCAAAACCAGGCTTAGAGGGAATGCACTTAGCAACACACTTAGCAACACAACATACACAGTTTCTGCATATGGTTACTCAATATGCATCTACTGAGCATCTACTACTATGTGCCAGGCACTGTCCTAGGCACTGAGTTATGGCAGAGAATGAAAGAGACAAAAAAAAATTCTGCTCTTGTGAAGTTTATGTTCTATTGGTGGAAACAGACAAGAAACAAAATATTAAGAAACAAACATAGCATATCAGATGTGTAGTCAAGAAATGTAGAGCAAGGAAGAGGAGTAAAGTGTGCTGGAGTATGTAGGGTTGATTGCAAGTTTAGGCAGGGTTAAGAAGGAAGGAAAGGAGATATGCCGATGGCTGGGGGAATGGTACCCTACTGGAGGGACCAGCAGGTGCAAAGTTCCTGAGGTTCCTGACGCGTGTTCCTGACATGTCCAAGGAACAGCAGGGTAATCTGTTTGCCAGAGTAGACTCAGCAGTAGTAGGAAATAATGTTAGAGAGGCCCTGGCAGGCCAGATCACACAGAACTTGGAGGTCATTTTGAAGGCTCTCGTTTTTCTTTTGAGTGAGATGGAGAGCATCTGATGTTGAGTGTACATTCTTAGTGAGGGATGAACAAAGGGAGGCAGAAGAGATCACTCTTACATCCAGGTTTCCAGTACAACAGATAAAAATATTTCCCGGCAAGAAATGAGCTCTACCAGTTCATAATATATTTCTCCTGGGGCCCAGAAAGTCTCAGTCTTTCAGTCATTTAAGAAGTCATAATGAGGGGCTTCCCTGGTAGTTCAGTGGTTAAGAATCCCCCTGCCAGGGCAGGGGACACGGGTTCAAGCCCTGGTCAGGGAAGATCCCACGTGTCATGGAGCAACCAAGCCCGTGCGCTGCAACTACTGAGCCTGCGCTCTAGAGCCTGTGAGCCACAACTACTGAGCCCACATACCACAACTATTGAAGCCTGCATACTGGAGACTGTGCTCCAGAACAAGAGAAGCCACCACAATGAGAAGCCCGTGCAACGCAATGAAGAGTAACCCCTGCTCGCTGCAACTAGAGAAAGCCCATGAGCAGCAACAAAGACCCAATACAGCCAATAAATAAATAAATAAATAGAAGTCATAATGAAAATAATCATAGCTAACCATTTGGGGAAGATCCACTTGATCCCAGGAACTGTGATATGTTCTTTGCATACACTATTACATTTAATCCTCATGCAAGCCTGCTATTTATAGATATTATCTCCAATTTTCAAATGAAGGAAATGAAGGTCAGAAAGATTAAATGACTTTCTCAAGGTCACACAGCTAGTAGTAAGTGGTAGAACTGGCATTGTTCACCCAGCTCTCTTTTTCCCAAAGTCCATACTTTTTTTTTTTGGCCTCACCACACGGCTTGCGGGATCTTAGTTCCCTGACCAGCGATTGAACCAGGGCCACAGCCCTGCAGTGAAAGCACTGAGTCCTTACCACTGGTCCTCCAGGGAATTCCCCCAAAGTCCATACTCGTAACCCTAATATTTCTCTAGTGTGTCAAAACACTAATGTTTTGCACACACACACACACACACACACACACACAGAGTTTCATGGTTAAATACATTGGAGAAAGTGAGTCAAACAATGTATCACAGAGTTATTTACTGTAGGATTTCCCAGAGCCTCTGTGTTATGATGTGTATTGTGAATCTATAAGAGAGGGAAAAAAATGTTCCCAATTTTCCAAGCCTATTTGACAATGCACCTTTTTCATCAAAGAAGACTTCACGAAATCAGCACCCTTTAGAACACACTTAGGGAAATGATGATCTTTAGAGATTACCTCTCTGATTTACAAGAAGCAGTATTTTTATGTTTTGGGCTAAATTAGTATGCTGATAATATTCAAGCACATCAAACTTGGCCTACTTTGTATATATTCCTTTTTTTAATTGAGGAGAAATTCCCTCATTGCCCTGGGAATTATTTATTTGCATTGATGCATTTCTCAGTAATCACAAAGAACTTGCAGAGTGTCTTCTCTTTGGGAACTATGAACTCTCCTGAATTTTAACTTTAGAACTACCTGTCCAAAAATATGGGTGCTAGCCACATGTGGCTATTTAAGTTAGTGAAAATTATGTAAATGAATTGTGGCTTTTTAAAAAACTCTATTCTGTTTTAATGTAAAGCATCATAAGTCAATAACATATGAATTATATTCATATACCTACAGAATAGGGAGATTTGTCAAATCTGCTCTTTAATATCTAAATAATAGCTTAAATTAGCTCTCTCTGATGAAAATAAAATGAGTCACATATGTAATTTGAAATGTGAAATTTTCCAATTTTCCCTTTAACCAGTAAAAAGATATAGGTGAAATTACTTATAATAATATATTTTAAAATCTAATATATAAAAATATTGTCATTTTAAAATTAGTTAATATATTAATAATGAAATATTTTATGAAATATGAAAAAAGTTTCATATTAAGTTTGTAAAATCTGGTGTGCATTTTACACTTACTGAACACATGTTAAATAGTGATTGGAAAGACTTGATCTGTATTTAGATTTCATAAATTTTATAATCAAACTACATGACTCATATACCTGATTTTTTCCAAACATACTTATATTCCAAACATATAAATGTGTCATATTTTTAAATTAATGTTTAAATAAAATTAAAATATAAATTCTTCTGTTGTCCTAGCCGAAATTGTGGCTTCTACCCAGATTTCAAATGCTGCATAGCTCATATGACTAATGGTTCCTGTATTGGACATGCATATATAGAACATTTCCATAATCAAAGAAAGGTCTATTGGACAGCCTTTCTCTAGAATTTGACCTGGGAGGATGGGGTAAGGGTGGAAAGATAGTGAGCAAAACTAACCAACTGTAAAATAAGATACAGTAAGCCTTAGAAACCAGAGGTGACCCTAAATTCTAGAGAACAACAACAACAAAATAATAAAGATCCAAAGCAAATATCTCTGTGTTTGCTGAAATGGTGACAGTATCTACAAGTGCAAACAAGTTCCATGCTGTCAGTGGAGACTTGAAGTGGGAGGATTTGAGTATTCTTATCTCCAAACCCCACAAATACCTCATAGTCATTAATATGAATGTTCCAAGGATGTGGCTTTCTGGTTGAGAACATGGGTATTGAGGGGAAATCACTGAAATGGGAAGGGAAATGAAAGGTACCAAATAGAAATGGCTGGCACTGCCCACTGTCGACCATAAATGCCACCAATACCATTCTCTTCCTTCTTTTCAAGACCAACTCTTTGAGTGAGTAGTTTACCCATAGACTCTCTATTTCCTTATACTTCAATTCTCTTCTGTTAACTGTCATGATCTGGCCTCTGTTCATATCAAGTCACTGAAAATACTCCACTGAAAGTCATAGTCAAACTCATCCCCACCTTGGGAACTTTGCTTCAACTGTTCCCTTTGCCTAAAATACACTTTTTTTTTTTAAACATCTTTATTGGAGTATAATTGCTTTACAATGGTGTGTTAGTTTCTGCTGTATAACAAAGTGAATCAGCTATATGTATACATATATCCCCATATCCCCTCCCTCTTGCATCTCCCTCTCACTCTCCCTATCCCACCCCTCTAGGTGGATACAAAGCACCAAGCTGATCTCCCTGTGCTATGCAGCTGCTTCCCACTAGCTATCTATTTTACATTTGGTAGTGTATATATGTCCATGCCACTCTCTCACTTCGCCCCTGCTTACACTTCCCCCTCCCCATGTCCTCAAGTCCATTCTCTACATCTATGTCTTTATTCTTGTCCTTCCCCTGGGTTCTTCAGAAACATTTCTTTTTTTTTTTTTTGATTCCATATATATGCATTGGCATACAGTATTTGTTTTTCTCTTTCTGACTTACTTCACTCTGTATGAAAGACTCTAGGTCCATCCACCTCACTGCAAATAACTCAATTTAGTCTCTTTTCATGGCTGAGCAATATTCCATTGTATATATGTGCCACATCTTCTTTATCCATTCATCTGTCGGTGAATACTTAGGTTGCTTCCATGTCCTGGCTATTGTAAATAAAGCTGCAATGAACATTGTGGTACATGACTCTTTGAGTTATGGTTTTCTCAGGGTATATGCCCAGTAGTGGGATTGCTGGGTCATATGGTTAGTTCTATTTTTAGTTTTTTAAGGAACCTCCATACTGTTCTCCATAGTGGCTGTATCAATTTACATTCCACCAACAGTGCAAGAGGGTTCCCTTTTCTCCACACCCTCTCCAGCATTTATTGTTTGTAGATTTTTTGATGATGGCCATTCTGACTAGTGTGAGGTGATACCTCATCATAGTTTTGATTTGCATTTCTCTAATGATTAGTGATGTTGAGCATCCTTTCATGTGTTTGTTGGCAATCTGTATATCTTCTTTGGAGAAATGTCTATTTAGGTCTTCTGCCCATTCTTGGATTGGGTTGTTTGCTTTTTTGATATTGAGCTGCATGAGCTGCTTGTAAATTTTGGAGATAAATTCTTTCTCAGTTGCTTCATTTGCAAATATTTTCTCCCATTCTGAGGGCTGTCTGTTCATCTTGTTTATGGTATCCTTTGCTGTGCAAAAGCTTCATTAGGTCTCATTTGTTTATTTTGTTTTTATTTCCATTTCTCTAGGAGGGGGGCCATTCCTGGGATGGGGATGAGGGGGGCCAAAAAGGATCTTGCCGTGATTTATGTCATAGAGTGTTCTGCCTATGTTTTCCTCTAAGAGTTTTATAATTTCTGGCTTTACATTTGGTCTTTAATCCATTTTGAATTTATTTTAGTGTATGGTGTTAGGGAGCGTTCTAATTTCATTCTTTTACATGCAGCGGTTTGGTTTTCCCAGCACCATTATTGAAGAGGCTGTCTTTTCTCCATTGCATATTCTTACCTCCTTTATCAAAAATAAGGTGACCATATGTGCGTGGGTTTATCCCTGGGCGTTTTATCCTGTTCCATTGATCTCTATTTCCGTTTTTGTGCCAGTACCATACTGTGTTGATTACTGTAGCTTTGTAGTATAGTCTGAAGTCAGGGAGCCTGATTCCTCCAGCTCCGTTTTTCTTTCTCAAGATTGCTTTGGCTATTTGGAGTCTTTTGTGTTTAAATACAAATTGTGAAATTCTTTGTTCTAGCTCTGTGAAAATGCCATTGGTAATTTGATAGGGATTGCATTGAATCTGTAGATTGCTTTGGGTAGTATAGTCATTTTCACAATGTTGATTCTTCCAATCCGAGAACATGGTATATCTCTCCATCTGTTTGTATCATCTTTAATTTCTTTCATCAGTGACTTATAGTTTTCTGCATACAGGCCTTTTGTCTCCTTAGGTAAGTTTATTCCTAGGTATTTTATTCTTTGTGTTGCAATGGTAAATGGGAGTGTTTCCTTAATTTCTCTTTCAGACTTTTAATCATTAGTGTATGTGAATGCAAGAGATTTCTGTGCATTAATTTTGTATCCTGCTACGTTAGCAAATTCATTGATTAGCTCTAGTAGTTTTCTGATAGCATCTTTAGGATTCTCTGTGTATAGTATCATGTCGTCTGCAAACAGTGACAACTTTACTTTGTCTTTTCCAATTTAGATTCCTTTTATCATATGGTTTTTCTCCTTCAATTTGTTAATATAGATTATCACATTGATTGATTTGAGTATATTGAAGAATCCTTTCATTGCCTGGATAAACCACACTTTATCATGGTGTTTGAACCTTCTAACATGCTGTTGGATTCTGTTTGCTAGTATTTTGTTGAGGATTTTTGCATGTATGTTCATTAGTTATACTAGCCTGAAGTTTTCTTTCTTTGTGACATCTTTGGTTTTGGTATCAGGGTGATGGTGGCCTCGTAGAATGAGTTTGGGAGTGTTCCTCCCTCTGCTATATTTTGGAAGAGTTTGAGAAGGATAGGTGTTAGCTCTTCTCTAAATGTTTGATAGAATTTACCTGTGAAGCCATCTGGTCCTGGGCTTCTGTTTGTTGGAAGATTTTTAATCACACTCTCAATTTCAGTGCTTGTGATTGGTCTGTTTATATTTTCTATTTCTTCCTGGTTCAGTCTCAGAAGATTGTGCTTTTCAAAGGCTTTGTCCATTTCTTCCAGATTGTCCAATTTATTGGCATATAGTTGCTTGCAGTACTCTCTCATGATCTTTTGTATTTCTGCAGTGTCAGTTGTTACTTCTCCTTTTTCATTTCTAATTCTGTTGATTTGAGTCTTCTCCCTTTTTTTCTTGATGCGTCTGCTAATGGTTTATCAATTTTGTTTATCTTCTCAAAGAACCAACTTTTAGTTTTAGTGATCTTTTCTATTGTTTCCTTCTTTCTTTTTCATTTATTTCTGATCTGATCTTTATGATTCCTTTCTTTCTGCTAACTTTGGGGTTTTTTTGTTTTTCTTTCTCTAATTGCTTTAGGTATAAGGTTAGGTTGTTTATTTGAGATGTTTCTTTTTTCTTGAGGTAGGATTGTATTGCAATAAACTTCCCTCTTGGAACTGCTTTTGCTGCCTCCCATAGGTTTTGGGTCATCGTGTTTTCATTGTCATTTGTTTCTAGGTATTTTTTAAATTTATTTTTTGATTTCTTCAGTGATCTCTTGGTTATTTAGTAGTGTATTGTTTAGCCTCCATGTGTTTGTATTTTTTACATATTTTTTCCTGTAATTGATATCTAGTCTCATAGCATTGTGGTCGGAAAAGATACTTGATATGATTTCAATTTTCTTAAATTTACCAAGGCTTGATTTGTGACCCAAGATATGATCTATCCTGGAGAATGTTCCATGAGCAGTTGAGAAGTGTATTCTGTTGATTTTGGATGGAATGTCCTATAAATACCAATTAAGTCCATCATGTTTAATGTATCATTAAAAGCTTGTGGTTCCTTATTTATTTTCATTTTGGATGATCTGTCCATTGGTGAAAGTGCGGTATTAAAGTCCCCTACTATGATTTTGTTACTGTCTATTTCCGCTTTTATGGCTGTTAGCATTTGCCTTACGTATTAAGGTGCTCCTTTGTAGGGTGCATAAATATTTACTATTGTTATATCTTCTTCTTGGATTGATGCCTTGATCATTATGTAGTGTCCTTCTTTGTCTCTTGTAATAGTCTTTATTTTAAAGTCTATTTTGTCTGATATGAGAATTGCTACTCCAGCTTTCTTTTAATTTCCATTTGCATGGAATATTGTTTTCCATCCCCTCACTTTCAGTCTGTATGTGTCCCTAGGGCTGAAGTGGGTCTCTTGTAGACAGTATATATACAGGTCTTCTTTTTGTATCCACTCAACCAGTCTATGTCTTTTGGTTGGAGCATTTAATCCATTTACATTTAAGGTAGTTGTCAATATGTATGTTCCCATTACCATTTTATGAATTAATTTGGGTTTGTTATTGTAGGTCTTTTCCTTCTCTTGTGTTTCTTGCCTAGAGAAGTTCCTTTAGCATTTGTTGTGAAGCTGGTTTTGTGGTGCTGAATTCTCTTAGATTTTGCTTGTTTGTAAAGGTTTTAATTTCTCCATCGAATCTGAATGAGATCCTTGCTGGGTAGTGTAATCTTGGCTGTGGGTTTTTCCCTTTCATCACTTTAAATATGTCTTGCCACTCCCTTCTAGCCTGCAGAGTTTCTACTGAAAGATCAGCTGTTAACCTTATGGTAATTCCCTTGTATGTTATTTGTTGTTTTTCCCTTGCTGCTTTTAATATTTTTCTTTGTATTTAATTTTTGATAGTTCAATTAATATGTGTTTTGGCATGTTTCTCCTTAGGTTTATCCTGTATGGGACTCTCTGCCCTTCCTGGAGTTGACTATTTCCTTTCCCATATTAGGGAAGTTTTGAACTATAATCTCTTCAAATATTTTCTCAGTCCCTTTCTCTTTCTCTTTTTCTTCTGGGACCCATATTGTTCAAATGTTGGTACATTTAATGTTGTCCCAGTGGTCTCTGAGACTGGCCTCAATTCTTTTCATTCCTTTTTCTTTATTTTGCTCTGTGGTAGTTATTTCCACTATTTTATCTTCCAGGTCATTTATCCGTTCTTCTGCCTCAGTTATTCTGCTATTGTTTCCTTCTAGAGAATTTTAAATTTCATTTATTGTGTTGTTCATCATTGTTTGTTTGCTCTTTAGTTCTTCTAGGTTCTTGTTGAATATTTCTTGTATTTTCTCCATTCTATTCCCAAGATTTTTGATCATCTTTACTATCATCACTCTGAATTCTTTTTCAGGTATATTGCCTATTTCCTCTTCATTTGTTTGGTGTGGTGGGTTTTTACCTTGCTCCTTCCTCTGCTGTGTGTTTCCCCGTCTTCTCATTTTGCTTAACTTACTGTGCTTGGTGTCTCCTTTCACAGGCTGCAGGTTTGTAGTTCTCGCTGTTTTTGGTGTCTGCCCTCAGTGGCTAAGTTGGTTCAGTGGGTTGTGTAGGCTTCATGGTGGAGGGGACTGGTGCTTGTGTTCTGGTGGATGAGGCTGGATCTTGTCTTTATGGTGGGCAGGACCAGGTTCAGTGGTGAGTTTTGGGCTATCTGTGAACTTACTATGATTTTAAGCAGTCTCTCTGCTATAGGGAGCTGTTGTGTTCCTGTCTTGCTAGTTGTTTGGCATAGGGTGTCAGCACTGTAACTTGCTGGTTGTTGAGTGGAGCTGGGTCTCAGCATTGAGTTGGAGATCTCTGGGAGAGCTTTCACCTTTTGATATTACATGGAGCTGGGAGGGCTCTGGTGGACCAATGTCCTGAACTCGGCTCTCCCACCTCAGAGGTACAGGCCTGACACCTGGCTGGAGCACCAGGACCCTGTCAGCACACGGCTCAGCAGAAGAGGGAGAAAAAAATGCAATAAATAAATAAATTAAATAAAGTTATTAAATAAAACAATTATTAAAAATAAAAAAACTTTTAAGTAATAAGAAAGAAAGAAAGGAGCCACCAAATCAAAAAACAAATCCACCAATGATAAGAAGTGCAAAAACTATACTAAAAAAAATAAATATACAGACAGACAGAACCCTAGGACAAATGGTGAAAGCAAAGCTATACAGACAAAATCACACTAAGAAGCATACACATATACACTCACAAAAAGAGAAAAAGTATATATATATTTTAAAAAAAGAAGAGAGCAACCAAATCAATAAACGAATCTACCTATGATAACAAACTCTATACACTAAACCAAGATAAACATAAAACCAGAAACCAGTCAGTTGCATAGAGCAAACCCCAAGTCTACAGTTGCTCCCAAAGTCCACTGCCTCAATTTTGGGATGATTCGTTGTCTATTAAGGTGTTCCACAGATGCAGGTACATCAAGTTGATTGTGGGCATTTAATCCACTGCTCCTGAGGCTGGTGGGAGAAATTTCCCTTTCTCTTCTTTGTTCGCACAGCTCCTGGGGTTCAGCTTTGGAATTGGCCCCGCCTCTGCGTGTAGGTACCCTGAAGGCGTCTGTTCTTCACTCAGACAGGACGGGGTTAAAGGAGCAGCTGATTCGGGGGCTCTGGCTCACTCAGGCCAGGGGGAGGGAGGGGTATGGATGTGGGGCGAGCCTGCGGCAGCAGAGGCCATAATGACGTTGTACCAACCTGAGGCACGCTGTGCGTTCTTCTGGGGAAGCTGTTCCTGGATCCCGGGACCCTGGCAGTGGCAGGCTGCACAGGCTCCTGGGAGAGGAGGTGTGGATAGTGACCTGTGCTCGCACACAGGCTTCTTGGTGGCGGCAGCAGCATCCTTAGCGTCTCATGCCCGTCTCTGGAGTCTGCGCTGATAGCCGCGGCTCGCGCCCATCTCTGGAGCTCGTTAAGGCGGTGCTCTGAATCCCCTCTCCTTGCGCACCCCAGAACCATGGTCTCTTGCCTCTTCTGCAGGTCCAGACTTTTTCCCAGACTCCCTCCCGGCTAGCCATGGCACACTAACCCCGTCAAGCTGTGTTCATGCCGCCAACCCTAGTCCTCTCCCTGCCATCTGACCGAAGCCCGAGCCTCAGCTCCCAGCCCCGACCTGCCCTGGTGGGTGAGCAGACAAGACTCACAGGGTGGTGAGTGCTGGTCGGCACCGATCCTCTGTGCGGGAATCTCTCCGCTTTGCCCTCTGCACCCCTGTTGCTGCGCTCTCCTCTGTGGCTCCGAAGTTCCCCCCCCCCTCCACCCCCCACAGTCTCTGCCCGAGAAGGGGCTTCCTAGTGTGTGGAAACCTTTCCTCCTTCATAGCTCCCTCCCACTGGTGCAGGTCCCCTCCCTATTCTTTTGTCTCTGTTTTTTTCTTTTTTCTTCTTCCCTACCCAGGCACGTGGGGAGTTTCTTGCCTTTTGGGAAGTCTGAGGTCTTCTGCCAGCTTCAGTAGGTGTTCTGTAGGAGTTGTTCCACATGTAGATGTATTTCTGATGTATTTGTGGGGAACCAGATGATCTCCACATCTTACTCCTCTGCCATCTTGAAGGTCTCTCCATTTCCTTGTTTTCTGCAACAGTTTTCTTCACCTGCTTTCCTGAGTATTCATTCTTCAGTTGCTACTCTTCCCATCCTTCTAACAACACGTGTTCCCCAAGATTAAAGCTTTAGGCTTTACTCTTCTCCCTTTTCATTCTCACTCTCAAAGCTCAGCCTCTTGAAAGCATAGTTCAGAGACTTCGTGATGATATGGGGGAAGGACAGTCTATTTTCTTTCTGGTCCTGGCTTCAACTCTAACTGGTTGGAGACTGTGGTCATGTCACTTAAGTTCTCCATTCTTTAGTTTCTTCCTCTCCTAAATGGAAATACATACCTACTTCCCATTGGTGGTGTGGGAATGGAGTGGACAAATTCTAATATTTTTGGAGGGTTTATCCATGTAGGCACTGTGCTAAACAGTATTTATTTAAGTCCTTGCCCATGAAATAGGTTCTACTGTTATTTCCATCTTGCAGATGAGGAAACTGAGGCTCATAGAGGTAAAGAATCTTACCTGACTTCACTCTGCTGGTATGAGGAAGAGCTGAGATTTGAGCCTTTGTCTGGCTGAGTCCAGAGTTGGGATCTTAATCATGATGCTCTATAGTCTCTCTTGGAGAGTGCTATGAAAAGAATTAAGTACTAAACAAAGTAACGGAATTATTACTAAATTTGTGAGAACTCCAAGAGAGGTATTTGAGGTGTCTAGTCTGGGAACACAATGATATCTAACCAACATGAATGTCTTCAAGCCATTTTGCCTTGCGTTAAAGTCATACTTGATCAGCCCTAGCCAGGGACGAAAATTCAAAGAGGATTTAGTGTCTGATCCACCTTAAAATCTCAGTCCCAGAGATGCTTAGAGCTGGAAGATCATCGGATGCAAACTGCCATCATAAAAGTGCAGAGAGCTTAATGGGCAGTCCCAAGGTCACCCAGGCTTTTAACTAAGAGGGGAAGCTGGTTTTCAAGTTTTCCTGTTCATGAATCCTTCCACCCAAGTGTGACCTTTCCTGATGGTGGGTTCCTCCATCCCCAACATGGAGATATCCTTTAGAAAGTTCCTTTTTCTCCTGGCCTCCATGGTGATGCCATGTAACCTTCTTATGCTGATTCTTCAAATCCAGCCAACATCATCTCCGCTCTGGGTCCCAGCCAGGTCTGGTAGGAAAAAACTGCACATCCTAGAAGTTAGTAGAAGAGCAGATGTGGAATCAGGGAGACCAAGTCAGAGCTACTAAGATATGATGAATGCAGAGGTCTCTAGCACTGCTAAGGAAGGAGCACATGAGAATATAAAATCTGGTAAAAGATCCCATTAATCGTCAGCTCTCTGACTCTCTCCACGGCTTCATTGTGTATGTGTGTGTGTGTGTGTGTGTGTGCTCGCACGCATATGTGTGTATGTACATGAACCTGCCCTCCTCTCTCTTACTCTCTGTATCTCTTTGAGTCCCTGTTTCTTTCCCATACCTTTCCTTCCTCTTGCTCACCAGTCCCTTTCAGACTCCTTCTCTCTCCAAACCTGTCCTTCCAGGTTGCTGAAAGACAGAGAGGTGACAAGAGGATGGTCCAGGGCCAGGAATGGTGCCATCTCTCTGAAAGCCTCAGTGGTGACAGTAACAAATGGTATTTACCCAAGGGTTATTAACACATCAACTGTTCTCCCCTTGACTCTTTAGTCATGACATTCAGCACTAATGGACTTTTCCAACGACAAACAGAAGGAGAAGAAGGAAAACAAACAGTGTATTCACACTCGATGATAGAGTCAGTGATCCCTGCTGAAGCTGGGAAAACAGAGGTGGATCTCTTCAGTTCGACCTGAGGATGCCTCACCTGAATGGGGAGACACAGGATTCCGGGCCTATGATGGACTCCGCTGAGGTGCCCTGTGAGAGGGAAAACAAGAAGTAAAGAACGTGGCTATGTGGTACTGGGGGGAAAAAAGCTTCACACATTCAACAATTTTCAGCTACATATGGATCACGGCCAAGGTGTCATGCACTGCACCAGGTGCTGCCATAGTCTTACTGCACAAGACAGACTAAAAGGCAAGGTCAAATGACTGGTCCAAGTTCACACAGCAGGTTAGTATATGAGCCCACTTGACTTCCTGTTCTACTCCACTGTCCTGTGTCCACCGCTGATGTCCATTCTTTCTTTAGGAGGAGATATCTTTAAGTCACCAGGACTGGAGAACAGGCTAGCAGCATAAGAAGCACAGGCTTTTGAGTGGAAGCGATCTAAGTTCCATATCTCATACCTTCACTTACAAGCTGAGTGACCTTGGGCAAGTGACTTTACCTCTTTAAACCTCAGCTTCCTCATGAACAAGCAGGCATTCTAAGTTGGAGCTCGCACTTTCTGGGGGAGACGGTCAATTAACCAACATATTACGTGGCAATATGATCAATAATAGGGAAATGCAGGAAGATGGGACCTGGGTTCCAGTCATGGCTCTGTTACTAACTAGCCATGGGCCCTTAGGCAAGTTTCTTAAACTCTCTGGCTTTGGTTTCTTCATTTGTAAATCAATGGGTTGGACTAGATCATCTCTGAGGTTGTTCCAAATAGCAAATTCCAGGAATTTATGAAAATAAGTTTGAATGGAGTCCAAAATTTATTTAAGTGTTTATGATTCTGCCCTGGGAAGGGCTGGTGAACTGAGGTGAACGTGGAGTTGTCTCTGGTGGTTTTGTAGGACTGGGGAGGTGGGAAAGGGGTAGAGACAAAAGCTGCAGAGCCTGGATCCTTGGACATATGTGGTCAGTTCCAGGGTAAGCTGCTCTTCAGGATCTAAGAAGTGTATCTCCACCTGGTAAAGCTGCCCCCTGGGGATATGGCTCATGGGTAACAGTGATGGCTGATACTTATGTAGTACTTACTCTGTCAGGCAGAGTACCATGCACTTTACTTATATGATCTCACTTAATTCTATGAGATAGGTAAATATCATCATTACCATCTCTCCCTTGGGATGAGGAAATGGAGGCTCAGAATGATGAAACAATTCTGCCACCTGGGAGAATTGGGACTTGAACCCAGCCCCCAAGCAATGACCTTTCTATCGCATGAACTCCTAAGCTGCTAAAGGAGGTACCACCTGAGGTTTGAACAGCTGAGTGAAGTCCCTTCTTTCTTTGAGTAGGGTTTTTTAGAAACAGGAAGTTGAATTTTGCCAAAAATGCAAAAATAAACAGGTTCCTGGGATACTGAGTGTAACTTGAAATTCAAAACTCACGTTAGCTATCACTTTTTCTTGAGGCTGACTGGTCTGTGTAACGCTAACAGTGGAACCCCATATTGGACTTCCAGGGAGCTCCTGCTGCAGGAATGCATTACACGTCCACAAATAGCATTGGTCTCAGAGAGTATGTGTATGGTGTGCGAGGGCTGCAGAGTAAGGGATATGGATGATGGAGAAGAGGGAGAGAGGTAATTCCTGCTCCTGAAAACCAGCAAAGTCTTCACAAAAGAGTGGGATTTAATTGGCCATTGAAGGACAGGAATTATTTTCATTTTTAATATAACTTACAAATTATATCTGATTACTATTTGAGAAAAAAGAAGTATACATAAACAGTGAGAAAGTTAAAAAAGTATCTCAAATCCCACCACTCCAAATAACCATGTACACTTTTGGTGGACTAATTCCAGGCTTCTAGACTAATAAAAAGATAGATGAATTGAGGGCTGGGACTTGGGAGGATGGAGGATATGGGTGAAAGCATGACTTTTTCCACTGTAAAACTTTATATATGAACCATATTAATGGATTAACTCTTCAATAAAAAAGAATAGATAGGTATATAAATAGAAGTAATTTTAGAGAAATGTGATCTTATGCACAATTCACAAAGTAAAAACTATTCAATTTGACTTCAACCCAACTTGAAGAAAAAGAAATGGAGGGGGGTTTCCCGAGGGGAATTCCCGGAATTCCCTGGTGGCGCAGTGGTTGAGAGTCCGCCTGCCGATGCAGGGGGACACGGGTTCGTGCCCCGGTCCGGGAAGATCCCACATGCCGCGGAGCGGCTGGGCCCGTGAGCCATGGCCGCTAAGCCTGCGCGTCCGGAGCCTGTGCTCCGCAACGGGAGAGGCCACAGCGGTAAGAGGCTCGCGTACCGCAAAAAAAAAAAAAAAAAAAAATGGAGGGAATCTCTGAATTCAAATAAATGTCTTTAATACAAGGTATATTAGTTCAAAAAAGGTACCTTTAAGTTCACGAAAATGAAGCACGAAAATTTTGACATTGGAGCAATTATGCTTTCTAAAAGTACATGTTTCCATTTTAGACAGGCTTGATTGACTCCTTGTTCTGAAATATGATAAAATTAACATGTGTTGTTCCTCATATTTCCCTTCCTCCATTTCCTGATTTGGTTAGTATATTTTAATTGTTGAGGGTTAAAATTTTTAGTCTTTCTTGACAAAATCAAAACCCAATTCTAAAGTTGTTTAGTCAGATCTAAATTTAAGTGTGTCAAATATTTGCCACCACATCTTTTACCTTAGTTATCCATTTTGTATTTCTTTCTTTATTTACTTTTGCCGTACGCGGGCCTCTCACTGCTGTGGCCTCTCCCGTCGTGGAGCACAGGCTCCGGACGTGCAGGCCCAGTGGCCATGGCTCACCGGCCCAGCCGCTCCGCGGCATGTGGGATCTTCCCGGACCGGGGCACGAACCCGCATCCCCTGCATCGGCAGGCAGACTCGCAACCACTGCGCCACCAGGGAAGCCCATATTTTTTTCTTTTAATTCACCTGTTGGATGTCAGGACTTCATAATGTAATGAATTTCTGTTGGTTCCTCCCAAGTGCACATTCTTCTCTTATCTCTTTCTAGTAGTTCTCAGTTTCCACTGGGGATCTATGTAGTTCTGAGAAAAGTAGCTCTTCCTTCAACTCCAGGTATGGAGCACATAACCCAGGCTGAGCAAATCAGGGTAGTCTATATCCCTTCTGCGGGTTATCACTATAACCTAAACTAGTACAATCAGAGTGAGTCTCAGGACTTTTTGCTGGGGATGTTGGGACATAAAAGTCTCTTCCTCAAGACTGTGTGATATGAAGACATGAATCATAAAACTACTGTAACATGTTTTTCTTCTATAAGGGAAGTTAACCTGAGGATAAAGTCAATACACTGAGGGGGGGGTAGAACAAACCAAATTTCAGAGAACTGGTACTAGATCCCTCATGAATCATGGACCCCTGGATCAGGATGTACCTGAAGCCTTCCTTACTACTAGACTTTTCATTTACAGGAGCTGATAAATCTTTGTTTTAGATTTCTGAGTTTTCTGTTGATTGCAAAACAAAGAGCACTAGTCAATACAATTGTGAAGGTAGCTGGTGACAGTATTGGAAAGAGTAGTTTTGTAGAAGAAATGGCATGAACAAAGCTTCAGAGGCCAGCAAACAGAGAGCATATGGTCTAGTCTTTGGGAGTTTAGATTTTTCTCAGGTTACAAAGGGCCTTATTCTTATGAAAGAGAAGTAGAATTGTGGTGACAGCTTGCCTATCATATAAGTTATTTCTGTACAGAAAGATTTTACCTGGGGCTGGGAAAATGCAAGGAAGCCAAGAAGAACCCAGTGAGAGAGTTGGAAGATGGGGAAAAGGACTTGTCCTGACAAATAGATGGAGCCTATTTCTTTCCTTTGAGTGGTGTTTTAAGGCATTAGGTACAGGTTAGTCTTGGGACAAGTAGAGACAGAATCCTGAGTAAGAGAAACCTTAACCCATACTAATGAATGTGACCACTTTCTATCTGAAATTTTGATTGTCTGTCTACAGGGCAAAGTCCTTTCCTGTAATTTCCTGAAAGAGTCTAGATTTGGAGTCACCAATTTCTCATCTGATTGAAACTATGAGCCAGGACCACTGCAGGACTTGGGTAACCTTGAAGAGAACCTATTGTCTTCAAACTCATCTGCACAATGGAAAATATTGTCTTTTGGAAATATCTGACTTGGGGAATTTCAACAACAATCTCTAATTCTCATAGATACAGTATATTGTAATACTTAAACACTTGACTCCAAGGCCAGATTGCTTGGATTTGAATCCTGGCTCAACCACAATACTAAAATCACATTTAATTTGTGAAATAACTCTATGGGACATTATATTCCCATTTTACAGACAAGAAAAATAAGTTTTAGAAAGTTTATGATTTTACCAGATTCATAGTTAGCTAGTGGCAGAGACAGGATTTAAAACAATGTCTATCTGGCTTCAAAGTTCTTATTTTTATCCTGAAACCACCTTTTATTACTTCTGTTAGACATTGCTCATAAACTCCCTGTTGTAGGGAGAACACCCTTTTCTGATTTTTCTAGAGCAAGGAGCAGGAGCCGAAAAGGTTGGGTCATTTCTCAAGCAGGGACAAGAAGTAGGGAAACAATTGCCAGTCTCTCCTTTTCTGCTTTTTCCACCCGCATTCCTTTCCACATGCTTCTGCCAAGAAACCCCACCTAGTATACAGCCCGAGTTATGCCGTCTCTGTGTTTTAAAATCTTCAAAATCTTCTCATTATCTACAGATCAACATCTTTGCTGCATTTCCCGTTCTCACTCTTTAAAAAATAAAATAAAATTACGGTCCAATGAAACAAAAACACTCCTCAAATTTCAAATCACACTATAGACTTCTACTTCCGAATATAATACAGTAGCCCCCAGCAAAATGACTGGAAAGATTTGAGGGCATTGACAGCTGGTAAAGGCAATGAGGACTTGAGGGAACAAAATTCCAAGGAAGAGGGAATCATGCAAGGAGGTGAGCTGACATTTAAAGTGACTTTTAAATCTCAGGGCATTTTTCAATTTGGGGTTTGAAACAAAGGGTCCAGGCAGGAGACAACTACTAAGACTCAGAGAAACTATAGAGATTCTGATAGTCTTATGGGGCTGGAAAGACAAAAAGAAGATATGTGAAGATAGAATAACAATGAAAAGAGAAGGCTAGAGACCTGATCCCAACACTCCTTCAGATTCATCATCTCTCAATATTTGCCAAAATCTGAATTTGCCTATGGAGATTAACAAAGGTAGGCTCTAAAAAGTAGAATGAAATTTTGTTAGTGTTATAATGCCAAAGATAAAAGGATTAGAATTCAGGACCAAGCAGGTAGAAAAATCTTCAAGAAACACCTCAGTAATGATTACCTATTGGTAATTCTAGAAAGGGGAGATAAACCAGAAGTGATAGATCTTTGCCATAACCACAGATCTACTTCAAACCAGCTTAGTACTTGACTGGTGAAAGTTGATAATCCCTAATCTGTCTACTCAGCAAAGGAAAGGGCAAACCTTTTCATGAGGAAAATAACATTATCCAAAATATTGACAATTTTTTATATGCAATTCAATAAAATATTACTAGAACTAAATGACCAAAGCCTAGAGAAAAACTAGACAAAAGGGAAGACATATGGAGGCAGTAAATAGGTCTAAAACCATATAACTAGGGTCCTAGAATGAGAGGAGAAAAAATGAACTGAAGCAACATTGAAGAAATAACAAGCAAGAATTTTCCAAAATGGATGAAACCCCTAGGTTCAGACTCCAAGAAGAAAGAATCAGAAGAAAACCATATCTAGGCTTTCATTGCTAACTTCTGAAAAACAAAACAAAGACAAGACAAAGAGAAAACCTTAGAAGTAAGCAGAGAAAAAATAGATGAATAACATTACTTTTCTTAAGAAATGGTGAAAGCCAGAAACAATGGAATTACTTCGTTAAAGTTCCAGAAGAACATTTCCAAGTTAAAATTCAATGCACAGCAAAAATATTCTTCATATGTTAAGGCCAAATAAAGACTTTTCAGACAGAAAAAAATAAAAAAGATTTAATCACCAGCAGGCCTACCGTAAAATAAATACTTAAAAGAGTTCTTCTGGAAAAAGAAAAATTATTCTAGTCTGGAAAGAACCCGAAAAGTCCAGTCCTTTTACTCTGTCTCTGGGAACACAAAACTCCCTGCTCTCAAGTAACTTGGAGCCCAGAGAGAGTCTAGCTAAAGTCTGCACAATATCTGGCACACAGTGAGCACTCAATACATGAAAGGGATAATTGCATGGCCACTATATTTCATCTAAAATCTTGCCCTTTCTGGTCTCGCTGGATGAAGCATAACAGAAAAATTTCTTTGTTCCAATACATAAAGTCTTGGAATTCTACAGTGTCTAAGTTGGGAGGGTAATGGTGTTGTTTACGGCTTTGGTGTTTTTCTTGCTGTGACAAGAACCAGTGCAGGGATTCTCAGGGTTCAGGACTCTAAGCCGCTACATCGTCATAATTTGCCACACTGGGAAGAGTTTGGAAACTTTTCCTGCATGTGTGCGTGTGTGTGGTTGTACACACAGTGGACTGTAAGCTCCTCCAGGGCAGGTGCTAGTCATATTGTTTGTTCCATCTCAGCACCACACAGCTCTGGGCACATGGTAAATGTTGAATGGAGGCAAGGATGTGCATTTTTCAGCCTTTGTGATTATATAGGCTTGTCTTAAGATATATTTTCTTTATTCATTTTAACCCCTAAAAATTTCTTCTTCCTTCCACAAAAACAAAATAAACCAAACCAAAACCCCAGGTTAATGACCCAAGAGCCAACAGTTGTATCTCTTCTTCTCTGTGTCTTTTACTGTTTGAGGCCATTTTCACCAATTACTTCATTTTCCCTCTACAGCCTTCTCAGGTTGGGATCAGAGCACCATTTTACACAGGATGAAATTCACTCAGAAAGATTATTTTCCTTGCCCAAATCACACATATCATAAAGAACAGAGCTGTAATATGAACCCAGGACTACCTGATTTCATTTCCACTACGCATATGGTCTCTGTCCACATACAGAAGGCATAGTCCTTTGGTCTCCAGATATACGGCTACCATTAGTGAATTAAGAGGTGCATAGGTCGGGGTTCCTTGGAGGAGGTGAGGCTCTGGGCCTCCCAATTATTTTCAACAGAGTGGTTCCACTTTTGTTGACTTCACACTTTGGGCTTTCCTATAAAATTTCGTTTAAGCAAAGGGTTCCAAAGAAAAATCAAACCAAATCAAACTAGAACAAACAAACGAGTCCACTGACCTTGAGATTGCTAACTTTTTGACTGTGACCAAGTTCCTTTATCCACTAAGCCTCAGTATCCTCATTGGTAGAGTAGAGGCCACAGTAATGAGCATTTTATAAAGTCGTTGCAAAGATGAAAGGAGACCATGTGTATAAAGTACCCAAAGCTACCATTAGCTGAGCACTTACTATAGGCCATGTGCTCTATGAAGTGTTGTAGATATGTTGCCTTATTGCATCTCTACAACCACCTTGTGAGGGGGGCCTATTTGGCCTGTGACCGGCTACATGAGAAGCTGTTGGTAAGTGGGAGTTGTCATTCTAAGGTTATTGCTGTTACGGTGACATGGTCTTGGTTCAGCACTGTCAGGTAACTGCAGGGAGTGCCCACATGTGACGATGATGGGCTGGACCCTCCCCTGTGCTGTCTCCGCCTGGTTCTCTGGATGGGGAGGTCCACACCGGCACAGAGCTAAGGGCTTTTCTCAGTGAGCTCTTCCTGTTGGGTTTTCTCCTGTCTTGGCCCCTAAGAACTTGTGCTCATCCTCAGTTCTGATTAGGCCCCCACCAGCTGGCATTGATTGGCAAGAAGGCAAAAAGAATTTTCAGAAAATGTATTAGATTTTAAATCAGGAAGCTAACTAGACTTGAGTCCCAGTTCTCCCACTTTCCAGACAGAGAATGAATGTCTGTCATTCACCATTGATGAGGGAGACTTTTGGCAAATCACAGAATCTCTCCTAGCCTAAATTTCCATATCTGAAAAAACTGGAAAGAGAATGGATAAGGAATGTAATGTTCATTGAGCACCTACTATATGCCAGGAGATTCCTATAAGCTGTCTCAGTTGTTTAGTTCAACACCCTGGAATTACTGCCATCATCTTTCAGATAATAAAACTGAAAATAAAACTTGGGGAAGTTAAGAGACTCACCCAAGATCATAGGATCATTAGGTGAGAGAAGCAGAACTTGAATGCAGGTTTTCTGAAACCAAGTCATATATTCTTTCGGCCACATCAACCGACAATTCCCAAGGCTGTCCTAGAACCGCCTCCTATCCCCCCTCTGGGCTTATGTAAAAACAGAATCTCCTGTCTTTCCATAGGGAAACACCTCTTTGCCAACTACCCAAGACACTGAAGACAGGTGCCTGCAGCCTTTCAATGGCATTTCAAAGGCTGTACTATCTCCATCTGCAGGCAGCCTATCACTCCACCTTTTGCAGGTATTTTGGAGTAATATGATCCTCTGTTTTTTTTCCTGAGATTTTCTCTTCTCTGAATTTACAAGCTTGGAACAAATGTAGCTTTGGTCCCTGTAAACCTACAGTGACACAGTCATATGACTCACCGACCAGTCATTTCCAGTGGCTTTCCAAAGCATGGGCATGACATTGCCCTGACCACCAGTTCTTGTCTCCTAGGAAACCGACTCTAGGACCCGCCTGGAAGGACTAGTCTAGTTTATGTATCAGTCACCTGGGCTGTGCCATCTTGGCAGACATTGAAGAGGTGAGACAAAGTCTGAGAGAGAGGGGAATTTATGGCTTTGCTAGGAAAGAAAGAGGTCCCCTTTTTGCTAGAAGAAATTGATCACTGAATAACCAATTGATTTAGCATCTGTCAAGAACCTGGTGCATGGAATATAAAAAGGGATGAGTTCACAGGACCTTAGAGGCAAAACCAAGGTTGAAGAACATCATTGCCTGACCAGCACAAGTGGTAGAATATTCAATAGTATGACTATTTAGGAAAATCTGAATTCTGCCATAGGTTTAAAGACATTAACCCTATAATCTTTTGGTAAAAGAAAATGAGGGTGTTGCAGTTGAAAGGCCCTTCTTTCCAAATCCCCTTTTCCCAAAATTGACCACCTAAAATTCCACCTGGATTTTTTTTTTTTTTTGTCTTTAGCCTAAACTTTTGATCTACTGATTAAATATGTTAATAGTTAACATATGAATATCTTGGGGAGGAATAATACATGAGACCAAAGATAGGCTTTACCTGTTGTGCTATTTCAATTGATTAGAAGCAAAGAGCTGGACTATTATATTAAGGATTGCAAATATCAGGTAGGATTCGGGGCCAGAATCACAGGAGGCTGTGACTGATTAGCAATGTCTCTCTCGGGCTAGAATGAGAAGTGGTAGGATGGATTCTTTGTGGCCACATTTGAGGGTGCATTTGTTTACTCATTCAATGGTGGTACCCAAGTGTGAAAAAAGCATCTAGGAGTAAATCATAAAAGCAATCAAATACTTTTTTCCGCTAAATTAATTTTATAGAGAAGTTCGGAAGTCAGAAAAATACGAAAAGAAAAACAATAATCTGTAGTTTTAGCTTCCAAACGTATGTTATATGTGTTAACACATATGTGAACATTTTGGTATATTTCTTTGCAGTGTTTTTCCTATGCATTACTTTTGAAATATAATTGAGATTAAATTATAGTAATTTTGATTTGCATTTCTCTAATGATTACTGATGTTGAGCATCCTCTCATGTGTTTGTTGGCAATCTGTATATCTTCTTTGGAGAAATGTCTATTTAGGTCTTCTGCCCATTCTTGGATTGGGTTGTTTGTTTTTTTGATATTGAGCTGCATGAGCTGCTTGTGTATTTTGGAGATTAATCCTTTGTCAGTTGCTTCATTTGCAAATATTTTCTCCTATTCTGAGGGTTGTCTTTTCATCTTGTTTATGGTCTCCTTTGCTGTGCAAAAGCTTTGAAGTTTCATTAGGTCCCATTTGTTTATTTTTGTTTTTATTTCCATATCTCTAGGAGGTGGGTCAAAAAGGATCTTGCTGTGATTTATGTCATAGAGTGTTCTGCCTATGTTTTCCTCTAAGAGTTTTAGAGTGTCTGGCCTTACATTTAGGTCTTTAATCCATTTTGAGGTTTTTTTTTGTGTGTGTGTATGGTGTTAGGGAGTGTTCTAATTTCATTCTTTTACACGTAGCTGTCCAGTTTTCCCAGCACCGCTTATTGAAGAGGCTGTCTTTTCTGCATTGTATATTCATGCCTCCTTTATCAAAGATAAGGTGACCATATGTGTGTGGGTTGATCTCTGGGCTTTCTATCCTGTTCCATTGATATATATTTCTGTTTTTGTGCCAGTACCATACTGTAAATAGATAGCTAGTGGGAAGCAGCCGCATAGCACAGGGAGATCAGCTTGGTGCTTTGTAACCACCTAGAGGGGTGGGATAGGGAGGATGGGAGGGAGACGCAAAAGGGAGGGGATATGGGGATATATGTATATGTATAGCTGATTCACTTTGTTATACAGCAGCAACTAACACAATGCAAAGCAATTATATTCCAATAAAGATGTTAAAAAAATTATAGTAATTTGTGTCTTGCTTTTTCATTGCCATTATACTATGAGCACATTCCATATTATTACAAACTTTCCATTCACCCTAAAATTGCTTATATATTTTAAGTATCAACCGCCAGTATGTGCTAGACATTATGCTAAACACTGCGTTTTCTTCTCATTTAATCTCTACACAGGCCCTACTTAGTGGGTCCTATTACTGTTTTCTTATTACAAATGCTGACACTGAGGCTTGGAGAGGTTAGCTCATGTGTTCACAACCACACAGCTAGAAGTGGAAGGGGTGGTACATACACTCCAGCTTGCCAGGCTGCTGAACATGTAGTATTGTTTTTTTAAGGACACCATTATGTCATAGTTAAACTGACAGTGTTTTTCTTAATTAATGATTCATAAAATAATGGAGTATCTTACAATCAATTAACATAGGTGAAATTTAGTAGTATTAAGTCAGGATTACTCATGATACCTCTACAAATTTCTATGGCCTCACTCAATCAATTTTGAAAAAATATGTTATTATATTTTTTTTTTCATGTGTGACCTGCCATTGTCAGCAGCAACCATTCTGAATGCCCAAAGGATTGGTAGAGGTGTGGAATTTGTTAAATTAAACCCTGCTTACAAGGCAGATGAGACAAATCACCAGGGATTCCAGCCAGAAAGACTCCCGGCGAGAAACCGATCTCTGCTTGGGAATCTGTGTTTCTAGCCAAGAGCTAGAACTCTGTGTTTCTAGCCAAGAGCCAGCACTCTTCTTTAGTGTTCATTCTGCTTCTTCTTCTTCTTAACATAATTTTCATGAGTCTATGATATTTTATCAAGTGGGAAACACCATGGGCTTGACTGTTCCCCTATTTGGGGGCATTTCTGTTATTTCAAAGTTTTTACCATATAAATAAGGTAGGAACAAGTATTAAAAGATGATGGGGGAGAAAGTCTAGAGATGGGAGAGAAAAAGGTACAGGGGAAGTGTTCACATCTTTTCTTGGTACTTTCTTTTTCTACAAGGTGATGATAAAATCTAAAAACAGATGAATACACGTAATAAATGGTTTATTGACATTACATAAGATAGATAGGATCACATTTCTGTCCCTCATTATCCAAAGTGTTGATGAAAATTTCAGTGAATACGGTGCATTTCCATCAGCTCCCACACATGCATCTGTGATGTGTTGCCTAAGATAATTTGTGCTTAGATTTTCATTGAATAAACTGTTCCATTAATATTCCCCCAGAAGAAGAAACCTAAGACCTTTAGTCTGTAAAAAAAAAAATACACGTTGGTCACTCTATATTATGTTGTAATATATCCTATATGATGGCTTTTATTACAGTCTGCCTGGCTTAAATAGTAGCATCTGTATGATGATTATCTCCTCTTTGCCAGACACCACATGAATTCCTTAATACATATAAAATTTCTTTGACTTTTTTTAGTATCTTTTTCTCTACGAGAGTATGAGCACTTACAGGGCAAGGATATCTTCAGTTGCAGAGCTAATCACACTCTGCAGTTTATGGGACATAATTATTACTGGCCCCTAAAGGGTTTCTTTTTTATTTGATTTATTAATTTATTGTCTTTTATTTTCATACCCACTTCTATGGACAACCATTCTATTCTATTTAATGTGTTTGTTATTGTGGTTCCTGTTTAGGTCTTTTGAAGAGTATGTGTTCTTCAAATATATATATTTTTTATGTGCATTATTTCAATTTTATGTAAATTATATTTGATTTTATATCTCACTCTACTTTTTATTTTTTTTACACTAGGTATAGCATTTTTCAAAAGTGTCTCCATACTACTATATTTACATCTAATCCATTGCTTCTCATTTCTACATAATGCTCCAAGATAAGTGTCTCCCACAATTTCTCTCTCTCCTTTTCCACTGGCAAATATGCCAGTTGTCTTCAATGCTCAGCCACCACTGTAATATCCACAATAACAATAATAGTGAACTTTCTAGTACTTGATCTCTTATGGGACTGGGTAAAGAATTCACTTGAGATATACACCCAGGAGTGAAATTACTGGTTCTAAACTCCCACCCATAGTGCAAGAAGGTTCTCGTGGCTCTGTTCTCACCAAGACTTCCATTACCCAGCTTTGGGAACCTTGTTGGTATGGTAGGTATAAAGCGATATCTTGCTCTAAACTGCTTTCCTCTGGTTATTGGTAATTTTGAGAGTCTTTCATATACTAAACCTTTTGTGTTTCCTCTTCTGTAGATTGCCTTTTTACTCCCTCTACTCATTTTTTCTATTAGGGCTACTGTCTTTGATTGAATTTCCTTGAAAATTGTAGACATTGGTTTTAGAGGTTGCAAATATCTTCTCCTATTCTGCCACTCCTCTATTACTTTTGTTCATGGCGTTCTTCAATGAACAAATATCCTTAATTTTATTATAGTCAAATCCATCTCTTTTTTTGTCATAGCATTTGTTCTCTGGAAGTTTTATTAACTCCTCACTTTTCCAACTCCTAGGTCACAAAAATATTCTACAGTTTCTTCTATTAATTTTATAGTTTTACTGCTCACATTTAGGTCTTTAATCCATCTGAAATCTACCCTCGTTTATGGAGTTAGATAGGAATCTAGCTTCAACTTATTTCCTATAATAGTTTTCTAGTTTTCCAATGTTATTTATTAAACAAGTGTCTCAATAAATCTTTGGGACTATCTATCTATCTATCATTTATCATCTATCTATCAACTGTTTTATTTTGTTTTGTTTTGTTTTGACTGTGCCTCACAGCTTGTGGGATCGTAGTTCCCTGACCAGGGATTGAACCCAGGCCCTAGGTAGTGAGAGCATCTTAACCACTGGACTGCCAGGGAACTCCCCGTCAATCTGTCTTTATATGATACTAATTTCTTCTCTTCCATTGATTGATTTGTCTGTTTCTGAATAAATACCATACTGTTTTTATTATTGGTCTTCTAATACATCTTAAAATTAATGATGTCTTGATTAGTCATGAGCCAATATAAGTGTTAGATGATCAAGTTCCTGAAAAATAATCTAACTGGAATTTTTATTGGGATTGTATTACTTTTACAGGTCTTCACCTGAAGCCCAAGAGGTTTTTTTGGCTGTTGGTGATCTTGTGACCATGGGCAATGGGCCAGATGTGGTGCTAGGTATTAGGGGAAGGGTTGGTGATGGTAGCACATCTGGGGAAGCCGGCACTTCAAGGCACTCCTCAGACTCCTGGAAATCCTCACTGAAAAGGATGACTCATGGTTTTGTGAAAAGCTGCTGATCTCATTAGTTTGAGAAACCATTGCATGGCTGGACAGGGCCAGGTAGATGTGGTGCTGATTGGGTGTCCTCAGAGCAACACCTCTCATTTCTCCTGAGATGCTGAAATATCCAGAAACTGGTTTCCATGCAAACTCTGGAAACCATCAAGGGTGGGGCCATTCCACACACGCCACAACCTTTGTGAGGTTATTAACTGCATGGTCCAGAAAAATCACTTTTCCACCAAAAGTTCTAGATAATTGATGGAGAAAAAAATTTATCCAATGTGTTGTCATTGTTACTATTAAAGAAATATGTGGTGTATCACCCATATACACATGTATATACACATCCAAAATATTCAGATGGGAGAAAAGCCTAATTATTTCATATTCAGTAAAAAAAAAAAAAAGAATTTCCTTCTCTGAACAACAACAAGAAAGGTGAAAAAAAAGGGAAATCCTAAAACAACAATAAAATAAATTCACACACTGAGAGATGATCACTGTCAAATTCTTGATTTTGCTTTTCCTTCTGGATTTTTAAATAATTGTGAAATATTTCAAACATAAAGAAATCTATAGGGTTTTTTTTTCTTTTTGAGAAACAAAGGATTACAATGACAAATACAGAAAGAATCCCCTGGGTTCCTAGCCCCAGTTCTATTATATTCTGTCTCTTCTGAAAGATAACCACTCTCCTTAATTCTCATGCTGAATTTAATACTTTTGCTCTCAATGTACGCTTCCCTAAGCTGTAAGTAGCAAGGTTTTGCACATTTATAAACTTTATATAGATGGCTTTATGCTGTCTTTATAATTCTGTAAGTGATGTTTTATCAGTATTGATACTTGCTACTCTCTCAGCTTCATTTTAAGTGCTGAATGGTATTCCATGATATAAATGTATCACAATTTATCCATCCTTCTACTGATAGATATTTAAACCATTTCTAAGTTTTCACTCCCATGAAAAAGCTTCAATAAACATTCTTGCACATATTTTTTTGCACTCATGTGTTAAAAATTTCTCTAGAATGTTGTACTGGAGAGTATGTGTCTCCTGTGTTCCCAAAGGATGCTAAAATATTTTCTAAAGCAGTGGTATCAATTTACCCTCCCACCAGCAGGCATGAGTGTTACCATTGTTCCATGTTCTCACCAACACTTGGCGTTGCCATAATTTTGAATTTTCATGAATGTGAAGGATGTGAAACTGTATCTCATTATTGTTATAATTTGCATTCCACAAATGTTAATGAGATTGAGCACATTTTCATGTATTTATTATTATTCAAGTTTTCTTCCCTGTGAATTGTCAGTTCATTTACTTGACACATATTTCATTGCATTGATTATTTTTCTTATTGATTTGTAAGCTTTGTACATATACTTTGGATAGGAGCCACTTGGGCTATATACTTTGAAAGTATCTAGAATCAGTACATGGTTTGCTTTTTGCAAAAAGACAATATTTTTAGAGCAGTTTTAGGTTCACAGCAAAATTGAGAGGGCAGTACAGAGATTTCCCATATACTTCCTGCCCCTACACATTATAGCCTCCCCCATTATTAACAACACTACCCCCCCAGAGTGGCACACTTGTTACACTTGTTGAGCCTACACTGACACATCATAATCACTCAAAGTCCATCGTTTACCTTCAGGTTCATTCTTGGTCTTGTACATTCTGTGGGTTTGGACAAATGTATAATAACATATATTCATCATTATAATATCATACAGAGTATTTTCACTGGCCTAAAAATCTCCTGTGCTTCTTCTATTCATTCTGCTGCCTCATGCTAATCTTGGCCAACTATTGATCTGTTTACTGCTTCCATAGTTTTTCCTTTTCCAGGGTGTCATATAACTGAAATCATCCAGTATGTTGCCTTTTTAGATTGGCTTCTATCACTCAGTAATATGCACTGAAGGTTTTGCCATGTATTTTCATGGCTCGATAGCTCATTTCTTTTTAGTTCTGGATAATATTCCATTCTCTGGATATGTCACAGTTTATTTCTCCATTCACCTACTGAAGGACATTTTGGTTGCTTCCAAGTTTTGACAATTATGAATAAAGCTGTTATAAACATCCATGTGCATGTTTTGTGTGGACATCAGTTTTCAAACTCTGAGTAAATACTAAGGTGTATGATTTCTGGATCATATGCTAAGAGTATGTTTAGTTTGGTAAGAAATCGCTAAACTGTCTTCCAAAGTGACTGTAACTTTTAAAATTCCCATCAACAAATTCCTGCTGCTCTACAGCCTCATCAGCGTTTGGTGATGTCAGTGTTCTGGATTTGGCCATTCCAATAGATGTGTAATGGTATCTCATTGTTTTTATTTGCATTTCCCTAATGTCATATTATGTGGAGCATCTTTTCTTATGTTTACTTGCCATTTGTATATCTTCTTTGGTGAGGTGTTTGTTTAGGTCTTTGGCTCATTTTAAAATCAGATTATTTGTTCTCTTATTGTTGTTTTAAGAGTTCTTTGTATATTTTGGATAACAGTCTTTTATCAGAAGTATCTTCTGCAAATATTTTCTCCCAGTGTGTGGCTTGTCTTTGCATTCTCTTGACATTGTTTATTTGTGGAGCAGAAGTTTTAAATTTTAATGAAGTCCAACTTATCAGTTATTTCTTTCACAAATCATGTCTTTGATCTTGTGACTAAAAAGGCATTGCCGTACCCAAGGTTGTCTAGGTTTTCCCCTATGTTATCGTCAAGGAGTTTTATAATTTTGTGTTTACATTTAGTTCTGTGATACATTTTGAGTTAATTTTTGAGAAGGGTATTTATGTCAGTTAAATTTGAATTTCACATAACAATGAGTAATTTTTTAGTGTAAGCCTGTCACAAATATTGCATGGAACATATACTTAAAATTGTTTGTTGTTTGTTGTTTATCTGAAAAAAAAATTTAACGGGATATCCTGCAATTTATCTGGCAAGGCCAGTTTGAAAGCAGAAGGGAGAAGGTCATGGAGTACACACTGGTTCTGAAAACTTCCACTTGGAAGTAATGTATATTATCCCCAGATACATTTCAATGACCAAAGAAGTCAAGTGACCAAGCCTAATGTCAATAATTCAGAGAGGTATTATTATTTTAAGGGAGGGCAACCTCACAAGAAGCAAAAACTACGTTGAATAGAATTACAACTTGCCATATATACGCAACTGTAAATTTTTTCTCACAAAGTCCAAAGTTAATCAGTGCATTATATATGTGTCTACTTTTTCATACACAAGACTCAGAACTTAGCACATCTTAAATTAATCCACTGTATATTCTTCATCTTGTCTGTGTTGTCTGAAGTTTTATTTTTACCGTCTAAAATAAACAAAATACAATTTTAAAATAAAAGTTATTAGTTAATTAAATTTATTGGCATAGTTTATATAGTTTTGTGTTCGTCAATGCTCTCATATCTTCTTTATATGTGTTTGCTTTTCGTCTTAATGAAACATATCCTTTAATAGTTCTTGGAGTCTGTGAGGTAGTTTCTTTTGGTACTTTTATGTCTGAAAATGCCTTAATTTTGCTTTCACTCCTAAATAGTTGCTTAACTATTTATAAAATTTTAAAGTAACAGGTATTCTTCCTCATTAGTTTGAAGAGATTACCCTATTGTTTCTGGAAATCAATATTGTTAGTGAGAGTATTGCTATAGACTGTTTTTTTTTTCAGTAGCTTCTAATATTTTTAGTTACCTTTAGTGTTATGAAATTTTACCACATTTTGCCCGAGTAGATTTATCTCTATTTATCCTGCTTGATATTCAAATTTCAAATGTGAAGATTCAGTTTCTTCTCCAATTATAGAAAATTCTTAGCTTTTATTTTTTTCAAATATGGGTTCTCTATCATTACCCCTCTCTCTTCTTCTGGAATTCCTATTAGATGATCTTTGGAGGCTTGACAATCCATCTCTCATGCCTCTTATCTGCTCTCTTAATTTTTCAAATCTTTGTCTCTCTGTGTTGTTTTGGATGAGTTCCCCAGCACATTATAATGAACTAGTATTCTCTTTGTGTTAATTTAAAGCTGATTCTATCTTTTGTATTTCTTTCCTTTATGACTGTATTTTTTTTTTTGAAGATTTTGAGGGTAGGAATTCATTAATTAATTTATTTATTTTTGCTGTGTTGGGCCTTCGTTTCCGTGCGAGGGCTTTCTCTAGTTGTGGCAAGTTGGGGCCACTCTTCATCACGGTGTGCGGGCCTCTCACTATCGCGGCCTCTCTTGTTGCAGAGCACAGGCTCCAGACGCGCAGGCTCAGTAGTTGTGGCTCACAGGTCTAGTTGCTCTGCGGCATGTGGGATCCTTACACACCAGGGCTCGAACCCATGTCGCCTGCATTAGCAGGCAGATTCTCAACCACTGCGCCACCGGGGAAGCCCGACTATATTTTTTATATTCAATATTTCTAACTACAGTTGATCCTGAACAACACAGGTGTTAGGAGTGCCAATCCCCTGCACAGTAGAAAATCCACTTTAACTTTACAGTTGACTCTCCTGTATTCTCAGATTCAACAAACCATGAATCATCAGTACTGTAGTACATATTTATGGAAGAAAACCTGAGCATAAGTGGACTCGTGTTCAAACCCATGTTGTACAAGGGTCAACCTTACTCCTTTTTTATCCTTTTACGTTTCCTGTTTCATTTCTTTTATTTGTTGTATAATTTTTTACGCTTCCTTGGAAGTTATCTTTTTATTTAATTATTTGAGAATCTTAAGAAGACATTTGAAAGTCATTGTCAGATTACTGCATAATGTTAATTTCACTGGGAGTAAATCTGTGTCTTGATTCTTGATTTTGTTTGCTGTTTTAGCATTTGATTTCTTTTTGGTGGTGGAATTTTAGTATGAAGTCTCATTTTGTGTGAGTACTTTATTTTCATTTGTTCCCCAATACCCCAACCTCTGTGTTCACACTGTTTTGTGGTTGCTTCCACCTGGCTCTCCTGAGCCTCTCCATTCAGAGTCAAGTTCTATGTGGCATTTTGAAGCTCTTGCCCCTACCACAATTCAGGATCTCACAGATAGAATCATCTACTCTAGCAGATACTGGGGTACTCCAACCAGCTGTTCTGGGTATTGATGCTAACAGATAACACTTGCATCCTTCTCTGGCTGATTGCCTTAACTAACAGGAGTTCCATTTCTGAACGATTCACAGCTTCACTTTGGGAGTTGGCATGTGGCCATTGACTGATTGAAGCAGGAGTATAAGAGTTTATCTCTCTTCCTTCTGGGCAGGACAACCTTTGTGATACTATTTACACTCTAGAGCTCCATGTGGCATCAGACTGAGACTAGGCATTCTCTGAATGATAATCTGTGCCTCTCTTCTTCTTTTACACCACTGTGCTTTCCTTATGTCATTATAGGTTTCTCCTGAGAGAACTCTCTCAGTAAGTCAATCAACCCATCTAAGACTTTGCTTCTGGGGACCCCAACCCAAGATAACCCCAAGGTGGCTTGGTTTACCTCCAGATCACAAGTTTTTGTCTGTTTTATTCGTGGGCCCACAGCTGGATTAAACCATTGCCTCAAATGGTTAGCAGGAATTTTCTTCAGCCTCTTTTCATGGAGAGAGAAGTTTCTAGTCAGGCAATGATGCTGGCAATCCTATCTTACATGAAACTTTTTTACTCTCTTTACCTGCCAGGAGCAGACTCTCAGCTGTTACCATGTGCTTCAGGACCCAGAGCCCAGTATATCTTTGACCTTAACCACACTCATAACTACATTTGTTGTGTTTCCAGTACATCTTGCTGTTGAGCTCAGTGAAGTCTTTCCAATTGTTACTTTTACATAAAGTCATTTTTCTGGTTTGGGATCAGATGGTTCCATCAAACTTATGGAAGTCACTGAGATCCTTTTTTATTTGTACACATTTATATATTTTCCCTTTAAAGAGATACTCTTTGTGACCTGATATTTCCCCCCAATTTTTATTGCAAATGTATTTCTATGCCAATAGATGCATTTTCTGCAACATCATTTTTTTTTCTGGAATAAATTGCATATAGTCATAACATACTATCCTCTTTATATATTGCTGAATTTAATCTGCTAGAATTTTTTTGAGGGTTTTTGCATCTGTATTCATGAGAAATATTCATCTGTTACTTTTTTTTTTCTTTTTCTTTTTGAAATACGTTTTTTTTTTTCTTTTCCTTTTTGAAATACGTTTTTGGAATCAGGGTAATGCTGGCCTCATAAAATGAATTGAGAAGTAGTTTCTCCTCATCTGTTTTCTGAAAGAGTGTTTATGGTTGATATAATTTCTTACTTAAATGTTAAAGTATGTCATTGAAACCATCTGGGCCTGGATCTTTTCTGTGGGTACAATTTTAAATTATAAATTAAATTTCTTTGATAGATAAAGGACTGTAAAGATTTTAAAATTTCTTCTTGAGGTATTTTTGGTAATTTTAAATTTGTTTTAAAATTTATCATTATAAGTTGGTTATTATATGAACTTGTTATAATTTTAATGTCTGTAGGACTTGCAGTGATGCCCATCTTGCATTACTGATACTGATAATCTGAACCTTTTCTCTTTTGCCTTGATAAGTCCAGATTTGTCAAATTTATTAATCTTTTCAAAGACTCAGATTTTGCTTTAGTGATTTTCTCTATTGTTTATCATTTTTCTATTTCATTGATTTCTGTCTTACCTTTATTATTTCCTTCTTTCATATTATTTTGGGTTTAATTTACTCTTATTCTCTAGCTTCTTAATGTGAAAGCTTAGATAAATAGTTTTGGACCCTTCTCCTTTTTATATAAGCATTTAATAAATAAACTTCATTTTAAGCATTACTTTAACTGTATCCTACAAATCTTAATACATTGTGTTGTCATTCTTACTCAGTTAAATATTTTCTAATTGCTTTATGATATCTTATTTGATCCATGAATTATTTAGAAATATATTTTAAAATTTCCAAATGTTTTATTTATAAACTTGGCATTATCCATATATTTTTGTTATGATTTCCAATTTAATTCCCTTTTGTTCAAAAAACAACCTCTGTATGATTTCAATGCTTTTAAATAACTGAGGCAGATTTCTGTCCAGGAATATGGTCTATCTTACTGAATGTTTCATGAACAATAGAATAGAAAGTATATACTGCTGTTGTTTTGGGTAGTGTTTTATAAATATCAATTAGGTCAGTCTTGCTTGATAGCATTATTTAGGTCTTCTGTATCTTTACAGGTTTATCTAATTCTACTTTCACTGAGAGTATGCTAGTGCTTCCAGCTGTAACTGTGGATTTGTCTATTTCTTTTTAAAAAAAAATTATTTCAAATACCAGTGTTGTGTCCTATATTTGAAACTCTATTATTGGGTGCATACTCCAAAATTAGGATTGTTATATCCTTCTAATGAATTGATCCCCTTTATAAAATAATCCCTATTTTTGCCTGGTAATATTCCTTATTGTAAGTTCTCTTTTGTTTGATAAAAATATAGCCATTCCAGATATCTTTTGCTTAGTGTTTTGTGATATACCTTTTTCTGTCCTTTTACTTTTAATTTACCTGTGTCTTTTTATTTAAACTAGGTTTCTTTAGACATTCTATAGTTGTGTCTTACCTTCTTATCTACTTTGAAAGTCTCTGCCTTTTAAGGCAAGTGGTTAGACCAGTTACATTTAATGTCATTATCAATTTGATATGTTTAAGTCTATTATCTTTTGATTTATTTTATATTTATACCATGTGTTCTTTGTTCTTTTTTTCTCTTTTCTCTTGTCTTGCTTTATTTTGTGTGAAATGAATTTTTTTAGGATTTAACTTTATCATTAATATTGTCTTACTATTTATACCTCTTTGTTTTATTTTTATTTTCCAGTTCTCTTCATTCCTTAATATAGCTCCAAGTTTTCTTCTAGTTCCAATGTCCTTCTACTTGATGAACTTCCTGCATCAATTCTTATAGGACAGATGTGACAGCAATACATTTTCTCAGCTTTGGTTTGATAGAGATGATATTGAAATTCATAAAACTGGACGAGATCATGTGAAGTGTGAATGTAACTGTAGAAGATATTTTAAGATATACTGGTCATGGCTTTATTACCTTGAAGTGTTGGAAGCTGCCTTCCTCTTTGTTACCACGGTTTAGTACCTGGACCACAGTCACTTTCCATGGTACTATCCTTAGATGCAATAAGAGGGGCTCCTGACCCAGGCCCCACCCTTTAGAAGACTCCACTCTGGCCTTTCTCTGGCTAGGACACCTGGTCCGTGGGACCAAAGGAAAGAGCTCACCTGAAGCCCATACCCTTCCTTCAAGACTATGCTTATAGAACCAATAATTCCCTGTTTGAATGGTCTTGAACTTGCTTCTGGGGCTTGCCTAGGTTTCTTCCTCAGGATGGACTGTCCCTGAGGATGAACTGTGCCTCTGGGAGAGTTAGCCAATGGGCACCACTTTGTGAGGGGTATGGTGCAGCTTGGATATGTGGGCTAGGATTTCTACATATATATGTACGTAAGACATTCTTGGTACAGGATGGAGTCAAGGGTGGAAAGAGAAGGAGGAGATTTCCTAGAAAATGGCAGGGACTGTTTTTTTCCTGAGCACCATGTTGCAAAGTGCTGGAGAATTACAAACTGGAACCCAGTCTTCTATGTTGTTCTCAGGGTTTATTCGTCAAGGTAGGAGGATAGGACATATTTTAGTTAATTGTGTAGAATGTAATTTACAAATTTTAAATATTTAAAAATATGGTATGTGGGTCTTCATTATAACTCTTGTCTTGAGTTCACCTGAGTGTCCTCCCATTCAAGATAACTTGTCGTCCAACCCAGCATGGTTTGGGGCAGATAACACTTGGAATCCATTCCTTGTGGAAGGAGCAGGGAAGAGGTTAACCATTCCACACTGACTCCTGCCTGCAGATCTGGATAGTTGGTGTTATCCAACATGGCTCTACCAAGTTATATAGTTCAGGGCTTTTTATTTCATGCCAGATCAGTGGATTAATAGTGCTAAGGAAGCTTGAAAAGGTCCTGGTCTTGGCTACTTGTCCAAAACCCTGTGAACTTGTGGTTTGGCATGGTTGATTTTTCGAAAACTCTTCTCTTAGTAAACCAGTTTGAAGTTCTTTTCTGACGTTATTGCGGTTTCTCGTCTGGCACAATCTGGTTGTAACTTTGTCACAGAAGTAAACTGTGGCCAAATTGAGATTTTACAAAGCACAAACCTACCAAGCTGAATAAAGCATATTTCTTGCCCTCATGTAGTTTGCATACATAGACAACTGAATTATAAGATAAACACCATGATTAGAGATACCAAGTGGGAACAAAGAGCAATAAAATCATTTCCAGACCAAGGGAGACTGCATGGACAAAACCTTTGGGAAAGGAGTGGGATCCTGATATGTTGATAGACAGAGGAGGAGGGGGATAAGTGAGTGATAAGGACAGATCAGACAGAGGGAACAAATTGAGCCCAGGTGTCATTGTGGAGCTGTTCAGGGAACAATGCTGAGTATCTTGTAGGGCTTCTATCTCTCCTTCATAACACTCATCACAATGTAATTAAGTAATTATGTAATTACTTGTTAATATTTGCTCCCATTTGCTAACATACTCCATGAAGACAGAGATCATGGAGATATTCCCACTACTGCACATGGAGTTTTGCACATAACAGGTACTCAAAAAATACTTGGATAATGAATAAATGTATGAATGAATGAGTTAATAGAAAACTGATATGTTAATTAATAATGTATTAACTGAATAATAAGGCTGGAAGCATGAGTTGCAGTTACATTGTGGAGGTACTTGAATGACATGCTAATGAGTCTGGACTTCATTTGGTAAATAATGATGTTTTATTTATTTCTTTACTCAAACTCAAATATCCATTTAAGTGTTTATTTTGTGTCTGGCACTGTGTTAAATACTGAACATAAAATGATAATTAAAACACTCTGCCAGGATCTTGCAGAACAGTAGGAGGAAGCAGATAAGCAAATCACTATAATAAAAAATATGGGCGATCTTTAGAGGAGGTATGTTCCAAGTATTTGAGAACACAGACAATGGACTCGTTTATTCTGCTTTTGGAGGGGGAGAGAGTGGGACAGTGAATATTCCCCAGAAGAGATGATATCTCAGTGAGAAACTTAAGGATAGGCAAGGGCTTTCCAGGTGGGAAGGAAGGGGGAGAATGTTATCGGGATTTCTGTTTCCAGCAACATAGAGGACTGGATAGTGTAAAATCCTTCTGGAAAAAAAAAAAAGAAAGAAAAGAAAAGAAAAGAAAAGGAAGGAGGGGAAAAATTAGAAATACTGGATAAAATATAAAGTAAAAATCTTTTAAGCAACCTAGCTGATTTTGCAAGAAAAGAACCCCTCAGAGGCTAAATCCAAAATTGGAATACAATCCCAGAGAGAGGATTCAGCACTAAATCTGGCAGCTTCTCCAATAATTTATAAGCTAAAGTGTTTTCTTTTGTTTTGTTTGTTTTTGATAGCTACACTTGTAACAAATGAAGATAAGGACAGGACTTGAGAATGCTCAAGGTAGGAGTCAGAACAGAGATTCCTCTATAAAATTAGGACCCCAAGAGGACTGCCCCCTCAGAGAAACAATGTCGAGGAAAACAAGATCCACCCAATAAGCAGGTTGGCAAGGAAGGAGGTGTGTTTCAGCTTTGGCTCTGAGTAGAGGGAAAAGTTGCTTCCTCCAAGAGTTCCTGTCCATAAGTAAGTCCTCATATGAACTTGGATTCAAATTCATACTACCTGTGTGGTATAAAACACTTCAAGCCAAATATCAAAAGTAGTTCCTGAGTTAGTTCTCTCAAGTAACTGGCAGGAGCAAATACTAATCTCTGGTGGATTGCCATTTAACCCAACGACAAACAATACCCATAGGTAATGTCTTATTAGCATGTAAATAAAACTTCCAATATACATGAGAAGATAAGCCACAATAAATGAGAAATAGACCCATAAAGAATGAAGATACTTGACTCGTACTGAATAAATATTAAAAACATGATGACTGGTACAGATGTACTTATTTGCAAAGCAGAAATAGAGTCACAGATATAGAAAACAAATTTATGGTTACCAAGACAAGAGTGTCCACCATCACCACTTCTACAAACCTTTTACTGGAGGCTCTTACAAGCACAGTATGTCAGGAAAAACAAATAAAAAATATAAGTACTGAAAGACAGAAAAACAAATATTATTATTAATCAATGATGTGATTGTCCAGCAGAAAATCCAAAAGCATTTACTAATAAATTATTAAAATTAATGAGAACATTCAAAAACATTGCTGTATTTAAGTACTTAAAAAATTTAAAGATAATATAGAAATAATATTATATAATTTCAGAGTAGCAGAGAATTTCTTCAATAAGACACAAAAAGCAAAACCCTTTGTAATTGATTAATTCCATATATTAAAAATAAAATATGTTCACTGAAGGGCACTATAAAGTGAAAGTCCAGCCACAAAGCAAGAAAAAATATATGCTATACATATAATCCACAAAGAATTGGTATCCAGAATATCTCATATATAAAGAACTTCCACGAATCAAGAAAAAAGATGATCCAACAGAAAAGTCAGAAGCTATGAATAGGTGTTTCACTGAAGAGGCAACACGAATGACCAATAACCCATAAAAAGGTGCTCAATCTTATCAGTCATCACAAGAATACAGATTAAAACCACAGTGAGATACCATTTCACACTTCTAGACTGGAAAAAAATTAAAACTTTCACAATGCTAAGTTTTGACTAAAAAGTAGAGTAAGCAATATTTCTCTCATACTCTCTCAGGGTAGCTGTCTCAGTTGGTACTTTACCTAGTAAAGATGAAAATGTCCTTCACTAGAGGAAACAGAAATTCTGCTTCTAGATGTATAACAGAGAAACCCTTGCTCATAGGTCCCACTAAAACATGAATACAAGGTTTTTTTGTTTTTTTCCGGTACGCTGGCCTCCTACTGTTGTGGCCTCTCCTGTTGCAGAGTACAGGCTCTGGACGCGCAGGTGCAGCGGCCACGGCTCACGGGCCCAGCCGCTCCGCTGCATGTGGGATCCTCCCAGACATGGGCATGAACCCGTGTCCCCTGCATCGGCAGGCGGACTCTCAACCACTGTGCCACCAAGGAATCCCTGAATACAACTATTTATGAGTAAAGGTGTATTCTAAGGGTTTAGCTTTCATATGAATGGGAATTTGAGAATAGCTAGTTTAAAAAAAAAAGGGAAAAAGATACCACTTGATAGCTTTTGTATATTGATGACAATGCCTCTAAATATATGCTTTAAAGACTGGCAGGTACCTAAATGACCTTCAGTAAGCTGTTTATACTCTGTAAGCCTTGGTCTTTGCCTCTATAGACTGAGGATATGAGGCCTGTCTTAAAGATTGTTGTGAGAATTAGATATAAACATGCAAAACACTTAGTGCGTAGTAATGTTCCATGGATGTCAACTATTATTATTCCTCCATTGAACAGATTGGACATGACCTACTAAGAAGGGAAAGGAGAAGAAAGGAGCCAGCTACTTACTGAGCATCCCCAACAACTCAGGCACTCTCTAAGAGAAGGAAAGATAAAATCTTTAGGGCTGGGCAAATTGAAATTAGAAAAGAGTATTCCCTCCAGTGTAAAATGTGAAGTGCAGGTGTGAGGGTGTGGTGGAAAAGCACAATCTTAGAGACTCAGGACCCGCATCTGAGTCCTGCCTCCACCGCATGTTGGATCTGTACCTTTGGGTATGTCATTTAAGCTTCTAGGTCTCAGTTTATTCTATGTAAAAAGGAAATAATAATGCACCAGGTTACTGTGAGGATTAGGAGATAAAATATGTGCAAAAGCTCCAATCTAAAGGGTTATACAAAAGTCTTAATAGCATTAGTAATAGTATGTTTCTATTTTTCACTCTTTACAGAATTCCCCTCTCTGCACATTTTGGACACCCAACATTCTATTGTGGTTCTAAGGCTGCTGTTTCCTTGAGCTCTTCTTATTCACTAAAAGTTACCCACTCCAAGTCCCATATGTCAGGGTCCTGGTGAAGAGCTGACTGATCTGATGAACCAATTTGTATTCATCTATCAGTAGATAATCATGGATTCTCCCACTTCTCTCCCATCTTGTTGTCATGTTGGCTATTAAGTAGACATTTTAAAGATAGACCTTCAGAAGGGAGAATCCTTTAATGAAAATACTGACAAGTGCTCAAATTTTAAGTGCTCATGGCAGACAGTTGTGTGAGATTTACTGGGTCAAGTGAGGCTTCTTCACATGACACCCCCGAGACGTCTTCTTCCCCATTCATTCATTGCATCAAACAATGACTTCTCGATCCCCAAGTAAAGTTTGAAAAAGCTTCCGGGAGAAATATAATAGATACAGATAGAGATGGTATCCTACTAGCATTTTATGCTGCAGGAAGAACTTTCATATCTGTTGTCTCATTCAGTTTTTGCATCAATCCTTGGAGAAGGAAAGTGAGATAGGGTTTGCGACCCCATTTTGTAGATGAAGAAAATGAGGCTCAGAAGTTTAAGGAAATAATTTGCACAAGGTCACACACCTCTTTATTGGCTGAGTTTAACCACACCTTTCTTGGGCTCAACTTCCCTACCTGGTCTCTGGAGCACTTGGTCACACCTACCACCTGGGCCATCAAAAAAAGGATGGTAGGTGTGAGTCGCTACAAACCAGTTCCTCTTGCTAGTGCTTGGTATTCCCAATTCCTTGGTATTCCTAAGCTAATTGCCAGGGAGGATCATGGTGAGAAGACCAACAGCCAAGCCAGAAGACCAGAAAACCCATGGCAGACTGCTGGTCCTCACACATCCTAATACATACCAACATGGCACCACAGGCTGGTTACTCTAGATGCTGAAAGACCAGTTTTCCAGCACAGGCTGAGAGCAAGTGGTGAGAGCTACACCTGTATCCCTTCCACCTGCCCCATCCCATAGCCCTCTCAAAGCTTTTCCTGTGGACACCAACAGGTGGTGGCCCCTTCCACCAGCAACTTTTGAAATAATAATTAGTCAGTCCTCCTGATGACTTAATAATCATGCCTTGCATGTCAAAGAACCTGATGTTTTCAGGCCTCTTCACAGTCATTAATTAATTCTTCACTCAGCTGCTTGGAGCTCTAGGTCACCTCAAACACCTTCCGGGTGTGGTTGAGTCACGAAGCCAGGCCAGGGATCCTGCCGAAGGTCACCCAGCAGTGTCTGCGGCTCAGTCAACCCACCCACTAGTGGAAATCAAGGGTACAAAGTCAGCCCTCCTCTCACACCTTCCTCCCCAGAGTCCAATGCTCTCCTACCACCTACCTCCCCATTCCAGTTATCTTGGTAAAGCCTCTCATCCAAACTTATGTGTCCTGGTTCCCTGAGGGCCATGTTAAATAATGAGGTCATCCAATTCAATAATTTACAGGAATGCATTATTGGTTAATAAGCCTTACTTTATTCTCCCACAGGTATGTGCATCTTAACAGATGGTCTTCTGGAGCGCCAAAGCTTTCTTCCACAGGGATGAAGTTCTAATGGTAGAATTCCAGGCACTTTTCACCATCAGTAGACAAGCCACTTTAACAATGGGGCTCTTTGGGCAGAAGTTCCTGACACAGCCCTGCAGGCGATGTGAACTTGAGGATCATGCTGGTGTGGCCCCAAGCCCCTTGTCTTGCTTGGACTTGGTCTTGGTCTATGAGAGGAGAACACACTTGGATGTGGGTGCAACACTTTAATTAAGAGCTGGAAACCAGTTCTCCCTTAATTAATTCCACCTGAATCTACAGCCCTCAGACAGCCAAGCTGTGTGCCAAGCCAGCGTTTACCCTGGTGAGATCTGGCCGGCCCCAGATTTCAGGATACTCAGACATGTGACTCACAGTGGCTCAGTGTGTGCATTTGTGTGTGTGTGCACACACACACTCTCACACACGTGCATGTACCCGTGTGTAAGGCATAGCAACAAAGGTGACCACCTGCCCAAGCCATTCTAGCCAATAGGCCTATGGGAACCAAATGAATGAAGTCCAATAAAGTGCAGATGGATGACAATGATAGTTGAACTTCATTTAAGTTGGTTCTCAATTATGCATTCTAATAAGGGGCTCAGGAAGCACAAGGGTGCAGTCGCTAATCCCAAAGCATTTACAAGGAGTTTAGGAGGAACCGACCAGTTGCTGCAAGGTTTCTCATTTGTGCGCAAGCTATTATTATTAAAAAGGAATTGACCGTAATTGGAAATCAAGATAACCAGGCAAAAACTGGAGGTGACTACAGTTTGGAAAAGCCATCTTGAATAGTTGTGGTTTTCTTGCAAACCCTTCTCCGAACAGAAGATTTGGAGCAAGTTAATCCGGGTGGAAACAGTTGGCTGCAAATCAGTTTGGCTGATGCACTGAGAAGATTCTGAAGCAAACTGTCTTATCCTAGGCTAAAAAGACTCCTGTGGAATATTTGCTTTCTCTTCTTGCTCATCTTTTGGGGAAGCACTGAAACTGGGTTTTGAATCAAATAAATTTGAGTTTTTATAAATTCACCCCTTACAAGTTACATAGGTTGATTACATGACAATTCTCTGAACCTCCATTTTTTCATCTGTAATAATTTGGCAGAGTTTCTGTAATGACTAAGCAAGACAATAATAACTATGATTCTTGTTTATGATAATTGTTAACATGTATTGACTCTGTTTACATTTATAGTACCAGTTTACAAATATCGTGTGAGATACAGAGCAGGAAACTAGGGTTCAGGGAGGTGACATACAGGTGCTTAATAAATAGTCATGTTCTCAAGATGGCATATGCAAAGTCGTTCCATTTTTGTTAAATTGAAAAGTATTTGTGTGGACATAAAAGGGAAAGGACGTTGTAAAATATTAATTGCGGTTTATCTAGGAGGTAGGTCAGTACACAAATCTTTGTTTTTCTTATTTAGTAATCTGTATCTTCTGAAATGATTGCTTGTTAGGATGAAAAAGGTCACGGTTGGGGTGGAGGGTGTGGGTGGTGAGGATTAAAGGCATCGCTCCCACCTGCCGTCTGCCTCATCTGGGGCAGTTAGGGCTTGAAGTCCTGTCTGTTCGTTTAGCAGGGCTTATATGAGCTCTATAGCCCTGCAGAGAACATTCAGAATTGGGCACTTCCTGTTAATTCTGTGACGTGTGTTTTCCCTCTTTCATTCTCTTTTTAGCTTAGAATTACAAAGCATATCAAAATCTGTAATTCTGCAAAGCATATTTACTTTCTTTATGTACATTTACACATATGTATGCCTATTTATGTCCTTCCCCACTTCTCTGAAGATGCGTTCTGAACATTTGACTGCAATTCAATTATCTGTGACATCCATGTCTGTGTTTAGGGCCCAGAATTTGTAGCCTGAGAAAGGAAGATCTGGACACACCAAGGTTGCTGCCTTGGATCATAGAAGAATGTGTTGGTAAAAGCATCTGGGGGGCTTCCCTGGTGGCTCAGTGGTTGAGAATCCGCCTGCCGATGCAGGGGACACAGGTTCATGCCCCGGTATGGGAAGGTCCCACATGCCGCGGAGCGGCTGGGCCTGTGAGCCATGGCCACTGAGCCTGTGCCCAGAGCCTGTGCCCCGCAACGGGAGAGGCCACAACAGTGAGAGGCCCGCGTACCGCAAAAAAAAAAAAAAAAAATGCATCTGGGGATTGAAGAGGTACCCAGCCCCCTTTGAGGACACGGGGTCATGATTTGGTTTGAGGACTGGTCTTGGTATCGTCCCTTTGTCCGTCATGGTTAACCACAGTGCCAGGTCAAGTTCAGGGTGGACAGAGAGAGAGCTTTTGTAGATGAAAGCAGGTGTCAAGGTACAAGAAGGGTGTCTGGTGTGTGGGAAACTCATCCACGCAATCCATGGGGTTGGCATTGGAGATAGGAGAGGAGGCTAGGCTAGTATTCTCCCACAGCCCACTTGTCTGGTTCTGCCAGACTCTGTCCCCTCAGTGCAGGTGACCCAACCACAGCCCAGGAAGGACATGGCTGGTAATACTAACAACGGCACCCGTCACTAAATTTTAAACAGTTTAAATGTTATCATAATTAAGGCTCCAAACAACCCTATAAAATAGGCACTATTGCTAGCAGCTTCGTTTCACATTTCAGGAGTTGGTGTGAGGTTCACAGAGGTTAAGTCACTTGCTCATCATCACATAGTGGCAGAGCTGAGTCTCAAACCCAGGTTTGTCTGATGTCACAGCCCCTACGCGCTTGTCTCCGGCAACTCAGCCTTTCAAGCCTGCCTCACCTTCCTGTCCTGCCTCGTGTCTCCCACGCCTCCTCTCCCCTACAGCAGGCACCCACTTTCTGCTCCCTGAGCACAAAAGGCACAGACTCCCTGTGCTCTTTATGTGTGCTCGACCCTCAGCCTGGAATCCCCACCACTGCCTGTTTGAGTTAACTTCTTTGGGCCCAGCTTAAGTCTTCCCTTGTCTTCCTGTTTGGAATGAATCTTTCCCTCCTTGGCTCAATCACAATGAAAATTATATATAATTAAATATATATACAAGTATATATAGCATACACATGCATATATTACAATGTTTATTTAGGTACATATAGTTTTTAAAACTCCCTGTGGGAATGGATGGTTCCCCCCAAAATATCCATTCCCTGGAACCTGGGAATAAGTTACCTTACATGGCAAAAGGGACTTTGCAGATCTGGTTAAGATTAACGAATTTGAGATGGGCAGATTGTCCTGAGTTATCTGCGTGGTCTCCATCTGAACATTGTGTCTTTAAAAGTAGAAGAGAAAAATAAATAAATAAAAATAAGATAAAAATAGAAGAGAAAGTCAGGAAAGTAGATCAGAGAGATGTGAAATGAGAAGAACTTTGAAGTTGGAGGAAGGGGGTTATGAGCCAAGGAACGTTGTAGCCTCTAGAAACTGGGAAGAGTCCTCAACTGACAGCCAACAAAAGATGGGACTGCAGTCCTACAACCCCAAGAAACTGAATTCTGCCAACAAACTGACTAAGCAGGAAATGAAGAGCCTCCAGAAAAGAATGCATCCTGCCAACCCTTGGTTTTAGTTTAGCAAGACCTGTAGTAGAACTCTGAACTACAGAACTGTAAACTAATACACTGTGTTATTTTATGCTGCTAGATGTGTTGTTATTTGTTATAGCACCCACGGAAAACAAATACACTTTCATAGGGTGTTATAATTTTATTAGAGCATTTGTGTCACCATCCCCACTGTAATTGCTTCAGCATGTATATTTTCTCTCATTAACCTTTTATTTAAATGGGTTAAGTCTCCGACTCATTTTTATATTTTTTCCAGAGCCTGAATTCGATTGCATTGCATTGTCATCTGTATGACCCGAGTGACCACGATGTGCCCAGCATCATCCCAGGTGCAGAGACAGTTGAGTACTTCACCGATATCTGGACTTCAGCTCCTTTCAGACACACGGGAAGATTGCACCTCTCTTCCCACTTGAAGTTCAGTGTGGCCATGTGACTCGCTTTGGCCAAGAGCTACGAGCAAACGCTTTGTCCCCGTCTCTTTTTCCTTCCACATGCTACTTGGTGATGTTTGAGATGGCGGTGGTCTGGCAGCTTGCATCCCTTAGCGACTTTGATGTGTGGAGCCTACCGGGCCCACAATGAACATGTAACACAAAGGAGAAATAACCTCACTGTTTAAGCCTCTGAGATTTTGAGGTGGTTACCACTGCATAATTTAGCATCCTAATGGGGAAAGTCAGTTTCTGCCTTTCAGATTCTTCCAATCTGGGGGAAGGAAAATAAAATATATGCACAAATAACTACTATACAGAATATCATGGTGGGATTAACTGTATGTGTTAGTAGTTTAGCATGTGTTCTTCCAGATTTTATACATACATTCACACAAAAAACACCCACAAATATGTAAGTCTACAAAGGAAATGTTTGTTTTATGAGAGTGTGTCCCCACCGTATCTGCCGCCTGGACTGTCTACATATTATTTTGTAATTTGACTCATTGGGATTTGTGAGAAAGGTCACTTCACTCTCATAACAACTTAGAAGGTGGGCATTGTCCCTTTTTAACAGATTAAGAAACAGCCTGAGAGGTCAAGCCAACTTTTCCAGGTCACTCAGCTGGCAAGTGATGGAATTGAAACTTGAACCCAGGTCTCTCTGGCTCCAAAGTCACTGAATAGCACAATACATTCCCTCCCTTCACAAAGCAGGACACACAAAATGCCTTATACGTAGGAGACGGCACTTGCTGAGTGACAAACCAGAACCATGACTGCACGTGTTCTAAGTGTTTTGAGTGAAGAGCTGGCTCTGAGGCCCAGGGCAATGGAGAAAAGGCTTCACAGAGATGGTGGGGCTGGAGCGTGACCTCCAAGGAAGGGCAGGACTTAACTAGATGAAGGGGAAGGCATTCATTCACCCATTCATGATGCATTCACTTACCCAGTGACTATTTATATCTCCTCAGTGTCAGGCAGTCCAAGCATCAGACATGGTAGGGACACAGACTCAGACATGGGAATGTTCAGGAACAAAAGACAGCCCTGGCTAACTGGGCTTGAGGACTGAGGTGGAGAAACATGGGTGATAAAGCAGAACAGGTGGATAAGAAGACAGCCAGAGGATATCTTGGTGCCCTCCACCACCGCTGCCTAAGAATAACCTCAAGCATTGAAAGAATGTTGAATATTGCCATAGGCATTTAGGAACACAACTCCTATTCCAAGATCAATAAGAGATGATGGGGCAGAGAATGGAGGGACGTGGAGATGGGAGAAAAGTTAAGATTTTCCCTAAACATGGTTTCACTAGCCCTGAACTTCAATTTCACTCACCCATGATGGTCTAGTACATTGCTGGGCACTCCGTGGGACCCAAAGGAAGGGAGACACAGCTCCTGACACAGCTAAAAACAATAGGGTCCACCACAAGGCAGTATATTGTTGCTGCTAGTATGGGGGCTCCCCGCATTCCACCCCTCAGAAAGGCAGAGGGGTGGAGAAGTGGCCCTATGGATGAGGCGTCCACAGACCTGGTTCAAATCCAGGCTCTGCTCCTTCATGAGAGGTGCCCAGCAAATCACTGAGTTCAGTTTTCTCCTTTGATAAACAGAGCTAATAACATCTGACATGCAGAATAGTAAGAATTGGGAAATATTGTATAGAGAAAGGCTAGCATGGTGTCTGGTGTGTAGTAGGTGATCAACAGCTGGCAGTGATGACCAGTATCTTGTTCTGAGAGTGAGCGGTTAGCTTTGGGCAGATAGCGCCATGTTGCAAGGACATGAGCACAGCTGCACCTAAGCTATAAGCTAACTGGAAGGCAGATGAAATGCAGTTCAGAACCGTGAGGGTGGTTTCCAGAATCTGTCCTAAGGAAAGGCTTTGTCTACCAGATCAGCACCTTTGTAACAGCTTCTGATGGGAGATGACCCCTCTGTGACTTCTAGGCTTGATACTTAGATGCTTCTTGCAACAACACAAAGCAAGCCCTGACTCACCAACCTTACGTGGGTGGCTGGGACTCTTGTGGGCACAGCCAACACTTAATCTCTGAGCTACCTGCAGCCAGGTGTGCTCAAGCCTGTGCTACAGAAACCATAGGCTTCAGGAGTGAAGGGTGCAAAGAGGAGGCTGCTGGGAAATTTTGCCTCTGGGGGAGGCTCTTTCAAGATTTGTCCTTGGCTTGCTGAAGCCCTTTCTCTCTTCTTTATCCCGGACTTTCAAAATAACTTTTGGTGTTGCTTTTTTTTTATTATTATTACAAAGCAAAGTATTGTGGGAAATGGAGATAAGCAAGAACAACAAAAAAAAAAAAAAAAGAGAGAGAGAGAGAGAGAAAGAAAAAAGAGAAAAGACAACCAACCACTATTCCACCAACCTAGAGATAACCACCCTTAACTCTTGATATTTTCTTTATCAATCTTTTTGTATATGTACACATATGTGTACATATACATATACATGTACAAAAATAGTATATATTATAAATATCTTTCCACATCAAGGGACACATTTCTCTTACATACTTTTTAATGGCTAAATGGTATTCCACTGAATGAGGGTACTGCCCCAATTTTTAATCAGGGAGATATTTAGGCTATTTTGATCAGTATTAATTTTATAGCAGTATTTCAGTAAATATTGTTAAGATTCTATCTTTTCTCACATCTTTCATTATTATCATAATTTCTAGCAGTAATATTTCATGTCATTCATTATTTCCTTGGGATAAATTCCAGAGTCATTTTTCTGGGTCAGAAAGGGAATACATTTTATAACAACTGTAGCCCTTACTTTTGGTTGGATCCCTTTCTTGTAATTTTACTTACTGATAATGAAAAACATCTCTGGGAACCAAAGCAGAAGTGAGTGTTATGTCTTAATGTGACTGAGTCCCTAGCACAGGGCTAGCATTCCATATAACCACATGAAAGTGGTATTTCCCTTCTGGCTTCAATAGCAAAATAATAACAACAACAACTATTATTGTTGTCATCATTGTTGTTATTGCTACCGTCTTCTGTATGGTTTTCCTGCTCTGAGGTCCCCTCCAGCTGGGCTCATGAGCGAGGAATGGGCCATTTTCTGGGAGCTCCATTGACCTCTCTTGGAGCATAGCACAGAAGTTCTGGTACACTCTTTGTCTGAGCAAGTAAGATAAACTTTTCCTGAGTCCTCAGAGCCCCTCAACTCTAGACAATAGGTCTTCTCTACTGTTTGTCCAGTGACACCTGCAAGAGTCTGGTGTTCATTGTGGTGTGTTTCTCTTGGTAGGCTCATCTACTGAGTTTGGCTTCTGCTGACTAAAGTAAGGGAAGCTGACCTAGTTGAGGAGAGTAGCTTGAAAGAATAATCTTAGTGTTGTTATATGGCCTGAGGGCTCCATGTGAACCTGTCAAAATACATACGCATGAATTAATCATCCCAAACCAAAACAAGTCCCAGCATTGAGTACAGTACAGGCACTTTTTCACAAGTGTTTGCTAAGTGAAAATAGATGAAGGACAGGGTTAATTATCTCTTGCCTTCTCTTGTAATAGATGGCATGTCATGCACCCAGAGTCAGATATTTATGTCTCCAGGAATCCTTTCACAAGAGAGGTGGAAGATCATGCCTCATATGTGGCACCTATCTTTCTTCAACTCCAGGGCAAAGAGCAAGATACATGGAACTAACAAGTGCCATTAAGCTTATGTAAAGAAAATTATTGACCTATCAACTATAAACTGTGTGAGCATATAATCAAAATATTTTCAGATACATACAGTCTCAAAGTCACTTCTCAAGCAGATTTTTTGAAAGTTACAGGAGGGTGCGTTTCACTGAAAATGGGGGAGTAAATCAAGACATGGAATCTGGGATCCAGGCATCCAGTCCAGGGGAGAGGCTCAGGGAATTCTTAGGATGCTGATGAAAGAAAGACCATAATACTATCAGCACAGCAGACTGACAATGCAACCAGCCTAGAAGAGAGGAGGACCAAGGGTCTCCAGAAAGGGTGTATTCCCCACAAAAGAAGATCTTTTGACTACACGATGGGTTTGACTTCACTGGGAGAAGTTTTATAGCTCTATGTGAGAATTTGGGAGATGAATTAATGCTAGGTACACAAAACCACAAAGGAAAAATAAGGCAATTGTTAACTACAGGAAGAAATACTTGAGAGAAAATGTAACCTTGGTATATTATGTGGCTCACCTGTGAACAATATTTTTATAGATGTTATCAGGTAAATATTTAATATTAGATTAACAAAAAATTTAGTGTAGTTATATGTGAATGAATAGCAGAGGTGAAGTGTGTGTGCTGCAGAGGGACAAGGGACAAGGAAAAGAAAAGTGGGTAAAGAGCTGAATCCTTATCCTTCATCACAGAAAGTCAAAAGATAAATGTCTAAGATTGAAAAATCAAGAACTAGCAGTATAAGCATGTCCTTTCAAGATAAAGAGGTAAATTCCAAAGAAATGGCTAAAAAGGTTGAAAGTTATTGCCTTTTGGGAGAACAACTCAAGGGGAAGAAGAATTAGAGCAGGAACTGCTGTTTTTCACTTTAAGACTGACTTTTAAAAAAGTAGGTACATATATTATTTTTAAAAATGAAATTAATAAAAGTGCCAGATATGAGCAACTGAGGGAATTGATGCAGACTTCTTCTCTTGGGGGCTTTTGATAGCTAAGCCTGTGGGGTGTTTTTAATTTAAATTTATTTATTTATATATTTATTTTTGGCTGTGCTGGGTCTTCGTTTCTGTGCGAGGGCTTTCTCTAGTTGCGGTGAGTGGGGGCCACTCTTCATCGCGGTGTGCTGGCCTCTCACTCTCGCGGCCTCTCTTGTTGCGGAGCACAGGGTCCAGACGTTGACTGAGCCAGGCAGGCTCAGTAGTTGTGGCTCATGGGCCTAGGTGCTCCGCGGCATGTGGGATCTTCCCAGACCAGGGCTCAAACCAGTATCCCCTGCATTGGCAGGCAGATTCTCAACCACTGCGCCACCACGGAAGTCCTGTTTGTTTGTTTGTTTGTTTGTTTTAAATCATATTCCCTACAGTTGCTTCATAGGGAGAAAAGGGGGCACTGAGAAGCTACAGCTCTTCAACACTTTTATTGTTTTAATATATTGGTGTTCGTGGTGAGATTTCACTTGAATTAAAAGGTCAATTGCTTTAAAAAAACATTTGTTTTAAAGTTTGAAAGCACAGACCTAGACACAACTTTCCAGGGACTAGATTTCTCTTGAAATGGATTTCTCTTGAAATGGATCCACGTACCAAGCCCAGGGACTCCCTGGCAAGGTGCAGGAGGAGAACCCCTCTCTCACCATTAGAAAGATATAAACTTCCGAGACTGAACCAGGAAGAAACAGAAAATATAAACAAACCAATCATATGTAATGAAATTGAAACTGTGATTAAAAATCTTCCAACAAACAAAAGTCCAGGCCTAGATGGCTTCACGGGCGAATTCTTTTTTTTTAATCAATCAATCAGTTAATTAATTAATTAATTTGGGGGGCTGTTTTGGATCTTTGTTGCTGTGCACAGGCTTTCTCTAGGTGCAGCGAGCAAGGGCTACTCTTTGTTGTGGTGCATGGGGTTCTCATTGTGGTGGCTTCTCTTGTTGCAGAGCATGGGCTCTAGAGGCATGGGCTTCAGTAGTTGCATCATGCAGTCTCAGTAGTTGCAGCTTGCGGGCTCTAGAGCACAGACTCAATAGTTGTGGTGCACGGGCTTAGTTGCTCTGAAGCATCTTGTTGGACCAGGGATCGAACCCATGCCCCTGCATTAACAGGCGGATTCTCAACAACTGCGCCACCAGGGAAGTCCCTTCACAGGTGAATTCTATCAAACATTTAGAGAAGAGCTAACGCCCATCATTCTCAAACTCTTCCAAAATATTGCAGAGGAAGAAACACTCCTAAGCTCATTCTATGAGGCTACCATCACCCTGATACCAAAACTGGACAAAGATATCACAAAAAAAGAAAATTACTGACCAATATCACTGATGAATACAGATGCAAAAATCCTCAACAAAACACTAGCAAACAGAATCAAACAACCCACTGAAAAGATCATACACCATGATCAAGTGGGATTTATCCAGGGATGCAAGGATTTTTCAATATATGCAAATCAATCAATGTGATACACCATAGTAACAAACTGAAGAATAAAAACCATATGATCATCTCAATAGATGCCGAAAAAGCTTTTGACAAAATTCAACACACATCTATGATAAAAACTCTCCAGAAAGTGGGCATAGAGGGAACCTATCTCAATGTAATAAAGACCATATATGACAAACCCACAGCAAACATCATTCTCAATGGTGAAAAACTAAAAGCATTTCCTCTAAGATCAGGAACAAGAGAATGATGTCCACTCTTGCCGCTATCATCCAATATAGTTTTGGAAGTCCTAGCCATGGCAATCAGAGAAGAAAAAGAAAGAAAAGGAATACAAATTGGAAAAGAAGAAGTAAAACTGTCACTGTCTGCAGATGACATGATAATATGATACATAACATGATACATAGATAATCCTAAAGGTGTCCCCAGAAAACTATTAGAGCTAATCAATGAATTTGGTAAAGTTGCAGGATATAAAATTAATGCAAAGAAATCTCTTGCATTCCTATACACTAACAACAAAAGATCAGAAAGAAAAATTAAGGAAACAATCCCATTTACCATTGCAACAAAAAGAATCAAATACCTAGGAATAAATCTACCTAAGGAGGTAAAAGACCTGTGCTCAGAAAACTACAAGACACTGATGAAAGAAATCAAAGATAACACAAACAGATGGAGAGATATACCATGTACTTGGATTGGAAGAATCAATATTGTGAAATGACTACACTACCCAAAGCAATCTACAGATTCAATGCAATCCCTATCAAATTACCATTGGTTTTTTTCACAGAACTAGAACAAAAAATCTAAAGATTTCTATGGAGACACAAAAGACCCCAAATAGCCAAAGTGATCTTGAGAAAGAAAAACAGAGCTGGAGGAATCAGGAGCCCTGATTTCAGACTATACTACAAAGCTACAGTAATCAACACAGTATGGTATTGGCACAAAAACAGAAATACAGATCAATGGAACAGGATAGAAAGCCCAGAGATAAACCCATGCACCTATGGTCAACTAATCTATGACAAAAGAGGCAAGAATACACAATGGAGAAAAGACAGTCACTTCAATAAGTGGTGCTGGGAAAACTGGAAAGCTACATGTAGAAAAATGAAACTAGAACACTCCCTAACACCATACACAAAAATAAACTCAAAATGGATTAAAGACCTAAATGTAAGACCAGACACTATAAAACTCTTAGAGGAAGACATAGGAAGAACATTCTTTGAACACATATCACAGCAAGATCTTTTTTGACACACCTCCTAGAGTAATGAAAATAAAAACAAAAATTAACAAATGGGACCTAATGAATCTTAAAAGCTTTTGTACATCAAAGGAAACCTTAAACAAGATGAAAAGACAACCCTCAGAATGGGAGAAAATATTTGCAAATGAAGCAATGGACAAGGGATTAATCTCCAAAATATACAAACAGCTCATGCAGCTTAATATCAAAAAAACAAGCAACCCAATCCAAAAATGGGGAAAAGACCTAAATAGGCATTTCTCCAAAGAAGACATACAGATGGCCAAGAGGCACATGAAAAGTTTCTGAACATCATTAGTTATTAGAGAAATGCCAATCAAAACTACAATGAGGTATCACCTCACACTAGTCAGAATGGCCATCATCAAAAAATCTACAGACAACAACTGCTGGAGAGGGTGTGGAGAAAAGGAAACCCTCTTGCACTGTTGGTGGGAATGTAAATTGATACAGCCACTGTGGAGAACAGTATGGAGGTTCCTTAAAAAACTAACAATAGAGTTACCATATTATCCAGCAAACCCACTCCTGGGCATATATCCAGAAAAGATGAAAACTCTAATTCAAAGAGATATATGCACCCCATGTTCATAGATGCACTATTTACAATATCCAGGTCATGGAAGCAACCTAAATGTCCATCGACAGAGGAATGGATAAAGAAGATGTGGTACATATATACAGTGGAATATTACTCAGCCATACAAAGGAACGAAATTGGGTCATTTGTAGAGACGTGGATGGATCTAGAGACTGTCATACAGAGTGAAGTAAGTCAGAAAGAGAAAAACAAATATCATATATTAACGCATATATGTGGAATCTAGAAAAATGGTACAGATGAACCTGTTTGCAAGGCAGAAATAGAGACACAGACGTAGAGAACAAATGTATGGATACAAAGGGGGGGAAGGGGATGAATTGGGAGATTGGGACTGACATATATACACTAATATGTATAAAGTAGATAACTAATGAGAATCTGCTGTATAGCACAGGGAACTCTACTTAATGCTCTGTGGTGACCTAAATGGGAAGGACATCCAAAAAAGAAGGGATATATGTATACTTTCAGCTGATTCACTCTGCTGTACAGTGAAAACTAACACAACATTGTAAAGCAACTATGCCCCAATAAAGAAAAAAGAATTTTACCATATGATCCGACAAACAAACAAACAATCAAAAATTTTAAATCATATTCCCTACAGTTGCTTCAGGGACAGTCATGGTGAGAAAAGCAGGAAATGAGAAGATACAACGCTTCAACACTTTTCCTGGTTTAATGTGGCGGTGTTCCTGGTGAGATTTCACTTGAATTAAAAGGTCAGTTGCTTTAAAAAACACTTTTTTTTTTTTTTTTTAAGTTTGAAAGCACAGACCTAGACACAGCTTTCCAGGGACTAGATTTCTCTTGATAGCCTGGTGGGTCTGTGTGCCAAGCCCAGGGATACCCTGACAAGGTGCAGGAGAAGGATCCCTCTCTCACCACTAAGACCTTGAGCTTTTCTGTCCAGAGGAGAAATGGATTCATGATGCCCTGTCTGCATCTTTGTATTTATTCCCTTCAGGGACCAAAGACCTGTGTCTGTGAGATGAATGATTTGGGATTGAGAGTGTGGTATGATTCTAGAAAGAGACTGTCAGACAGACATGAGGCCCTGAGCTCACGGTCAGCCTTGATGTCCCACTGCTGTACCCAGCCGAGCCAAGCCACTGGGAGCTCGAACCCGGGAGTATACCAGTATACCTATGGCAATAAAGCAAGCAGTCATTGCCTCTTCGTACCTTGCTAGGCACTGCTCTGGGCACTTCACATTATTGACCCCTTTAATCATCACAACCACACTAAAGATACTGTTGCTCTTCACATTTTACAGATGAGGAAACTGAGGCCTAAAGATGATAAGTAGCAAGGGCCAGGGACAGGATTTGAACCCAGAGCTCATGCTGTCAGCAGCTTCACTCTCCTGTCCCTCTAATCCACACACTTCAATATTCCTTTTCCTTCCATGTACCCTTATACCCTTTCATGGAGACTTTCAATTAGGACTTTTAAATCTCTCAATCTTCTGGTTTGTTTTTAGTTAAACTGGAATTTCTGCAAACATCAGACTCACCTAAAACCAAAGTCGGCAGAGAAATCCTTCATTGACAAGAATGCCTGGCTCTCACAAACAGACCATTTGAAGTCATCAGCAGCAATCGGATACCCGTGTTGTGATGGTTTGGAATTAAGGGTTTAAGTCTCACATCCAAGGGCTGACACCCAGAGAAATCACTCACTAATCTGTGATTGGTGTTCGGGCAGGGAGGTGAGGGGTTGGTTTTCTCTTGGGGAGGCCATGTGGGGCTTTCAAAAGACCCCTCCTCACAGCAGAAATCACTCTCCAACCCAGCCCCAGATACACTTGATTTGGGTGGACCCAGGTACTGAGTAAGGGATAGGGCACTGTGAATGGGCCTGGTGGCTGGGGGGCAGGAAGGAGGCTGGAAGTGGACCCTACCTGCATGACCTCTTGGTACACCCTCCATGCCCCTGTCACCCATCTCAGCCTCAGCGAGACTTCTTAGTATTTCTCCAACCTGCCAAGCCTGTACCTACCTCTGAGCCTTTGCACTTGCTATTCCCTATGTTCTTCCCCTGCCTTTTTCTCCCCACATGGGTCTCATCTCAATGTTACCTCTTCAGAGAAGCCAACCTGTCCGCCTACATTTAAAGTAGCCACATATTTCCCAGGCTTGTTTATTTCCCATATACTGTTTTTAAGGGGAAAAAGAAGACTTCATAGCACTTATCGCTAGCTGAATTTGTTTTTATTTTATTTTACTTATATATTTATTTATCTTATGCCTCTTCAGATGCCGTGAAAGCAGGGACTTTGTCTTGTGTAAATTTCATTACCCCCAGAGCCTTAGAACACTGGTAATATACAGTAGAAATCGAATGACTATTTCTGGAATAAATGAATGAATGAATGAGTGAGTGAATGAATGAATGGGGTCCACAAGCTAGATGGGGGGAAGGCTGTCTTGAGACCGTGATGAAGATCTTGCTTCCACGCTCAGGGAGAGAGCATGAAACCTTCCTGTTTCATAGGAAGGGAACCCTATGACTCTTCTGGGGAATTTAGGCCAGGATTGTGTCAAGGCCAAGGGAAGTCTGAGCCCTTTTTAGCCTTATTGTTGAGAAGCACTTGGTAGGGGGGTCAGTGGGGGGGGGAATGAGCATCCTTCATGGATGCCTCCCTAATCTCAGGCCTATGACACATCCAATCCCATGATAACCTGGCCTCTATCATTGATTTTGGGCTGTCCACTCAGTCCCTTCCCAATGTCTTTTCCTCTCCTCGGAGGTCTTTGGCTAAGGACACCTCTAAGCTGATGAGCAGGGCCGGGCATCTCTTGAACTGGGAGCTGTAACTTACTCACATCTGTAGATGTTCCTCTTCCTTTCTTTGTTCTGAACCCCACAATGAGAATACTCATCCCCAAGAGCTTCCTGTCTTGCCAGCATTATGGGGACCATGATAGTAGGGGAGTAACCCAGCTTCAGTGGGGCTTTCAGCTTAAGCCTTTTCACTCCCTCCCCTCAAGCCCCACCCCAGTGTGGTACAACCTTGTCCTAATGGGTCACCAGACTGGTGAAACCTGAATAGTTGGAGGCCAAAAGCAGCCCTTGATGACAAGAGGGTAGGGAGAAGAGAGAGTGAAGGAGGAGTGGGGGCTTCCGAGGGGGGCCTGGGAGAGGCACTGAGGCTATTTATGTTCAAATGGAGATGGATTTTTATATTTCAACTTCATTGTTTTTATCATAGTGAAATCTTATGAGGTTGATGTGAACGGAGCCCTGTATGCATTGTTATGCTATTTGGTTTTGATAAAAAGTGGCATTGTACAAGATGTTCCTTGGCCACATAAAACCTCGCTGCATAGGTAATGGTGGCACACAGCCATACCGCAGGTTGTGCAATGCAGTGGCAGCGAAAACAGAGCTGCTTCTCAGGGATTAAGGCTGGTATTTCCATTTGAACTTTAAGAAAGAGACTGATGGTACAGGAGCAACAGCAAGATATAAAATGAAAAGGAGAGAAAAAGAGGAGTGAAGGGCAGGAATAATGGAAGACAGGAAGAAAGGAATATAGGAAGGAGTGAAAGAACGAAGGCAAGAAAAAGAAAATGATACCATTTAATGGGGGAAGACTTTTTTTGTAAAAAGGGAGAGAGCTGATAGGTTCTGAAAGAGATGAAATTTCTTTGCTCTTCTTGCTACTTTCCTTCCCATCTACCTTTGTTCCAGAGCATTGCTGTAACTGTAAGTATATTCTTTTCTCTCCTTCTTTCCACGAAAGAGTAGGAGTCAAAATGTCTGAGGTGCTTCTCTCAGTTTTGTAAGTTTAGAATAGTCCAGCGATGCTCTTTCATTAGCTCCAAGGCCCAGATTTTTTTCTTCACTTGAATCTCAGCCTGGGGCTGTGGGTGTCTCTCAGTGGCCTCAATGAGATGTAAGGAGAGAAGGAGACCACTTTTTTTCTCATCACTTTCCTTTTATTTTGGCTCCTGAGAAATCAAATGCTAAGACCTACCCAAGGCTCTTTGAGAAGATACTTTAGAGGCAAGGCGGTAGAGTGGGGTGAGGGTGATTTTTGGAGTTAGATGGGTGTATGTCTGAATATTACACGGAGTATTGACAAAGTTAGAAAGCACTTAGCACATGTTAGGTGTTTGATAACTCTTGGTTTCCTTATTGACAACTCATCTCATCTCACTAGAACATTGTGGGTCATTGTCTTGGAAGAAAACAAATCTATTTCTTAGTCTGTAACTCCTAACCTTCCACTTGAGCAATGAACTTGAAGACAGTAAAAATGTCTGACCCCATTTCTAAGAAAAACTCCACCACAGGATCAGAATTCAAACAAATGGCTTCCACCTGGTGCTGGCTCTAATGACGATGACCTGATTTAGAAAGAAATCAATCCAGTTGGGGTTGAGTGCCTGGAAAACCCTGCAGAACCACATCCAGACTCATCACACACAACAGAGCTATGACCTGTCAAGGTCAGTGGTTGGCAGTTGAGTTGGGACATAGCTGAGTTCCTCTGTGTTGTCACAATTGTGCAGCATCTGATGTCCTCCCTTCCCGAACAGATCTGCATTTGCTTAAAGAAAACATGTCTAGGACTTCCAGCTCCTTCTCTCACTGGGTCTAGTACTCTCCACTCCTACCACCCTAACCTTGGTGCAGGTTCTAGATTATGCAGGACTACTTCATGCACCTGGGCCTTTGCACATGCTGCTCCTTCTGCAGGCAGTTCCCTTCTTTACCACTTCTATCTGGTGAACACCAACTCATCTTTTGTGATTCGAGTCCACCCTCGACTCCTCTGTGCAAACTTCCTGACCCCCCCCCACCTCCAACCCAGAAGAACCTACACATCCTTCTTTGGACCTCTGATGTATCCTGAACAGACCTCTCTGATAGCCCCTGTGCCTCCTTCCATTTACCTGGAAGATTTTTGTGCTTAATGACAATGTCTGATTCATTTCTGTATCCCTAATACCTAGCGCTGTACCTGGCACATAAAGGAGATCAAAATTTGATCATTGAATGAATACATGAAAGAGTGAAGTAAATGATAGGGGTAAAGAAATCTTCAGACAATCTATTGAGATATCTAAAAAAGCAAGAGGTCGGTTTTAGCATTCTGAACTATTTTACCTTTGTTATAGTTGCAAATTTATTTAAACTTTCTTCTAATGAATAACCAGATCTTTCACAGGGCAACAGTACTTGGCATGCAAGATCTTTCTGAAAAAATGGAACAGAATGTGAGTTTTTAAGATTCTATGGAAATCTATTACGCTAATAGACAGGAAGGGAAAAATAAAGAAGAGAAGAAGAGAGGAAATAAGATTAAATCATTGGACCAGAAACTGTGAGATGCTTTTACACACATAATTTCATTTGCTCTTCACAAAGAGCCTGTGGAAGTGGGTATTATTATCCCATTTTATGCATAAGAAATTCTGGCCCAGAGAAATTTTATACCTCGTAGACATTGAAAGTTGACCAAAATTTGTCTGCCTCCCCATTCCAGGGGTTGTAGAATTTTGAAGTTGGAGTGTGAAAGATTTAAAAGATCATCTAGTCTTACTCCTTGAATTTACAGATGAGAAAAACTAAAGCTCAGGGACATAGAAGTCTTGCCTCACCTCAGCAGTTGTTGGCAGAGGTGGGATTCAACCTCAGGTCCCAAAAGCTCAACCTCTTGAGGCTATAGGACAATGGTTCAAGAACAGGGGAACACGGTCCAAGCCCATCTCACCATAGTGTCTGGGTCAGGTTTATGTGCCTGGAGTAGCTAATAGCATCAGAGCTTTCAGACAAAAACAATTTCAGAAATTACAGAAATCAAGCAACTTTAGGCTGATTCTGGGAAAGGGAGACAGTAGCCTGCATATTTGACTGGCCTAAGTGGTTTTTTTTCTCATCCTTTTAAAATAAACATTTATTTATGCACAGCCAGAAGATACTATAGATTAATTGCCATTACTCATCTCTATTTTTCACTTTGGTGATATGAGCTGGTCTTTTCATGGTGCATTAGAAGATTTGCAATTATTTCAGTGAATTTAATATTTCCTTTGTCATCTTCCATTAAATGATAATTATCAAAACTTAGGAATACATGAAGAAATTTTCAATTTTTTTTCATCCAACATTTTGCAGAATCCTTGTTGGCTTTTGGAGATGTACATGCTTGAATGAGCTGACTTGGTAAGAAGAGGAAATGCACACCTGGCTGACTGTCTCCTAGGTGCTGCTAGGAGTACCTTATAGATATTATTTAATTTAATACCTTATAGGTATTATTTAATTTAATGGGGATAAGGACCCATGAACTATTTATTTTTCTTATAAGTCAGTTTTATAGAAATATAATTTAAATACAGTAGAATTCATACTTTTAGGAGTATAATTTGGTGAATTTCAACAAATATATACATAAACATAGCTACAAATAGATATAGCTATACCACAACCAAAATATCAAATATTTCCATTACTCCAAAGAGCATGCTTATGTCCCTTTATAGTCAATCCTGTCCCCTCACCCAAGGCGTCAATTTATCTGTTTTATGTCCTTTTCCAAAATGTCATATAAATGGAAGCATATAATATGCAGCTTTTTGTTCTGGCTTCTTTCACTTACCATAATGCTCGTGAGATTCATGCATATTGTGAATTACTTACCTTTATTATCCCACCTTACATATGAGGAAGCTAAATCGCAAGCTGATTTAATGATTCACGCAGGCTTATAAGCGGAGGCAGCACTCAAACACAGCCAGCCTGATTCTAGTGCCTGTGCTGGGGTCAGGGCACCTCTGCACCTGGGGTCAGGGCTCCTGGCCTTAGTCATAACACACAGAGTGGTCTTGGCTAAATGCTTCACTTGTTTGAGTTTTCCTCCACTGTATAATCATAATGCTAGCTTTACACATGGACCCCCAGATGTTGTGCAACGAACATGAGCTGCTGCTGCTTCTTTTTTTTTCATTTTTAGGCTTGAGCAGAAAATGTTCCCATATAAAGCTACAGCAAAATACCTTGGTCAAGAAAAATGCACTGTTCACGTGCTCCCTAAGGAGGTGTCTTTGGTCCCTGCCCTCTGAATCTGTGAATCCCAGTCCTTAGCTCTGGGTGCCACACCGTTGGTATTGAATGAGTATTTACTGAACGGTGAACACTATGCCTATTATTCCATCACTAGCTAGTTCAGCCACTTGCTAGCTGGGTGACATTGAGCAAGAAACAGCCTCTTGGAGCCTCAGTCTCCTTATCCGTAATATGGGGCTCAAAGGCTGTGTTGAGTGTTAAGTGAAATCTTGCTTACAAAGCACAGTGTCAAAAGTCTGGCAATACCTCTATCAGCATTAGGCTCTTCTTATTTTCCTTCTGTCACAATTATCTCTAGAATTGAATTAAAGTTCAGGTGTGATAAAATGTGTAAAGAACTATGAAAATATAAGATTTAATAAATTCACTCGACAAACATTTATCAACCACTTACAACATGCTTGGCCCTGGACTAGGCTGGGGATGCAGCAGTGAACAGACAGACTCATCCTAACAAGAGAGAAGATTATACTAATCTCTTGAGTTACTCATGCCCCCAAAAGACCCCCAGCGTATTAATTTTGTCAAATATATGTCAATAATGAGGATCATAATTGCTAACATTTATCAAGTCCTTTCTGGGGGCCAACTATGGTGTGAGAGCTCGTTACATATATGTTACTTTATTTAATCCTCCCAATAATCCTCAGAGGGGCCAAGATTCCTGTTTTCCAAGTGAGGATAAAGAAGCTCAAAGCACTGAATGACATTGCAGGTAAATGACTGAGCTGAATTTGGAACCAAAGCCTAAGGGTTTTTTTGTTTTTTCGGTTTTTTTTTTTTTTTTTTTTTTTTTTTTTTTTTTTTCGGTACACAGGCCTCTCACTGTTGTGGCCTCTCCCGTTGCGGAGCACACGCTCCGGACGCGCAGGCTCAGCGGCCGTGGCTCACGGGCCCAGCTGCTCTGCGGCAGGTGGGATCCTCCCGGACCGGGGCACGAACCCGTGTCCCCTGCATCCGCAGTCAACCACTGCGCCACCAGGGAAGCTCCCAAAGCCTAAGTTTTAAATCGCTATATTCAATAGTTTTTAATTATGTCTTATTCACTAGAAATTGAACAGCAAGAGCTGCCAGCAGGGCTGCCATGATGCAGAACCCCCAGGACATACCATCGCCTTCACTGTCTGTGTGACTCATATCTCTGGAGTGGTGCAGAGCATGGCGTGAACAGCCTAGGGGACAGCCCTGGCTGCCAAGAGGAAGGCAAGGGCTATCCTTAGCAAACTAGACTTCAGAAAGGATGCGCTTGACACCTGGTAGGTCCCTAATAAATAGCTGTTGAATTTTTAAAACTGACCTTGGCTTTCTGCTGGTTCAAGCACTCACCCAAGAGTTAACAGTCTGAAATAAAGATATCTATGCTAGAGAGATGGAAAAGCATACAAGCATTGTAAGAGTGGAGGTCACCAGTACAACCTGAGCTCACCAGCTATCACTCCTCCCAGGCACAGAGCTCTTGTTCCCGAGTTTGAGAAAATAAGGAGGAAGATACAAAAGCATGTGACTTCCTCTTAGTCACAGGTGACTTCTGGAGGAGGTGTACTTCTCAGAGAACTATGAGAGTGGGAAAAGGGAGGCACCAATGAAGCTTGAAAAGTTTTTAAACACAGAAACTTCAGCATAAGTTCGTGGTCACATAAACACACTGGCAAGTAATGTGACAATTACGATCTGGCATTTAAAAAAAGGAAAATCTTCCAGGATTCCTTTGTAAAGAGGAGGACTCTCCTTTTTAAGAGGAAGAATAAAAGAGAATTCCTCTACTCTTCTTCAAATGACCTTCTCATTCCACGCTGCACAAGTAAGCCTACCTTTTTAATCATTTATTTCTCAAACAAGAGGTTCCCAAACTTTCCCAGTAAAGGTACCCTTAGAGTCTCAGTAAACTTCACAGTGTCTGAAGCCAAAAGAGAGAATTTGCAGTTATAATATTGATTAGGTCTGTACAACCTAACAAGCATTTGTCTGCTAACAACTTACTAGCTGTCAGAAAGAATAATGCACATACATTGAAAGAAAAAAATGTTTAATTCTTAAACAACCATAATTACTTACTAATGAAATGTATGTGCCTTTTAGGCACTGCACAACTCCTCAAACTTTGGAATCAGATTGGGTATTGACACCCTAATTTTCTATTCCACAATGATTTTCACAAAACTGAGAGTATTACGCTATCTGAGGTCTTCCATGTGGAGGGGAAACCACAGAGATGGGGGAAAATAGTCTTGATCCAACATCCAGAGGACAGTGGTTGCCGGCATTGGTTCAGAATTTCAGTCATATCAAGACTGTCAAGGTGATTCTCTTGACCTTTTCCTCTTGTTTGCAACATGGCTGCTACAAGTCCAAATATCAAGTGAATGAAGCAGGAAAAAAGGAGGAAAAGGTGGTGCCAACCTCGTCTGATCCCTTTTAACAAGGAACCAAAAGCTACTTCAGAGATTTCCTCGCAGCCTAGAAGATGTTCTCTAGCAGATCTCATGGGCCAGAAACTGTGTCGTATGTCTATCACTGGCTGCAAGGAGAGCTGAGAAAGTCAGCATTTAGCTGGATACAAAGGGCTCCAAGTCAAGGCTTAGTAGCAAGAAAGGAGGGTGTGGATTTTGGGTGAACGAACAACAGTACCTACTACAGAGCCACCTTTACTCATACAAAGATCAGCAGGACAAGAATTAATTCCTGCTTTCAGTAACCTCAGGTCTAACCTGGAAACAAACAGACCTTCCCCCCAAATTCTGACTACTATAAAAAAATGATAACTAGGTACCTATTGCTGTAGGAAGGTACTTAATTTGCCTAGGAGGGTCAGAGAAAGTTCTAGGAGGGAGCTGACCACACTGTAACAGAAAGGCATTCAGAAAGTGGAACAGCAAGCACAGCGGCCCAGAGATATGAAGAAAAGAGTATATTACATGATTAGTAGAGTAGTACATGAGTAGTACATGAGTAATACATGAGTAGTACATGATCCAGTGTTTAGAGCACAGGATAGATGGCAGGAGGGTGGGGCTGGCAGGAGAAGACAGATCAGGTCATGGAATCAGCTCTGTGAAGAATCGTGTAAGAAGGGCAGTCTATCACTTCTTTTTTCCTTTGGCCCACATGACTTCCTTTGGGGAAATGTTCTGTTCACATTCTACAGGTCTGCCAGTTATGTAGGCTAACCTTCCGTTTTCTGCATGTGGTCCCCTGACCCAAACAGATCCAGAGTCCTTACAGGAATTGCTATGGATGTTGAATGAGGGACTCCATCCTAAGGAAGACATAAACCTGGGGCTGCCAGTAGCCACATTTTCCTCCTTCAGAGAGAGCTTGCTTGAAGAATGAGGGCGGGTAGGGGGTGGAGGGAGTGGGGAGAAGCTAAGGGGGAAATGGGGAGAGAGGGGCTGATGAAATAATTCTAACATCCTGGATCCAACTTAATTAAATCCATCCAGGGGTTACTTAAGCTAATAACATTTCTGTTTTTATTCAAGCCAGTTTAAGCTAGTTTTTATTAAGCTGGTTTGAGTTGGATTCCTATCATTTGTAGTTGGAAGGGTCTTGACAAACGGGCTACAACCTGGAAGCAGGAAAACCCATCAGGAGGCTCTCACCACGTTCTCTTCTCATATCTGGCTACAGGCTGGGCCTTCATGGGCTTCAAGATGACCTGCCCTGGCTGCTGGGGAGAAAAGCATAGCTCTTCTGGAGATTTCCATTGTCCCCATCTTAATCTCCAGGTGCAGTCTGAGAGAGACATTGATTCTCACCCAGCTGGCTGGATGGCACCCACTTCCTGTCCTGTGAATGCCAGCTGTCTTCCCGGGCTGTTATCTGACTCCACTATCAGCCAATGGCATCCAGGAACACGTTGGACTTCTAGGAAAAGTGATGTTCTACAAAAGCAAACACATGCGGCCAGACCTGACGGTAACTCTAGCGGTTGTGCGCACAGTGAAGCCCTGGACATCGTTCATGGCCTCTGGCATTCAGGGGCCTGGCACAAGCTCCACGTTCAGGAGCTGGCAAGATAAACAGCCCATTGACAGGCATTTCTGAGCTGGTAATGCAAATCCTTGGAGGCTGTAGGGCTGAGATAGGACTTATCATTGCTTCCAAGGAGTTTCACCTGCAGATTTTAGCGCATCTTACATTCGAAACCAGACCTCTACTAGCTGGGTGAGCCTAGGGAAGTTACTTCACCTCTCTGAGTGTCTGCTTCCTCAATTTTAAGTAGGCATGATAATGGTATTTGCTAACGTGTACTGAGGGCCTACTATGTACCAGGGCTGCTAAGCACTGTACATGTAGACACCTCCCTCTGCAGGGGCTGACACATTTTGAGATTTTAATCTGGGTTTGTCATTGCTAGTATTATCTGTGGTACCATAGAAACCATCAGCTTCAACTGGATCTTTTAAGGAATAAGAAAAGTGGCACCAGGAAGCAGTGAATGGCTTTCCTAAATTCATATAGCATAATCAGTGACACAGCAAAATCTAGAACCCAAGTCTCATCCAAATTAAGTTACATGACCCAAAGCAAGAAACATTATAGGGTATCTATAAATTAACCTAGAATATATATGACTTCTATGGAAAAAAAAATTTAAATCCTAATGAAAAACATAAAACCTTATCTGGATAAGCGGCAGTTAGAGATATTCTATGCTCTTGAATGGGCATTTTCAGATTATAATGGTAACAATTATTCCCAGAATAATCCATGCATTAAATGTGATCAGATACCAGTTGGGCTTTTTGAGGACGTTGAAAAATGGTTTTTAAAATGTCTTTGGAGGAAGAGAGATCCATCTAAGTCAACTTTAGAAAAGCAGTAGAGGAGAGAATTGCCTTACCAGTCATTGAGATGCATCAAAAGGTTACGGTAGTAAAAAATAGTTTGGTATTGTTGCAAGAGTGGACAAACAGATCTATGAAACATCCAGAGAGGTGAGAGTCAGACCCATGTGTATATGGAGCCTAACGTATGGTAAAGGAGGGCATCTCAGTTCTATGGGGGAAAGGCCAGATTGCTTAGTAGATGGAGTACAGGAAACTGCTTCACTATCTGGAGAAAAATAAAACAGGATCCCTACCTAAGGAGGTTCCAGATGAATAAAACAGCTAAATGTGAAAGATAAAATATCAAATGTTAGGGAAAAAAAGTGAAACATCTTTGTGATCTAGGGGTAGGAAAAGATTTCACGAGCAATATAAGGATTTCTTTTCAGCAAAGGACATTATGGGCAAAGTTACTCAACAAATGACAGGAAAGATAAAAATTTTCTGATATCTAAAATTGAAAAGGTATTTATATATGGCAGACCTCAGAGATATTGCGGGTTTGGTTCTAGATCCCTACAATAAAGCGAATATCCCAATAAAGCGAATCACATGAATTTTTTGCTTTTCTCAGAGCATATAAAATTTTGTTTATACTGTACTGTAGTGTAGTAAGTGTGCAGTAGCATTATGTCTAAAAGAACAATATGTACCTTAATTAAAAAATACTGCTAAAAATTACTAACCATCATCTGACAACACCACAGAGTTGCCACAAACTTTCAATTTGTAATAAAAAAAAAGAGCAGTATCTACAAAGTGCAGTAAAATGAAGAATAATACAACAAGGTATGCCTGTGTAGCATGTGTGATATCCTCCTACTCAACCAGAAGAGAACAATCCCTGTGGGAAAATGGGAAAAGATTGCCTTATGGAAAATTACAGAAGAAGAAATCTTAAAAGTTAATAGATAAATGAAGAAATGCTCGAAATCATTAATAGTCAATAAAATAAAAATTAAAGCAATAAGGCAGCTTTAAACCTATTAGATCGAAAAATTAGAAAGCTGTATAATGCAAGTGTTGGTTGGGTATAGGGATAAAGAAATCCAGACTCATTGATCTACACTGATGAGAGTGGATCTAGATTATTTAATCTGGGTTATGTAGTGAAATTAAAAATATATGCATCCCCAATGGCCCAGCAATCCCATTCCCAGACATAAATCCCAAAGAAATTCTTGCCAAGCTCTAAAAGGGATAGATTGTATTATTGTTCGCAACTATTTGCTCCCCATTCCCAAGGAAAGGACTACACACCTCCACCCATCTCCATGTGATTTTCAGTGCCTGACTGTAGGAGATTGTCTTCTCTGCCCCAGTGTCAGTCTTAGCCATGTGACTTGCTTTGGCCAATGAAACAGAGTGGAAGTGATGTATGCCAACTGGAACAGAAGCTCCAAATGCTATTGCATGTTCTCTCCAGCTCTCTTGCTCTTTTTCTTCTGCCAGCAGTAGGGCTTGCTCCAAATAAGGGCTGTTCCTTCATCCTGGATCCTGGAATGAAGACACACAGCACAGGAGGGAGCCTGTTGCCACCAGCTACAACATGTGATGTGAACAAGGAAGGAAACTTTGTGGCTGTAAGTCACTGAGGTGTCTTCTTTTGTCTTGTTTATTATAGCAGCAAACTAACCAATACAGGGACACATAAAATAATTGTTCGTTGCAGTATTATTCATTATCATAGCAGATAGTTGCGGGCAGCCTAAGTGTCAGTCACTGATAAAACATGGTACACACCGTAGGGTATTAAGAAATCACAATATGCAAAAGATTACATGTTCACATGAAAACGTGGATGAACCTCAAGAAGAGTGTTTAGTGAAAATGTTAAGAAATAAAATCATATATATAACCAATTAACATAAGAACACAAAACGACAACTCTCTATTTTTGCAATAGTATGTACCTATAAAAAGATTAAAACATTGGCATGATTGTCTAGGGGATGAGAGGAGAATGGGAGTGAGATATGGAGATAAATCGAATTTTTAAATGTCCAGCCATTTAAAAATTTAAAGAGCAATTTGAAAAAAATAAAAGGGAAAGGGAGCTACAGCTCCTGAGGACCTGTTTGGTGCTTTTTCTTCCATATCCCATTGATTCTTGTATTACTCCCAGAATAACGATAATGCCTTATTTCATAAATTGCTTCATATGTTTTAACTACAATATTTCCTCTGATCGCCAGAAGAACCCTGTAAAATAAGGAGGACAGATGTCATAATTCTCATTTAACACATTTCTAAACAGGGCTGGGGTGTCCACTGGTTTTGCTGGTAAGAGATTAATAGATGCTTACCTTGACATAGTATGTAGTATGTGACAGGCCCTATTCTGAGTATTTTATAGGCTTAACGCATTGAAATTTCTCCGTCCCAAGGGTAGGTCCTATTATTGTCATCTTCTCTATTTTACAGCAGAGGAAACTGAGGCACAATGGAGTGACTTGCCATGAAAATAGTACGTAGTGGGTTTAGGATTTGAGTCTAGACATTCTGACTCTAGAGTTAGGGTGACCACATATTTTAAAGCCCCAACTGGGACAGTTTTAAGAATAAAAAAGGGTGCTAATAAGAATTAGTCTGGGGCTACATCCATAAACTAAGATGTCCTGGGAAAAACAGGACATGTGGCATGAGGCAAAACCCAAGCTTCCAGACACTCTGTTATGCTGCCTCTCAGAAGGAAGCCCAGGCCCCTTAGTCCATAAGTCAGTGTCCTTTTCATCACAGCAGGACTTAACTAACAGTCCCAACTTAAAATTAGATCTTGCCAATTCTCTGCAAAAATAACAACAGAAATTGGCTTCATGAGTATTTAGAAAACGGAAATGGGAAAAGTGAGCTGGTTTCAGAGCTGAAAAGCAGTTGAGTTGGGCCCTCCGGGCCTTGTGTGGGGGCTTTCATTGGCAGGATGATAAAGCCCCAGTTAAGTTTTGGCTCCAGGTCAAAGAAAAAAGGATAAAGAATCTGGAGATGTGAGCTCTCACTCCTGATCTGGGGCTAAATTGGCGGGTCGACAGAAATCACGTTCCTCTAAAACAGGGCACTCCACCCCTGTAAAATGGAGATACTTCTGCTCCTTTCCCACCCAACCACTTCAGGAAGAATGAATGATTACACTGTAATAGCTATGCTAAACTGATGCTTACAAAGTGGCAGCATTCACTCACTGCCTTATATCCATGATCTCATTTATCACAATAACCCTGGAAGCAAGTATTATTATTGTTGTTGCTGTTATTATGATATCCATTTTGCAGATGAGGAAACTGAGGCTAAACGATGTTCAGATGCTTGCTGAAAGTTACACATTTTGTAATAAATCCAGGTCTATCTGCCTTAGAGCCCATGCTCTAGGACACATATTTGCTCCCTATGAGAATTTAGTTTAGCAATTCTCCCCCATTGCTTGGAATAATGTCTGGTAGACAATACGGGGACAACATTCTTCACTCTAACTCATCCATGGATAGAGATTAGTGGTGGTTCCAAAAATTAGCTTCATTTCCCCCTCAGTTTTAGGAGAATCTATATACTCCAGACTTAAAAAGAAACGTGTGTTGATTTGGAATGGAAACAAATATCAAGAGAACATCTTGGACTAATTTTTCTTTTTTTTTTTTTTTTGTGGTACGCGGGCCTCTCACTGCCGTGGCCTCTCCCGTTGTGGAGCACAGGCTCCAGACGCGCAGGCTCAGCGGCCATGGCTCACGGGCCCAGCTGCTCCGCGGCATGTGGGATCCTCCCGTACCGGGGCACGAACCCGTGTCCCCTGCATCGGCAGGCGGATTCCCAACCACTGCACCACCAGGGAAGCCCCGGACTAATTTTTTAATACAGAATTTTTGTACAGAAAGAATTCCAAAAATTAGCTTCATTTCCCCCTCAGTTTTAGGAGAATCTATATACTCCAGACTTAAAAAGAAACGTGTGTTGATTTGGAATGGAAACAAATATCAAGAGAACCTCTTGGACTAATTTTTTAATACAGAATTTTTGTACAGAAAGAATTGGGGATGATAAGGTTACAGAAAAGGAAAGTCTCCTCTTAGAAGGGAAGAGAAGAAGGTACCATGGTGTAGAGAAACTGAGTCACCATAACTGGCATAACATCAATGCTCCATGCTGGTGTGAAAACTTCCCCTGCACAACACTTGAAGCTATTGACTCCAGCATCTCAGAGCCCTTTGGGCATTCTCATCTAATCATCCAAATCAAGAACAGCTTCTCATTGGCAGGTCCAAGGACTCCCACACAACTTCAGCTGACCTCTGAAGCTCAACAGTCTTTATTAACCTGCTTTAGCTTTCAAAGAAGGATAAAAATTATAGGACTTGGTGTTGGTGCTTAAAGCACCTCAGGGCAAATTATCCTAAAATTTATGTGGAACCACAAAAGACTCTGCATTGCCAAAGCAATCTTGAGAAAAAGAACAAAGCTGGAAGTATAACCCTCCCAGACTTCAGACTATACTACAAAGCTATAGTCATCAAAAGAGCATGGTACTGGCACAAAAACAGACACATAGATAAATAGAACATAATAGAGAGCCCAGAAGTAAGCCCACACACCTATGATCAATTAATCTATGACAAAGAAGGCAAGAATATACAATGGAGAAAAGACACTCTCTTCAATAAGTGGTGCTGAGACAACTGCACACCTATGTGTAAAAAAAATGAGGTTAGGACTTTTCCTCACACCATGTATAACAATAAACTCAAAATGGATTAAAGACCTAAATGTAAGACCTGAATCCTTAAAACTCCTAGAAGAGAACATAAGCAGAATGCTCTCTGACATAAATTGTAGTAATATTTTTTGGATCAGTCTCCGAAGGCAAATGAAATTCAAGCAAAAATAAACAATAGGACCTAATTAAAAGCTTTTGCATAGCAGAGGAAACCATTGACAATATGAAAAGACAACCTACAGAATGGGAGAAAATATTTGCAAATGATGTGACAGATAAGGGGTTAATATCCAAAATATACAAACAGCTCATACAACTCAATAACAAAAAAAAAAAACACAACCCAATCAAAAAATGGGCAGAAGACCTGACTAGACATTTTTCTAAAGAAGATATACAGATGGCTAACAGGCACATGAAAAGATGCTTCACATTGCTAATTATTAGAGAAATGTAAATCAAAACAATGAGATATCACCTCACACCTGTTAGACTGGCTATCATCAAAAAGTTTAAAAACCAGACAAAGATGTCACAAAAAAAACTATAGGCCAATATCACTGATGAACATAGATGCAAAAATCCTCAACAAAATACTAGCAAACAGAATCAATAGCACATTAAAAGGATCATACACCATGATCAAATGGGGTTTATCCCAGGAATGCACAGATTCTTCAATATATGCAAATCAATCAATGTGATACACCATATCAACAAACTGAAGGAGAAAAACCATATGATCATCTCAATAGATGCAGAAAAAGCTTTTGACAAAATTCAATACCCATTTATGATAAAAACTCTCCAGAAGGTAGGTATAGAGGGAACCTACCTCAACATAATAAAGGCGATATATGACAAACCGATAGCCAACATCATTCTCAATGGTGAAAAACTGAAACCATTTTCTCTAAGATCAGGAATAAGACAAGGTTGCCCACTCTCACTACTATTATTCAACATAGTTTTGGAAGTTTTAGCCACAGCAATCAGAGAAGAAAAAGAAATAAAAGGAATCCAAATCGGAAAAGAAGAAGTAAAGTTGTCACTGTTTGCAGATGACATGATATTATACATAGAGAATCCTAAAGATGCTACCAGAAAACTACAAGAGCTAATTAATGAATCTGGTAAAGTAGAAGGACACAAAGTTAATGCACAGAAATCTCTTGCATTCCATACACTAATGATGAAAAGTCTGAAAGAGAAATTAAGGAAACACTCCCATTTACCATTGCAACAAAAGAATAAAATGTCTAGGAATAAACCTGCCTAAGGAAACAAAACACCTGTATGCAGAAAACTATAAGACACTGATGAAAGAAATTATAGATGACACAAACAGATGGAGATGGATTCGAAGAATCAACATTGTGGAAATGACAAAAATAAACAAATGGGACCTAATGAAACTTAAAACTTTTGTACAGCAAAGGAAACCATAAACAAGACAAAAATACAACACTCAGAATGGGAGAAAATATTTGCAAATGAAGCAACTGACAAAGGAGTAACCTCCAATATATACAAGCAGTTCATTCAGCTCAATATCAAAAAAACAAACAACCCAATCCAAAAATGGGCAGAAGACCTAAATAGACATTTTCTCCAAAGAAGATATACAGATTGCCAACAAACACATGAAAGGATGCTCAACATCATTAGAGAAATGCAAATCAAAACTGCAATGAGGTATCACCTCACACCAGTCAGAATGGCCATCATCAAACATCTACAAACAATAAATGCTGGAGAGGGTGTGGAGAAAAGGGAACCTTCTTGCACTGTTGGTGGGAATGTAAATTGATACAGCCACTATGGAGAACAGTCAGACTATGGAGGTCCTTAACTATGGAGGGTCCTTAAAAAACTAAAAAGAGAACTACCATTTGACTCAGCAATCCCACTACTGGGCAAATACTCTGAGGAAACAATAATTCAAAAAGAGACATGTAGGGCTTCCCTGGTGGCCCAGTGGTTGAGAGTCCGCCTGCCGATGCAGGGGACATGGGTTCGTGCCCCGGTCCAGGAAGATCCCACATGCCGCGGAGCGGCTAGACCTGTGAGCCATGGCTGCTGAGCCTGCGCGTCCGGAGCCTGTGCTCTGCAATGGGAGAGGCCATGACAGTGAGAGGCCCGTGTACCTCAAAAACAAACAAACAAACAAAAAAAAGAGACATGTACCACTATATTCATTGCAGCACTATTTACAGTAGCCAGGACATGGAAGAAACTTAAGTGCCCATCAACAGATGAATGGATAAAGAAGATGTGGCACATATATACAATGGACTATTACTCAGCCACAAAAAGAAATGAAATTGAACTATTTGTAGTGAGGTGGATGGATCTAGAGAGATAGCGAAGTAAGTCAGAGAAAAACAAATACCGTATGCTAACACATATATATGGAATCTAAAAATAAAAATGTGGTTCTGATGAACCAGGGGCAGGACAGGAATAAAGACACAGATGTAGAGAATGGACTTGAGGACATGGGGAGGGGGAAGGGTAAGCTGGGACAAAGTGAGAGAGTGGCATGGACACATATACCCTGCCAAATGTATAATATATAGCTAGTGGGAAGCAGCCACACAGCACCGGGAGATCAGCTCGGTGCTTTGTGACCACCTACAGGGGTGGGATAGGGAGGGTGGGAGGGAGACACAAGAGGGAGGGGATATGGGGATATATGTATACATATAACTGATTCACTTTGTTATACAGCAGAAACTAACACAACATTGTAAAGCCATTGTACTCCAATAAAGATGTTTTTTTAAAAAACAGTCTACAAATTACAAATGTTGGAGAGGATGTGGAGAAACATGTACCCTTGTGCACTCTTGGTGGGAATGTAAATTGGTGCAGCCATTATGAAAAACAGTATGGAGGTTCCTTAAAAAACTAATAATAGAACTACCGTATGATCCAGAAATTCCACTCTTGGGTATATATCTGGAAAAAACAAAAACACTAATTCAAAAAGATACATTAACCCTGCTGTTCAGAGCAGCACTATTTATAATAGCCAAGTAGCCAAGACATGGAAGCAACCCACATGCTCATCAACAGACAATATGATTAAGATGTACATATATAGGTACATATCTTCTTAATTGTGAAGATATATGATATATATGAAGATATATATGATACATATGTCATAGAATATTACTCAGCTATAAAAAAGAATGAAATTCTGCCACTTGTAGCAATATGGATGAACTTAGAAAGTATCATGCTTAGTGAAATCAGTTAGACAGAGAAAGACAAATATCTATATCACTTTTATGTTGAATCTAGAAACAAAAATTTTTTTAAAAAAAACAAAACACCACCAAATGAATGTATTCACAAAGCAGAAACAGACTCACGGATATGGAAAACAAACGTGTGATTACCAAATGGAAGAGGTAAGGGCAAGAGGAACAAATTAGAGGTATGGGATTAACAGATACATACTCCTATGTATCAAATAGATAAGCAACAAGGATATACTGTAAAGCACAGGAAATTATAGCCATTATCTTGTAATAACCTATAATGGAGTATAATTTGCACACATACTGAATCACTATGTTGTATACCTGAAACTAGTATAAATTGTAAATCAACTCTACTTCAATTAAAAAAAATTGTGAAAAATTTAAAAAGCACCTTAGGGGTAATTTTTCCAGTGTCAGGCAGTGATGGTCTCCTTCATTCATCCAGGCTGCATCTAGGATAATGCAAAGGGACCCTGTGCTCCCTCGCCTGTATATGACATATGGCAGCATCAGAAAATAACATTTACTCCTGTATGCTTTGCAACTGAGATAGACGTTCCAATCTCAACTTTTCATTTACCTCATTTTTTTTAAACTTAAATTCAGGTCTTAAAATCTGAGAGATGGAGAGAGCTACAGTAGATTCAGTTCTGTCCCCCTCATCAACTATAACTGAGTGATGTAACCTCTTTGGAACTTGTTTCTTTGTCTTGCTTCATAGGAGAAGGAAAAAAGAGATTTTTTTTTTATTAAAAAAAATTCAGAAAAAATCACTTTGAGAATCCTTTAGCTGCTTTGCGGTAAAAAAGATTAGCTTCCTAACAGCAATTTTTGGCACAGTTCCTCAGCCAACTTAAACTGAATAAATAGCTCAATGATGTGGTAACGTGGGGATAAAGTCATGGTGGCTAGGAAAACGATTTGGCAGCTGCCAAAAAAAACACACAAATTTATAAAGGCAGTACTGACCCTAAACCTTATAGGTAGAGCAAAATTATTATTCCTTTTCATGCAGTTTAGCTTCCATAATACTCTTCAATGTTGGGAGATTAGCTTGGCAAATGTCCAAGAGAACAGAAGAACAGAGTTAGCTTTTAAGACATTAATATTCCCCAAAGGCAGAGCAAACAAAGGATTAGATTCCAGGGGCAGAAATACTGTATCACTGATGCATTTACACCAAGACAAGAGAGTTTCTTCTCTCTGAATCACCTACTTAATGCCATCCTTCTGAAGAAGAAACCATTGGAAAGCAATTGGGATTCAATTGGCTAGGACTTTACTGACTGGAGGAACTTCCCTCAAGACACAAGCATCCTATCTTCTATTTTCTTCTCCATTTGAATATTAATAAATCCAAAGCGCGAGGGGTAAGAGGACTCTAGAAATCAAGTCTCATATCCTATGGATGTAGCAAGAGGATATTTTAAAATATACTGTGATTTCTTATTTCTACTTGCTCAAGCAAAAGTCATCCACTGTCTGAAGAGGATTGGGCAAAAATGGCAGAAACAGCAACAACTTATATTTACTGAGTCTTTCTTAAGGGCCTGGCATTATTCTGACCACTTTATACTTACTATCTCATTTAATCTCCCTAGCAACCTTATGAGAAGAGCACTATTATCTCCATTTTACTGATGAGGGAACTGGGGTACACAAAGTTTTAATAAGTTATACAAGATCAAAAAGCTAGGAAATTCAACGTTCAGTTTTTGCCTTCCAAACTAGGTTTTTTATAGAGAACATGCTTATGAGAACAAAAACTTTTGATTTGCAAGTACTCGGCTTAAGAAAAACAAAAAACCAAAAAAACCTTTGTTGCATTATAACATTCATATACACTAAAAAGTGCACAAATCAATGAAGTTTCACAAAGTGAACAGTCTCATGTAATCAGTACCCAGATCAAGAAACAACATTGCCAGCACTCACAAAATCCTCCTTAAGCTTTCTTTCAATTTCTACCATGCCTTCAAGGGTATTTTGACTTTTAAAAAAAATTGATTTACTTTTGCACGTTTTTGAACTTTTTATATTTGGAATCATAACCTATGTACTTCTTGTCTGTGTTGGCTTCTTTCATTCAAATTTTAATTGTGAGATTCACTCAGATTGTTGTGTTCTCTCAAAGATGTGTGCTAATCTATATGCATATACCAAAATGTGTTTATCCATTTTACTCTTGATTGACACTTGGATGGTTTCCAGTTTGGGTCTATGATGAATATAGTGTCACTATGACTATTCTTGGATATATCTTTTGTTGAACATAAACACACATTTTGGGGGGTACACATCTAGTAATGGAAGTGCTGGGTTATATGTTATACCTGTGTTCATTTTTTTATTTTATTATTATTTTTTAAACATCTTTATTGGAGTATAATTGCTTTACAATGGTGTGTTAGTTTCTGCTTTATAACAAAGTGAATCAGTTATACATATACATACATTCCCATATCTCTTCCCTCTTGCATCTCCCTCCCTCCCACCCTCCCTATCCCACCCCTCTAGGTGGTCACAAACCACCTAGCTGATCTCCCTGTGCTATGTGGCTGCTTCCCACCAGCTATCTATTCTACGTTTGGTAGTGTATATATGTCCATGCCACTCCTTCACTTTGTCACAGCTTATACCTCCCCCTCCCCATATCCACAAGTCCATGCTCTAGTAGGTCTGTGTCTTTATTCTCGTCTTACCCCTAGGTTCTTCATGACCTTTTTTTTTTCTTAGATTCCATATATATGTGTTAACATACAGTATTTGTTTTTCTCTTTCTGACTTACTTCACTCTGTATGACACTCTAGGTCCATCCACCTCACTACAAATAACTCAATTTTGTTTCTTTTTATGGCTGAGTAATATTCCATTGTATATATGTACCACATCTTCTTTATCCATTCATCTGTTGATGGACACTTAGGTTGCTTTCATGTCCTGGCTATTGTAAATAGAGCTGCAATGAACATTTTGGTACATGACTCTTTTTGAATTATGGTTTTCTCAGAGTATATGCCCAGTAGTGAGATTGCTGGGTCGTATGGTAGTTCTTGTATTTTTTTTTTTTTTTTTTTTGCTGTATGCGGGCCTCTCACTGTTGTGGCCTCTTCCATTGAGGAACACAGGCTCCGGACGCGCAGGCTCAGCAGCCATGGCTCACGGGCCCAGCCGCTCCGCGGCATGTGGGATCTTCCCAGACCGGAGCACGAACCCGTGTCCCCTGCATCGGCAGGCGGACTCTCAACCACTGCGCCACCAGGGAAGCCCCTATTTGTAGTTTTTTAAGGAACCTCCATACTGTTCTCCATAGTGGCTGTATCAATTTACATTCCCACCAACAGTGCAAGAGGGTTCCCTTTTCTCCACACCCTCTCCAGCATTTATTGTTTCTAGATTTTTTGATGATGGCCATTCTGACCAGTGTGAGATGATATCTCATTGTAGTTTTGATTTGCATTTCTCTAATGATTAATGATGTTGAGCATCCTTTCATGTGTTTGCTGGTAATCTGTATATCTTCTTTGGAGAAATGTCTATTTAGGTCTTCTGCCCATTTTTGGATTGGGTTGTTTGGTTTTTTGTTATTGAGCTGCATGAGCTGCTTGTAAATTTTGGTGATTAATCCTTTGTCAGTTGCTTCATTTGCAAATATTTTCTCCCATTCTGAGGGTTGTCTTTTGGTCTTGTTTATGGTTTCCTTTGCTGTGCAAAAGCTTTTAAGTTTCATTAGGTCCCATTTGTTTATTTTTGTTTTTATTTCCATTTCTCTAGGAGGTGGGTCAAAAAGGATCTTGCTGTGATTTATGTCTGTGTTTGCTTTTATAGATATTGCTCAACAGTTTTCCATAGTCATTGAAGTACTTTATACACCTATTAGGAGTATGTGAGCTTTCTAGTTACTCTACATTCTCCCCAACATCTTCTGTTGTCTGTCTTCATTTTAGCCATTAGAGACGGCAAGACTGGCTATATAATTTGTAGAAAGCAGTGAGAAATGAAAACGTGGAGCTCCTTATTTAAAATTATTAAGAATTTCAAGACAGTGACAGCAAAGCTTTAAGCCAAGTGCAAGATCCTTTCAAGAGTGAGCCCTGTGTGACTGCATAGTCCATATGCTCATGAAGCCATCCCTGGAGGTGAGGATGTAGTCTTGTCACATTGTTATTTTAGTTACATTTCTTTAATAAAATTGAATATATTTTCGTGTTTATTAGCCATCTTGATATCTTCTTTTAAAAAATAACCTATTCATTTACCTATTTGATTTTTTAAAATTTGCCTTTTGAAAATTAATTTGTAGAAATCTATCTTATTTCTGGATATCAGGTCTTCATTAGACCCAGGTATAAGGACTTGGCTATTTCCCAGATACAAGGTCTTGTTGTATACATAAACATATATATTTGTGTATGTGTGTGTATTAAATCCCTTCTCCCACTCTGAGGCTTATCTTTACAGTCTCTTCGTGCTGTCTTTTGTTGAACCAGTTATTAGTTTTAAGATATTTTAACTTATGAAATTTTTATGATTAGAGGTTTTGTATCATACTTGAGAAATCTTTGCTTACCCCCAAACCATGAAAATATTATCTTCTGTTTTCTTCCGAAAGCTTTATCGTTTTACATTTACACATTTTTTTTCTAAAAATTCATCTGGAACTGATTCTTATGTATGGTTGGAGGAAGAAGGATCAAGATTTATTTTTATCCATATACCTGGCATCTAATTGACCCAGGACAATATTTTTTTAAAAGACCATCTTTTCCACCTCTGCAGAGTAGTATCACCTCTGTCATATTTGGGCACTGAGTGGGCAATAAGTGGGTCTATTTCTAGATTCTCTACTCTCTTGCCTTGGTCTCTTTGCTATCCTACTAATGTTAATCTCTCTTAACAATAGTTCTTAATATTTGGTAGGGTAAATCTTCCATCTTTATTCTTCTTTAAGACTGCCTTGTCTACTCTTGGCTCATTGTATTTCTACACAAATTTCAGAAGAAGTTTGGTGTTTGATTTGGAATTGCATTCAATCTATAGATCAATTTGAGGAGAACTGACATCTTTATAATACTCTCTTTTCAGTTCATGAATAAGTTGTATTCCTTCATTTATTTATGTTTTCTGTGATTTCTCTCAATAATGTTTTATAAGTTTTAGTGTAGAAGTCTTAGTACATCTGCCATTTGATTTACTTGAAGGTACTTAATTTTTTATGCTATTGTAAGTGGTAATTTTATTTTTTTCTTCCAGTGTTATTGAGATATAATTGACATACAGCTCTGTATGAATTTAAGGTGTTCAGGGAACTCCCTGGTGGTCCAGTGGCTAGGACTTGGTGCTTTCACTGCAGGGGCCCAGTTTGATTCCTGGTGGGGGAACTAAGATCCCACAGGCCCCCTGGCACTGCCAAAAAATATATAAAAGTTTAAGGTGTACAGCAAAATTATTTGACTTACCTACATCATGAAACAATCACCAACATAAGTTTAGTGAACACCTGTCATTTCATATAGATACAAAATAAAAGAAAATTTTTTTCTTGTGATGACAACCCTTTGGATTTACTCTCAACAATTTTCATATATAACATAAAGCAGTGTTAATTATATTCATCATGTTGTACCTTGCAGCCCTTGCACTTATTTATCTTATAATTGGCAGTTTGTACCTTTTGACCATCTTCACCCAATTCCCCGCCCCCCTCTACCCCTACCTTATATAGGACATGTCCTATGTTGCTCAGAAGTCCAATACCTCCAGGCCACCAGAACCAGGTGTTCAAGGAGTGTCCCCTGTGTGGGCTGCATGAGTCCTTTTTTGTAAAGGGTCCACTGGCTACTGCTGTCCTGCTCTGGTGGGAGGGGCTAGCCTCCAGGCTGCTTCTCAGTGGCTGCTGCATAATGATGGTGGGCAGTGTTGTCGCTTATTAGGCTGTGGCTCAGTGGAGGTGCTGGAGAGCGCAGGGCTTTCAGCAGGGCATGCGCACTGGTGCTAACCTGTGGAGAATTCCAAAATGGCGCCTGCTATCCCCTGTCTTATGAAGGTAGCCTGAGTCTGCAAAAATGGCTCCTGCCATTTGGAATTGACACTGACTGTGTCAGTCCGCCCAGCGTCCCAGCTGGTTCCTGTCTCTCTGGCAGATGCTTCGAGATTAGTAAATGGATCCCCTTCACCCATGATCCAGGCACTTTTTTCAATCTGCTGTTTTGAGCCAGATTTTGTGGCAAGTGAGTCTGCACACAAGCACTGTAAGAGTGGGTTTTCCACTCCCTGCAGTTCTATAATTTTCCTTGGGTGTATTCCTTGTTCATTTTCAAAGGCAGGTGTATGGGGGACTTGTCTCTCCTGTACAGGATCTAGGGGTTGAAGTGCCTGATAGGGAGCTTAAATCCCTCACTCCTTAGGGAAAAGATCCATACCTTTGTAATAACTCCCGGTTGTGGATCACTGCAGCTCGGTGTGGTTTTTTTCTTTGGTGAAACTATATCTCTGCCTCTCCTACCCATCTCGATGCTGTCGTTTTACCCTCTGTTGTGGAGGTTCTATTTATCCAGTTTTCAGGTCCCTTTCCAAGGGAATTATTCCATATGTATGTGTAGATTTGTTGTATCCATGGGAGGGGGTGAGTTCAGAATCTTCCAAAGTCGTAATCTTGAACCAAGTCTAAGAAAAATATATTTTAAAATATAATATTCACAACAATACTATGAGGGAGTTACTATTAGTATCCCTATTTTATAGAGGAGGAAATATGACTCAGAGTTTAAGTGGTCTGCCCAAGTTCGCACAGCTGGTAAGTGAAGGAACTGGGTTTGACGTCTGGGTTCAAACCCCGCTCCACCACTTACTAAGTGTCTTTGGGTTCTCTCAAAAGCAGACACTGAGACATGAATTTGAATGCAAGTAGTTCATTTAGGAAATGCAGGGAACATGGGTAGAGGGAGGGGGTGGTGATAAAGGGAAGGGTCAGTAGCTAACACAGGGCTATTCAGGTGATATGCAAACATATTCTATTCCTTTTGGATTTTCCCACAATGATTAACATGCTGCTTTGCACTCATATGGAGTTCAGGAAATGGGCAGACAGACATTAGTGGAAGGGAAGTTTCTGACACCGCAAGAATGTCAGTTGATCTATTGATAACAAACAAATGAGTTCCCTATGGCTCTCTACTTTCTAACATCCATTTTGTTGGCTTGTTTGTTTTTTCTAACTTCTCTTAGATGTTCTTTTTTCTGTAATTTGCCTCCTTGTGGGTGAGGATTATCATGGCTCCTATCTGTTGAAATATTTGCCCTACCTAGGAAAATAGCCAGATAAATAGCAGTGATCAGCAGTAATAAGAAAGACAGAAGAGGGCTTCACTGCTGGTGCAGTGGTTAAGAATCCGCCTGCCAATGTAGGAGACACAGGTTCAAGCCCTGGTCCAGGAAGATCCCACATGCCACGGAGCAACTAAGCCCGTGCACCACAACTACTGAGCCTGTGCTCTAGAGCCTGTGAGCTGCAACTACTGAGCCTGCATGCCACAACTACTGAAGCCTTCTCACCTAGAGCCCATACTCCACAACAAGAGAAGACACCACAATGAGAAGCCTGTGCACTGCAATGAAAAGTAGCCCCTGCTCACCGCAACTAGAAAAAGCTTGCCCGCAACAACAAAGACCCAATGCAGCCAAATAAATAAATAAATTTATTGAAAAAGGAAAAGCATATTGTGATCCATCTGGGGAAGAATGGTCTAGAGAAGACCCCTCCAGATGCCCATGATACCAACGTGCCCTCAGAAGCACACCTCTAGTTCCTCCAAGTAACATGGAAAATCAACAGCACTTAGATCCACCACAAAATGAGACCAGGGATTATGTGGGTGACTTCACGCTTGGCTCGCTTGGTACCTGACCTTGGCTCAGTCATTTACAAAATGTAGAGTTTCATACAGATTTACTGGGGGCTTAGACTGTTGTTCCAAGGTTTAGTAAACAAACAACCAACCAAAAACACCCAACAGTAACACTGTTAAATGTGAGATAATTAAATCTGAGATTTCCTTCCAGTCTTTGGCCAAATGACAGCTTCTCAGTGAGGCATTCACTAAATGTCTGATTGAAAATTGCAGTACCCCATACCCAACTCTCTCTACCCCTCTGCCTAGCTTTATTTTTTTCAATAGCACTGATTTCTGCCTTGTATCATACTATATAATCTGCATATTTATTTGTGTATTGACTTCCCCAAGGAGTGTAAGGTCCATGAAGGCATGGATTTTTGAAGGCTTTGTTTGCTGCTATATGCCCAGAACCTAGAACAGTGCCTGGCCCCTAATCCATGGTCAAGAAGTATTTAATGAGTGAATGAAATTAATTTATTCATATAACAGATTTAGAAAAATATCCAGCACACAGTCAGCATTCAAGAATGTTAGCTTTTACTATTTTCTTTATAATGTTTAAATTTCAACAAAGTAGAAATATTTGTTATAAGTCCCTAATATTAAAATAACAGAAAATGGGGAGTCATTTTTATGATTTTTAAAAAATAAGGTCAATACTCTGTCCCTCATGCTCTCTGATGCTTATATCTTTAGTTCCTCTGGGTCCAGATCACGTTAATCTTACATTGCCTTGATCTCTGGTGTATGCTGTCATCAGGGAAGGCACGTTTCTATGTATGTAACTGAACAAAGAAACTCCATAAAGGCAATAATTGCTGTTTTTGGTTATGAGGATTAAGGGAGTCAATCAATGAATCAATAATAGATTTCAATAAGGAAATGGCTTCAGATTTTGTTTGAAGCAAGCCCTGAGATGCTTGCTAACCTTAGGCATATTAGGAACCAGTTATTAAAATGGAGCCATGAACTCTATGTTAAATGAACTTGACCCCTTCCTGCTTCTAAGCTTTATCTTCACTCAGTGTCTTCCTGGTTGGTTAGCGGTTCTCAGGCTCCATGTGAATCCTGCTTCATATACCAAGGGGCTCTTTAGAGGCTTAAAGTGATGCTTTCTTTCACTGTGAACTCCTCCCTCAAAAGCAAACACAGTGAGAAATCAGGTTGTCAAAGCTTTGCCCTCACCCACCCCTTTTAAGAGTTAGCAAACTGATTCACAGATGTGGTCTTTGCCAGGTCACTCAGAAGTAGGTGGGGACAGGAGGTGAGGTACTTAGGGAGGAGTCTAAAGGCTTTTAACATTGATCAAAAGAAGTTGCCTAACAGGCAATGGGACTATCTGGGAGAGGTTCCTAGTGTAAAGGAAGTGCCCAAGACTCAGGAATGAGGTGGAGAGTGTTTTGGCAGGTGACAGCCATTAAGAAGAAAGAACTACTTCTCTGAAGCAGAACTTGGGAAGATGGTCCAGAACGGAGCTGGTGAACAGCATCATGGGTCTCCTTGGGACAGGAACCTTGCTGCCTCCCCACATGATCATTTCATATCAGGCTAATAGGAGTCTCAAGGGTGGAAATGAGGTCAGCCTCTATTTGTCTTGCACTTATTTGTCCTGTTTGGACCCCTGTCAATTTCCTGTAGGCATAGAAGACCTCCTCTGTGGAAACTAAGCCTTGGTCCAGGAATAAGAAGAGACTGTTTTCATCCTAGTGAGGATGACTTTGTAGAGGCAGTGTCCCATTGTGGAGGTAAGGAAGGTGAGACAAGATGACTCAATTACTCATTCATTTATTTGCACATATTTGCAGGGCACTGGGCTAAGTGCTGGAGATAACAACAATAACAAAATAATGAGTATATGTGCTAGGACTATATAAAGTGCCTTCCTTGATTGTTATTTAATTGTCACAACAATCCTACAAGGTAGGTACATTGTTCATATTACACAATAGAGAAAATTGAGGCTAGGAGAGGTAAAGTAACTAGCCCAAAGACAAGTGTCTAGTGAAGGTAGAAATAGGATTGAAATCCAAGTCTGTCTGACTCCAGATGCTCTGCTTTTAACCGCCATAAGGACTTGGGTGGATCTCAACACTCATGTGGTTCACAGCCTAGGGAGAAAGACAGACAAATAAACATGTGAGAGATGTGGTAACTGCTAAAGTGTTGATTAATTTCAGCCACAGTGTAGTAATTCCCATAGCACAGAAATTACTATCTGAAGCTTTGCATTATAACTAAATATCATTTATGTCCTCGACAACAGAGGTTCTAAACCTCAGCACTATTGACATTTGGGGCCAGATAATTCTTTGTTGTAGGAGAGTGTCCTGTACACTGTAAGGTGTTTAGCAAAGTCCCTGGCTTCTACCCACTAGACGCCAGTAGTACATGCCCCAGTCGTGACAACCAAAAATGTCTCCAGACATTGCCAAATGTCCCTGGGGGACAAAATTGCCCAAAGTTGAGAATGACTGCTCAGCTAGATTTAAACTTTTAGAGGGCAATATTATGTCTTATTCATCCTTTTATTCCACCCCAACATATACACATTTATAGAACACTCCACCCAATAGCAGTGGAGTACACATTCTTTTTAAGCACCCATGGGACATTCTGTAGGATAGACCATATTCTAAACTATTAAAAGAAGTCTCAGTAAATGTAAAAAATTTGAAATAACCACATGTATGTTTTCTGACCACAGTGGAACTGAATTAAAAATCAACAACAGAAAGAAATATTGGAAATTTTCAACTATCTGAAAATTAACACATTCATAAATATCCCATGGTACAAGAAGAAATCACAAAGAAAATTAGGAAGTTTCTTGAACTGAAAGAAAATGTAAACACAACATATCAAAATTTGTAGTATGCAGCTAAAGCAGTGCTGAACAGAAAGTTTGTAACCTTAAATGCTTATAGTCTAAAGAAAAAAAAATCAATAATCTGAGTTTCTATCCCAAGAAACAAAGGAAGGAGAGTAAATAAAATTTACAATAAATAGAAGGAAGAAAAAATAGAGATCAGATTGGAAATCAAAATAAAAAAAAAAAAAAATTTAATCACACCAAAGGTTAACAATTTGTAAAGATCAACAAAATTAATAAACTTTAAGCTAGGTTAATCAAGAAAAAAGGGACAACAGAAAGTAATAAAATCACGAATAAAATCATTATACTACAATCACTATTAAACCTACAGAAATTAAAATATTATAAGGAAGATTATGAAGAACTTTATGCCAATAAATTGAATAACGTAGAAGAAGTGGACAAGTTCTTGGACATATATTATCAAAACTGACTCAAGAAGCAATACTAAATCGAAATACTAGCAATGAACAATCCATAAATAAGATTAAGAAAATAATTCAATACATATAGCTTCAAAAAGGGTAAAATACTTAGGAATAATTTAACATAAGCAGTGAAAGATACTCAAGCCAAAAAATATTGCTGAGAGAAATTAGAGATCTAAATAAACAAAAATCCGTAACTTTTCATAGATTGGAGGATTCAGTATTGTTAAAATAGTAATTCTTCTCAAATTAATTTATTGATTCCAAACAAATACTACAAAATCCCAGCAGGCTTGTATGTATAAATTGAGAAACACATCCAAAATTAATATGAAAATGCAAAGAACATAGAATAGCCAAAAGAATTTTGAAAAAAAAGGACTACGTTAGGGGATTTATATTACTTGACTTGAAGACTTACTATAAACCTACAACAATCAAGACATTGCAGTATTGGCATAAGAGCAGACATATAAAGCAGTGGAACAGATTAGAGAATCTAGAAATAAATTCATATATTTTTGTTCCATTGATTTTCCACAAAGATGCCAAAGTAATTCAATGGGGGAAAATATAGTCTTTTCAAAAAAAATGAAGCTGAAATAATTGGATATCCATATGAAAAAAAATGAACTTAGATTCTGCCTCACTTTACACATAAAATATTAATTAAAAATGGATCGTAGACCTAAACTTTAGAGCTAAAAGCATAAAATTTCTAGAAGAAAGCATAGGAAAAGATCTTTCTGACCTTGGCTTAGGCAAATAGTTCTTAGATGTGACATCAAAACCACAATCTATAAAAAGTAAAAACATTTACTAATTGAACTACATCAAAATAAAAAAACTTTTGCATTTCAGAAAGCACCATTAAGAAAATAAAAAGACAATCCACAGTCTGGGATAAAATTTTGCAAATGATGTATCTTATAATGCAGATATGACCAAAATATATAAAGAACTTTTACACTCAATAAAAAGGTGACAAACAACCCAATTAAAAATGGCCAATGTATTTGAAAGAGACACTTCATCGAAGAAGATATATGGACTACAATAAGCACAGGAAAAGGTGCTGAACATCATATATCATCAGGGAAAAACAATACCACAAGAAGATATTATTACTTATAAACTGGAATGATAAAAAATTTTAAAGACCAACAATACCAAGACCTGATGAGGAAATGGATCAGCTAAAACTCTCATACACCACTGGTGACAATGCAAAATGGTTCAGTCACTTTGGAAAGCAGTTTAACAATTTCTTAAAAAATTAAACATACACTTACCATACGACTCAGCAATTACACTCCTAGGAATTGACCCAAGAGAAATGAAAAAAGAATGTCCACAGAATGACTTGCACACAAATGTTTATAGCAGTATTTTTCTTTTCTTTTCTTAACAAACATTGTATATATTTAAGGTGTACAACATGATGATTTGATAGACGTGCATAGTGAAATGTTTACTACAGTCAAGCTAATTAATGTATCATCTCCTCAGAGTTAATCTTTTTGCACAGTTAATCCTCATGTGTGTGTGATGAGAGCGCTTGAAATCTACTCTCTTATAAAATTTCCAGAATTTAAACAGTATTCTTAACTGTAGTCATAGTGTACGTTAGATCTCTAGAGTTATTCATTCAGCACAACTGCAATTTTGTATCCTTTGACCACATCTCCCCATTTCTCCCACCTCTCCACTCCTGGTAACCACTGCTCTACTCTCTGCTTCTGTGTTTTTGACTTTTTTAGATTCCACATATAAGTGAGATCAAGCAGCATTTTATCGTAATAGCAAAAAACTGGAAACATTTCAATGCTCATCAACTGGTGCATTGATAAACAAATTGTGTTGTATTCATACAGTGGAATCCTACTCAGCAATAAAAAAAGCATGATACATGCAACAACATGGATGTGTCTCAAAAATATTATGCTAAGTGAAAGAAGCCAGATACAAAGACTACATATTATGAGTCCACTAAAAGGAAATTTCTAGAAAAGGAAAAGTTATAGAGACAGAAAGTCAGTGGTTGCCTGGAGCTGGGTTTGGGAGCAGGGGTTAAATGCAAATAAGTACAAGAGAACTTTTGGTCAATTGAAATATTTTAAACTGGATGTTGGTAGACAATTCTATAAACTTACTAAAATTCATTGGAACATCCACTTACAAAAAAATGCATTTTACAGTATGTCAATTCTATCTCGGTAAAGGTGTAAAAAAGGAAAAATGATTCAAATAAGTTCTAAATTAAACAAATTATAATATTTGAGTTTGGGGTTATTATTTTCTCTTTGTCCCCCTTCTGAAAATAAATGTTTTCCCTATTACACTAATTCTGTGAGAAGAACAGATAGGTCAGAGAACAAGTCTTTGACATGTGTGTTCATGATTTCTGTCTCACCTTTTTACTGCTTATCATTAAGTGGCAAAAACTAAGGGACGTTTCCTTGAAGTTCAATAGCTTGTGTTCTGAGTTTACTTTTAAATCATAAACATGGAAAGCTAATTAAATAATGATATGGTAACCAAATTATACATAATATAGATGATGTTCCAAGACTCCCGGAGTGGCTTTGGACCTGTAAAAAAAGTGTTTAAAAAGTAACCTCTAGGGCTTCCCTGGTGGCGCAGTGGTTGAGAATCCGCCTGCCGATGCAGGAGACACGGGTTCGTGCCCTGGTCCGGGAAGATCCCACATGCCGCGGAGCAACTAAGCCCGTGGGCCATGGCCGCTGAGCCTGTGCGTCCGGAGCCTCTGCTCCGCAATGGGAGAGGCCACAACAGTGAGAGGCCCGCATACCGCAAAAAAAAAAAAAAAAAAAAAAAAAAAAAAAAAAAAAAAAAAAAAAAAAAAGTAACCTCTAATGCAAACAGACTCTGGTGCAAGGTTGCAGGGAACTGCCACTGAGTAGGTATGAGGCTTGAACAAAGGCCTTGCTCTCTAGGTTGGTCATTTCTAGGTGTATTTCAAAGTGTGATCCCTGGACCACCTGCATCAGAGTCACCTAAAGACCAACTCCTGTCTTTAAATCTGTCAATACAAGACAGATTCCAGAGCTTCATGGCAGAAGTCATGAATTCGCTATTAACTGCTTTGTCATCTCTGTTAGGGGTTGAGGAGTAATGTCCAGTATCTGCATTTGCAACGAGCTCCTTGGGTATTTTTAATGAATATTAAATTTTAACAACTCTTGACCTAGGTCTTACTTTCATCATTTGTGAAATGAGGGAATTAAACTAGAATTACTTCTAAAATTGTTTTTAACTCTATGAATTTGCATCTTTTCCTTTTACCCATATATTTTACCTGTTTTTTTTTTTCTTAAACTCCTAATTTTCCTCTGATCAGATTTTTAAAGTTTCATACATTTACTTGTAAAGGACTATGACTTCCTCACAATGCATTCATCCTTTATTCCGAGAAGCTCATTTTCTAATCATTGTCAATGCATCAGTCAATCAGTATGTGCTTTCAGCCTTTCTAGATGTCTCTCCTCTCATCCACCATTTGGGCAGAAGAATGAGCTTTGTACTTAGCAATCAGTACTTCACCATCCAGCTCCCTCAGCCACCACTTGATGGCAATTCAAGGGGGCCCCGTGTAGGGGTAAAGATTGTGGCTGCTATAGGGTCCCGAGCCCGGGTTCAAATCCTGGCTCCCCGAGTACTGGCTCAGACAAGCTCCTTGACTTTTCTATTGCCGTTCCTCATCTCAGAAATGGAGATAAGAGTATCCTTACTTCATAGGATTGGATTAATATTTGTACAACACTTGGACTTGTACCTGGCATACAGGCAGGACTATGTAATTGTTAAATAAATATGCTAGTTTGAATTGGCATAAATTTCCCATGGGACAGTTCTGAGGTGTCAGGGCAGTGCTCTGGCACGTGTGTCAGGTACACGTGTTTGCTTTTGGGTTCCAGTATCTGGGGGTCTTAACCCAGCCAAATAGGAGTCTCAAAGATATGTTCCAAGGAGATCCAGAATTCCATAGTGTGTGTACACGTGTGTGTGCATGTGTGTGTTTGGATGGGGAGAACAGATAGTAAACATGTAAGGTGCAATGAACACCACCTCTCAGACAGTGGTGCTGAGAAGCAAACAAAACAGAGTAATATGATGACCAGGATAATTCTGGTCTTGCTGAGTTGTTCCCTCGTGACTGCCTCTGTCCCATCCTTCCCTGGTCCTACCTTACCCCGACCTCCTACCCAACCCATCGCAAGTTTGGACAGCCAGGGCCAAACAACTGACACGTGGAGTCCACATCAGCACACTGGATTTAGTCTGTTCCTAAGGGTCAAATGGGCCAATTTCCCACATCCTGTGCTTCTCTTTATTTGAAAGCCCAAAATGACTATACCAGTGACAGCCTTGTGAAAAATTTTCCATGAACTTTGGGCTAAACCCTTCCTTTATTTAATTTCACCTTAATTGCATCAGTTAGGCTGCTTTCATGTTTGCTCAACAACCTCTTTTGTTTATTTCACTCAGCTCAGAGCAACAGCTGCCAAATGGAGCCTTTGTTCTGAGGGCCTTTTCTAATAGTTTTCACACCAATCCTATTTGTTTTCCTCAGTGGCAGCTCCTACCCGACCTGAAAAATGTGTGGCTATTAAGCCTCTAAGGGCCAGCTCAGTTGCCAGCTGCCATTTACATCCCATTCAGTTCCTGGAATGGAAAACTATGCCTTTCTTTCATTTTGAAGGGAGCTATTTTTGGTTGTGTGGGGAAGGGTGTCAGAAGCCCTCAGGTAACTTGCATTTTCGTCATGGTCTCACTATATGACACCCATGCCCAACACCCAGCCTTTAGCCCTCCCATCCCCAAATCACTTTTGTTTGTTTGTTTGTTTTTGTTTTAGCGGTACGCGGGCCTCTCTCTGCTGTGGCCTCTCCCGTTGCAGAGCACAGGCTCCGGACGCGCAGGCTCAGCGGCCATGGCTCACGAGCCCAGCCGCTCCGCGGCATGTGAGGTCTTCCCGGACCAGCGCACGAACCCATGTCCCCTGCATCGGCAGGCGGACTCTCAACCACTACGCCACCAGGGAAGCCCCCCCCCCCGCCTCAATCACTTTTGCTCTTTAAGGCTACAGATCCCCTCAAGTTCACCTCCCTGCCTCCCATCTCATCCCACTCCACCCCGTTCTTCGTAGCTGTCAGAAGTGTGTGATTCTGAAATGAATTCCATAATTCCACTGCCTTACCTCCATGCCACTGCTTCAGCCCTTCCGTGGCTTCTCACAGAGCTCAGAGTAATCGCTCCACAGCTTGCTTCTCCAAGTTCTTCAGGCTCAATTCTCTCTAGTCCCAATTTCTTCAACCCCTGGAACCCACTGAGGAAGCTTTTCTCCAAAATGACACCTATCAAATGTCTTCCCTCTTTCTGTAGCCAAGCCATTCCCCCATTAAGGGAAGGGGCTATTTCTCCCCTCCCTTTGAATCTGGGCTGGCCATAGTGACTTGTTTGCTCGTTAGAATACAGTGAAAGTATGTTCTGGAACTTCCAAAGCCAGATTGTAAGAAGATTTGCAGCTTCCACCTGGGCCTCTTGAAATATTCACTCTCAGAGTATTTGCTTTGGGGGAAGCTGGCTGCCATGTAACAAGAAGTACTCTGAGTTGGCTGTGTCGTGAGCAGCCAGACCATACGGAGTGGCCGTGGATAATGAAACACCACGTGGAGAGGAAGAGAAGTTAAGAAATACAAGGCACCGAAATGATGGTGAAGAAGCCATCTTGGAGGTGGGCCATCAGCCCCAGATGCCCCAGCTGATGCCAAATGAACAAGAGGTGAACTATCCAGCCAAGCCCTTCCGCATCCCTTACTGACAAAATTACAGTGGAAACAAAATGATTGGCTTATGCCACTACGTTTGGGGGTAATTTGTTATATAGCAATGGACAACCAGAAAATTACTTCTTCAGACATCTCATTCAGACCTTTGTGAAGTCCATGCAAGGCTTTGATTCATATTCCTATTCACTGTCCTCGAACCTGCTATTTTCTTTGTCTGAAATACCCTTCCCTCTCCTCTCTGCATGGCTCACTCTTGCTTTTTCCTTGAAAACCTAAGTAGCACTTTCTTTGACTAGACATTTTTTAAACCTTCCTAGTCTGTGTAAAATGATTTCCCTCTAAGACCATTCAACAAATGTTTATTAAGCTCCTCCTATGTGCCAGACGCTGAGGATTCAATAGTGAAGCAGGATGTCAGGATGCTCTGTGCTTCCCTCTCATGTCAAGAACTCCGCTTTCTGTTTGAAATGGCTTCTCCCTTTGTCTGGCAATGAGCTCCCTCCAGGCAGAGGCACTATGTTTCTCTCTCCACATTCAGGGGATCTAGCACAGAGCCGGTATATAGCAGGTGCTGAATAGATCCCAACCAAACGAGCAAATGAATTGTGATCTTTAGTTGACATTTGTATGAGCTATTGACTTTAGGTTTGGCTGAGTCAGTTCAAGCTGATTTTTGCCAAGTCCAGCTTCCTCCAGTGGAAACATTATCAAAACGCTGAAATGACAGTGGTGGGTATAAAGCCTAGTAGCAAATTTCCTGATATGGCTCTCCTTCAAATGCAAGTCACAAATGCAACAACAGTAAGAACCCAATGATAGAAACTCTATAGAATGAGCATTGAGAAATACTTGCCCAGAAATACACAAGGAAATCTTCTATTTTGAAGGTGAGGGAAGATTAGGAAGACTAGTACCATTCCTATCACTCTGCTTGGGAGGTATATCACCGAACCTCTGAACCCAGCCCCTCTGTCTCTTCTGCCCTAGGGTAACAAACAAATAGGAGGATGGGAAGAGCCTAAACTCTGAAAGTTTGTTCTGTTTCGTTTTCTCTTGAATACACCAAGCAGCTGAGCGAGAGAACTAGCTCTGAAAGTCAAAGTCACGTGCTCTTGCCTGAGGGTGGATTCAAAGGAAATATTTATCAGGATTGAAAAACAAGATCTGCTGTTACTTGGTTCTGTCTTTGTGCTCGTCACTGTTGTGTGCTAAAGAGCCTCCCAGATAGGGTGGCAGCTGTTTGTCAATATGGCTCAGAGGAACGACAAGCAGTTTGTCCATTATCTCAACCAGGGGTGATTTTACCTCCTTCACCCCAGGCCGTTTGGCAAGGACTGGAGACATTTTTGGTTGTCCCCATTGGATGAGGATGGGGGCTACTGGAATCTAGTGGTTGGAGGCCAGGGATGCTGCTAAAATTGGCCAGCCCCCTCTATAAAATCATCGAGCCCTAATTGTCAACAGTGCTGAAGCTGAGAGATGCTAGCACTAGTTTCACACTTTAGTGTACACCAGGATCACCCAGAAAGCTTGTTAAAATATAGGTTGCTGATTTGGTAGCTCTGAAGTAGGGCCTGAGAATTTCCATTTCTAACGAATTCCTAGAGACTGATGCTGCTCTTGGGACCATACTTTAAGAATCATTGGCCCAAAACTTCTCTTCCCTGTGTGGCCGGAGCTCAGAAGGGATGCACAATGGGAAAATCCAAGAAGGAAGCCTCCATGCGGGCATTTTTGGGGACCTCTCTGACCTCACCTTGGGTCAGTGAACTCCCTTCTAGCTCAGTCCGAACACCTACTTTGGGTTGGAACTGAACAAACAATACATAACACAGCAAAAATAAACAAACAACAACAACAACATTCCTGAAAGAAAAAGAGCCACCTGAACAGAGGAGGGAAATCAGCCACAACTCGGGTCAAGTTTCTGGCACATTCTGTGGAAGGACTTGAGGAGATAACAATAGCTCCAGCTCTCTGGAAGGGCAGCCAGACCAACAAACGTTCAATTAGTAAGTCTTGGCAAATAAAGACAACAAACAGTTTGGCAATAATAAATTAAGGCCATGCTTGGCTGACACCCAGGCTCAATACTGTATGCCTGCCAGGCTTTGTGAAAGGGTGGCTTTGAAGGCTTCTGAAAAGGGTCCATTTCTCAAACAATTCCAGCTTTTGTTTGTGGCCACCCTGTTCTTCTCTTCGCTCCTTTCCTCACTTACCGTGGAGGGCACAAACATGAGATGTAGGCTTCTGCCCTCCCAAGAGTTTGCCAGTTCACTTCCTTTCTTCCCAAGATGGTACCAGGAGTCCACTTCTCACCTCTGCTGTCACCATGCAACACACCCATGAATGGGACCTAAGGGATAGGAGACTCAAAGAAATGAGCTTTCTAGTTGAAAAGCACCGGTTCCAAGAAAACAGAGAAGGAAGGCTGCTCTCACTTAGAAACACTGTTTCAATTTTGAATGTGTGTTTAAAGGTGAGGAAATGAAATCATTTAGTGAACTTGGTAAACACCTGAAAGCCTTGAAGAATGTAGTGTGGAGTCCACATCCCTTAAGGTTATCTGCATCCTGTAAGATGCTGTTAATGACATTAATGATGATAATGACATTATCTAACATTTATTGAGCTTCTGTTGTGTGCCAGACATAATTCTAAGTGTTCTATATCTGTTTCATTTATTTTTTTGAAAAACCTTCGAGATAGACATTTTGTTATTCCCATTTTGCAGATCAGCAAATAGAGACAAAGAAAAATTAAGTCAAAGAAAAAAAAAAGACAAAGAAAAATGAAAAGACAAAGAAAAGTTAAGAGCTAGAAAGTGATTAGTGTCTCTGAGATGGGGATAAAGATTTTATTTCCCTTGTGGAAAACGGAAGTCTGACTCTTGCCAGTTTTGTAACTACGTGTGCTAGGTGGATATTCTATGCTCCGTGGAGGGCCACGTAGCAACAGTGCACTCTCAGGCAGATACCTCTGCTCCAGGCAAATATGTTGCTGGACACCAACTCCTAGCACCATCAGGTGATGTCTTGCTGGCAGGACCTAGGTGTTCCAACTGTGCTCTGGCTGCTGGCATTGATTGTTTAGGGCAAGGAGTTGGGTTGTACTTAGGGTGCACTGAATGCACAGGGAAGAGAATACCAGAGGGCAAAAGGGCCTGCCAACCAAAAGGAAACAGCAGACCTAGTTTACTAGTTAAAATCAAACCTAGTGACTTTAGGTTTGATTTCAGTGATCAACAAGGTCACCTCTCACCCCTCATCCCAGTGTCTCCAAAGGGGTAATGGAGGCTCAGGTGATGAACCTACCCAAGAATACACAGTGAATGGTAGAAGCAAGACTAGAACTTGGGACAACTGACTCTGATTCCTGAGCTCCTTCCATGATACCACTCAGCCCCCTACCGTTGGTAGATCAGTGGAATGAACCATGTGGAATTTCTGGACCCAGTGGGTTTGGTAAAATTCACAGAATCACAGAATCTTAGCATCCAGAGAAATTTCACCTGGTTTAACCTCTTAACCTTCTATGAAGCTAGAGAGAAAGCGGTAGTGACATCGTAGGCATGTTCTTGGGTCTGCGGTTAGAGGTATGAGTGCCACACAAGGCAGCATTGACTAACCCATCCAGCAAGTGTGTTCCTGTCCACTGAGAGCCAGGATTGTCGTAGGTTAAGTAAGATGGTGCTGTCTAGGCAACCATCCTACAGGAGCCTAAGATCAAGGTGACTAGGTTGTCAGCTCCCAGAGAGCATCAGGAAGACACAGGAAATAAACATTGGGAAAGAAAGTTGAGATTGAGTTGTGGGGAGTTTTGAATGCCTGGCCAGGCAGGCTTGACTTCACTCTGAAGACAATGGGGGACCACTGGAGCTTCCTGGGTAGGTTTTTGACATGGAGAGAGTTCTGCTTTAGGAAAAGGCATATATGGCTTAATGCCTGTTTGAGAGCTGACAGCAGGTGACAGGCATGGAAGCGAGGAGAAGTTTGCAGCCATCCAGACAAAAACTAATGTAGAGACTCAGAAATTTTACATCTAGGATGTATCGAACAGAAATGAAAACATAGGTCCATTAAAAAACTGTACAAAAACATTTCTAGTGATTTTATTCACAATGGCCCAAAATAGAAATAACCCAAATAAATGTCCACAATAGTAGAATGGATAAACAAACTTATTCATCCAATGGACATCAATATTTAAAAATGAACAAAACAACATGCAGGAATCTCACAGGTGTTATCTTCAGTGGAAAAAAGCTGGACACAAATGAGTATAGAGTGTGTGATTCCATTTTTTAACAATTTCTAGAACAGCCAAACTAATCTAAGATCAGAAAATCAGAACCGTGGTTGCTTTGGGGCAGGGGAGAGATTGGGCAGGGACACAAAGAAACTGGTGGGTAGAAAATGTTCTACATCATAATGGAAGCCTGGGTTAAATGGATGTCTCCACTTGACAAATTTGTACAGCAAAGATTTGTGCTGTGTAAATTTTGCTTTAGAAAAAAAATTTTGCTTAGGAAATAATTGTAACATAATAATAATCATTGATTAGGGGATGGAAGATGGCATAATTTGGTAATTGTAGGAGCTGAGTGACAGTTACATAGATGTTCATTACATTATCCTGTTTATTTTGTAGGTGTTTGAGATTTTCCATAATAAAGTGTTAAAAGTAAATAATGGGCAAAGATCAAGGCAGTGGAAAGAGAGAAGTCAGGAGGATGAAAGACATTGTAGGGGTGGACTCGAAGCATCTTGGAAACTACTTGGATTCAGGGGGCAGTTTTCAAAGGTGAATGTTGAAAATGATATTTCAGTGGCAGTACCTTTAATGAAGTGAGGAACAGGTTTCAGAGGAAGAGTGGTAGGTAGGTTCAGTGTGAGATGTAGTGATTCTGAAATGCTGGTGAGACGAGCAGATGAAGATGTAAAACGGAAAGGAAGGAAGACGGTGTCCTGCCTTGAGTGTCCTGGTTATTATGTAAAAAGAGTGGTAACTTACTATACACATTAAAAAAAATAATGTGGAGGGAAAAATAACTTACAACTAGGAGATCATAGAACAGTCCGTTCATTTTTACAGATAAGGAAAGCAAGTTTCAGATAACTTGTGTCACCTGTTCAAGATTGCACAGCTCTTCAACAATTTCAGTTGATTTCTTAGAATTCTGAGCTATTTGATCACAACTTAGGTGTCATGAGCTATGCTTCTTTATCTCTAGCCCAGTGCTATTTCTGTGGCAGCTCTCCAACTCTTCCATATTTACTGTGGATGGAAACACTTGCTCGGCCCCTGTGCCTGCTTTTCTACCCACATCCATGTAATGAACTCTGGCTACAAGGTACTCAGAGTGGACAGAGGCCATGGCTCCCCTGAATGTGAGCCCAATGCAATACACTATGAAATTCAACCTTGGAAAAATGGCACAAGTGACTTGCTCCTATTGGAAGCCAATCTTGACATCAATTAGGCCCTTTACATTATCTCTGATTCGTGATTACACACATTTTAAAAACACAATTAGTTATGGGCCAGAGCCATGGAAGCCTTTGATTCATAATTGGCCGATTGTTTCCAGAAAATTAAGCAAGGGAACAATAATACCAAGTTGGCTCTACAAGCCCCATCGAAAACACACACCCTAATTCCTGCAGCTGCCCAGGGTTAAAGGGCTTTTTTGTTGAGTGGCCCCATACTCACCTCTCCAACCCTCAGTTTTTCAATATGTATATGGGGTTATGTCACTCCCTGGCTCAAAATCTCTCAGAAGTTCCTCCACTGTACTTGGGACAATGTCCCAACTCCTTGACATGACCATGAAGCTCTTCATGCTCTGGCCTTTGTCTCCAGCCTCACTGTGCCCTGGCAACCCTGGCCTTTCAGATCATGGACTCTCAGTAGCACATCCTGTTAACAAACCTATATTCATTCATCTATTCTTTTGCTCATTCATTAATTCATTCTGTGAATATTTCACATGACTTTATTAGGTGCCAGCCCCAGTGCTAGGTATTAGGGATTAAGCAATGAACTGGGGAGTCAAGGAGCTTTCATTCTCAGAGGAAGACATTAATCAAATCATCACACATCTACATGATGACAAATTGTGGACACACAAAGAGTCAGAGAAAGGATATTCCAGGCAAAGGAAACAGCAAGGGCAAAGGTGCTGGGGAGGAGAAGAGCTTGGCAGGAACTGACAACGGCATCACAGTGAAGGAGGAGGAGGTTGGAGAAATAGCAAAGGGCCAAGTCATGCAGTGCCTTGTAATCCAAGGTAAGGAGTTTGAATTTTCTTCAGAAGGTAGGATTTTAAGTAGAAAGGATGACACAGTAACATATGATGTCAAGGGATTTCTGTGGGCTACTGGGTGGAGAGAGAATTAAAGACAAACAAACAGGGGAAATGGGAGACCTGTTAGGAGACTACTAGAGAAGACCAGGTCAGTTGAAAAGTCAAACATCCTGGTTTGCCTGAAACTGAGGGATTCCCTGGGGGTGGAACTTGCAGCACTAAAACCTGAAAAGTCTCAGACAAACCAGGAAAATTTAAGTCACCCTCCAGGTAAGACATGATGATGTCTTGAATTACAGGATGACACTAAGTGGAAGGATGTGCATGGTCTAGAGGTAGAGGACTTTTATTGATGAACAGGACAAAAGGGATAGAAAAAAGAAGGACTCATGTTCTGGCTTTTGCAACCAGTTGGTAGAGCCTTCTGTTGAGAAAGAAGAGACTATTTCCCATTTCTCTGTCTACCTCAGGGCCTTTTGAGCAGAAAGCAAGTTTACCTAGAAGAATAGCATGAAAGAAGTCACCTCCTCATTGTGTAGTAATTTCCAAAACTTCAGGCAAATAAATGATGTCTTGTATTAGGGTCAAAGCCATGGTCAACTAGGAGTTTACTTTGTGTCTTGTTTTCAAAGAGGTCAAAGAAGTTTACAAACTTTTATGACAATCTTCATAAAATCCCATGTGCCACCAACTAAAATATAGGCGAGGAGAAAAACAGAGGGAGATCAAGCTATCATCATTATCGCTGGTAAAGCCAGTGTCTCGCTATGCTTACTGGATAAAGCAGTTGAAAATGCATCTTCTTGCGGAGAGCTGCTTCCTCCCTAAAGAGGGCTATGTGGTGCAATGAGCACAAAATGTGGGCTCCTATCCTCCCTCAGTCACCTACCAGCTGTGTGACCTTGGGCAGGCTACCTAACCCCTTGAGCCTCTATTTTCTTGCCTCTAAAAGGAGAATAATTACCTACCTTGCAGGGTTATGATGAAAATTAGAGATAAGGTATGTACGTGCTGTGTAATAGGCTTTCCATAATGGTACCTTTCATTACCTCTGTGCCTCACTCTCCTCATCTGTAAAAGACGGATGATCTCTCTTATATCTACTTTATAGGATTTTTATGAGCATTAAATGAGATTATCCATGCTGAGTGCTTAACATGGCTCCTGGTACACAGAGGGAACTAAATATTATCAATGACTTGCTATTATTAATAGTGGGAAGAGTTGCTACTGGTCTCCTCACTCTCCATTCACTTCTACTCATGACAAATACCATGCTGTGTGGAGCAAGGGAACCCTCACCTTGCAGAGAAGTCAGGTTCCAAAGGTAGTATGTAAGGTGAAACTCACAGGTATTCAAAATTCCCCTTGAAAATACTTGCGAGTCTCCCCAAAGTACTGTGTACTTGGTTTTGTGCTTACAACTCTCTACCTTAATATTTATGTATAAATGTATAATGCATTCAGCACCTTACAGTACATAATAAAAATTATGTATGCAAAATTTGCTTTTACAATGTCACACAGTATTTTAATATTTTTGCCAAGCATGAGTAGTTGAATTCCCATGGGCTAAATCATATGTGATGTGATTCCACTTTGATCATCAAGAGTAAGAGTTTTTGCAAAGCTAGTGCTTTTCTCTCCAAAACTAGAGACAATAGCTATAGTATTTCCTAATGCTACCATAGTCACAATTAAAAATGTAAATAAGCACATAATTCATTCAGCTAAGTATGATAAAAAGCTATATCCATCAGCATTTATTCAGCAACATTTATTGATATATAATAAATCAGCATGTAATACATGCCAGACGCTGTGCTAAATGCTTTGTATTTGTGAGAAGTAGCATAGCCCTATGGTTGATGCTCTTGAATTAATTACCTGGGTTCCAATCCTGGCTCCACTATTTACTAGCTGCGTGTGAGCAGGTGCTTATCCGATCTGAACCTCAATTTTCTAATCTGCAGTATGGAGATAATAAGGTATCTGATTTATCAGGTTGCTTATAATGGATTAATAATTAATGCAAACTGCCTTGAATAATGTTTAGTCTATAGGAAGCAGTCAAATATTAGCTTCTGTTATCAGTACTTCATCTGTTCATTAAAACTATGAGGTAGGAACTATTCCTTTCACAATTTTATATGCAAGGCTGCTAGGACAGAAAGTTTATATAATAATGTTTAGTTAGTATTTACTACAAACCCAAGACATTCTTAGTGGTTTATATAGGTTCCCTCACTTACAGCAACCCCAGGATGTAGGTGCTGTATCAATCTCACTTTTCAGATGAAGATACCAAGGCTCAGAGGGATCATCAGTGAAATCTAAGGAATGGTTTGGAGAAATGCCCACTTGAATTTCTAAACAAGGGGCTAGAACCAGTGCTTATTCCATAAGTAGCCCTTTTCAGTGTATCTTCATTCTGGATCAAAAGAGATCATCTTCCTTTAAAATTGCTCTGTCCCCTCACCTCTGTCGTTCTTTGCCTGATTGTTATATGTGTATAGTGTGGTGAAATCAGTGGTTTATTCACTCCTTCAACAAGTTTATTGCAAACCTGCTATGCCAGCTGCTAGGGACACTGCCACCAAAGACCTGCTCCCTGTCTACACCTGCACCAGCACATTAGGAGATTGAGAGAGAACAATAATTTCCCATGAAGCATTTATCCACACACAATCTCTTGAGGTGCCTGCTGGGAGAGGTTTCTGTGGTATTCATTACCCAGCCCCTAAGACGCTGACCACATGAGCTCCTCCTAACAGCTAACTGCTCAACAGGCTCTGATTAGCTCTCCAACCAAGAGAGACCTGTCTTAGATGATAGAACATGTCAACAAGGGAAAACACAGATAAGCATGACGTGTTAGAACTTGTGGTGGAGGCTTAATCATTTGATTTTTCTCTACTTCTGCAGAATGATTTTTTAATGTCTTCAGGTTAAACTGGTTCACCTGACTTGCCCTGATCTGCATCTATGCTTCCAGTTTATTGACTAACAAACAAGTCAGGGCAGCAGTACAGGGTTCTGGTCAACCCAGAAGTGTCAGCAAAATATCTGAGTTTTTACATAAATGGTATTAGTATTTTCCCCAAAACTATACGTTGTGGTTATTAGAGCACCAAACCAGAAGTGTGGAGAGTTCAGCTGAAGTCTTGGTTTGCCTTAAAAGATCACGTGACCTTAGGTGGGCCATTGACCTCCACCAGCCTCAGTTTGGTTTTTCCCATTAGAGTTAATCAGCTGCTGGGTCCCTCTCAAGACTAATATTCTATGATTCTTGGATTTGATTTCTAAGAATGTCCTAGTCCCCTGGAAACCCCCACTATGGGGTTTAACTTCATATATTACTGACAGAATTAGACTTCTGTGTTCCAGTAGCTAGGAAGAGAAATATGGAAAGTACTCTAAAGCTAGGAAAACTGCACATAAACTTCTCATTCGCTGGTAAGGAAGGAGATGATTTTTTTTTCCTATACTGGTTACAGTGGTGACTATTTTTATTTTCCTCATCATAAGATGTTCTGGGAATATCCTTGAGTCCAAACAACTAGAAAGGTGAAGGCATTTTTTAACATTGTTAACCCAACATACCACTGGGTGCCAGAGAACACGGGCACTTTCTCTGACCAAGAGGTGTGAGACTAGCCAGGTAGCCAAGGATACTCCCATCAGGTTCTTCTTCCTCCCCTGCTTCACTCTTCCAAACCTAATAAGTAACCACAAGAGCATGGCAAAGGTGTTAAGTAGGTATTTTAGAGCCCAGGATTCTAAGAACTGTACCAAGCTTCTACCAGGACTGTTTTCAGAGCCAAACCAACAGGAAATGACTTTTTCTGTTCCCACTCCACCAAAAAAAAAAAAAAAGAAAGAAAAATTGCCAAACCTGGTTTGGCATGTGACCACAGAAATGCCAAAGAAAAGAGGTGTGGCTGAAAGGAGAAGGCAATGAAACTGAGGCCACTACCCATACCCCTACCCCTACAATACACACACACACACACTCTCTTTCTCTCTCTCTCTCTCTCTCTGCTGCTCCATTTCTTTCCCCAGTTTGCCCGATGGACAGTTATATCAGTATTAAGCTCAGCAAAGTAAAACTTTAAGAACTCAGACTTTCCCTCAGATGAGGGCCTAAAGCTTAGGAAATAATTCCATTCATTGCCATTGAACTCTGGAAAAGGACCCTCTTAATTTCTGCCAAAGAAAACAACAAATCTCTTCTCTGTAACTCTCTTAATCTCCTGCCAAATAAAACAGTCACTCTCTTTCCCAAACTCTAAACTCCAGTGTCAAACGTGCTTGTGAAGATGAGGTTAACAGTTTGTAAATTTGAATTTCAAGTGGGTTATTCATGAATCAATAGAAACAAAACTTGATAAATTGATTGTTCTGCTCTTAGATGACATTGAGAACCTTGGTCCTTTGGGGGGGGTGTCTTATGATCTAAACAATACGGGGAATATTCATTACATGAAATTCAGATTATAAGCATTTATTTTCCATTGTGGTTTTTTTCCCCACAGATTATATATTTTTTAAATTAAAGCAGCAATTATTGGCTTTAAATAAATGTCAACAGAAAAATCATTAAAAATTATCCTTGTGATGACAACCTTTTTATAAGAAATATTAACTTGCGGATAGGAGGCAGGGCTAAGTGGCTAAAAGACCAGAATAGTCAAAATCTTAGTACAGAGCCAGCTCTGCAAAAATCAGTTGTGTAACTTCAGCTAAAATATAACTTGTTTGGGCTTTCTTTGACATTTATTCATCTCTAAATAAAAGGTTTGGGCTGGATAGTTTCTAAGTTTATTTTTAAAATCTAAGTTTCAATGACTATTTTAATTATAATTGGTGTTTTTCTTGCTGCCTTTTACCGTCAGTAACTGTCACTTAGGCTAATCCTGACCTTATACCAGACATTGATTAAAATTCTTTTTGCTAACACATCTTTTGGTATGTAATAACAATGGGATAAAACTTTGGGACTTCAGGCCAGCTTAGTATCAAAAGCCCTTCCCAATGATATCCCCTCAAGATCTGACAGTTTCTAACAGCTTCTGGGTAGGGTATTTTTAGTTAAGCAATCAGCCCCGTATCTGCTCTCCCACATGGGCTATTACTGAAATGTGTGCAGAGGAGTTTCAGGTCCTTCCTGGCTCCTCCTTACCTCCAACTGCAGGGCTGCAAGAGAGACAGAGAGAGAGAAAGAGAAACAGAGACAGAGAGTGAGACTGTCAACAATACACAGGTACAGAGAAAGCAATATACACATAGGAGGGATTGTTCTGCACTGCAAAACTCTGCGACAACATTTTTCAATCAAAAGTGGTAACTTTCTACTCCTTTTTAATAAATAACTCCTGTCAGCTTTTCAATATGCCTTAAACTAGGAGCTCTTGGTCAGGTATTAAATGAAACAAATATATTGGGTGTCTCTTACATACCCAGTATATTTAATCGACCAGTTTTAAAAACTTTATGAGTAAAAGAATATTTCTCAGGAGCTACTCCTAGAAGGAAATTGCCCTTTCTGTGACAATACATTTAAATATAGTAAACAATTTTTTTTTCTAATGTTAAAAGTAATTCATGATCATTATAGAAAATTCAAAAAATACAGAAAAGTCTGAATAAGGAAAACTAAAACTACATGTACCCAGTATGGGATTAATAGATACCCACCACTATATATAAAATAGATAAACAATAAGGATTTACTGTATAGAACAGGGAACTATATTCAATATATTATAATAACCTATAATGGAAAAGAATCTGAAAAAGAATATATTCTTTATATATATATATATATATGAATTACATGTGCCAGAATTCTGGGGTTTTTTTTCCTTAACAATTTGGTGTGAATGCGTGCAAATACCTGTATAGGTTATGTATGTTATATATTTACCTGTATTTTCATAGTTGACATCATGCAGGGGCTATAGTTCTCAGTGATTCAATGATGACACATCCATCCGTTTCCTTCAGAACGTCATATAAAGCAAGGCTTGCTGCTGACACATTAAGGCTGAGAGAGTGAGGGACATTGTCCAGAGTTGGCTGTCCCTGGAGAATTTCCTTGTACCAGGTGCTTTGGTAATCTCACAGATTCCACTGATATAGTTACCACATATTACAATTTTCCATGCTTCCAGGACAGGTATAATGTTACCCAGACCCCTTCAAAGAAACGTTCCTAAACAAAGACTACATTTATATCTGTTTAATACAACACGACTTTGCAAACACTTTCAAATCTTCTCTGAAATAAGTTCTTGACAACTTTGCAGGTACAATAGTATTAGAACACCTCATGTTTAGCCAGCCAAAAAGATCTTTCCAATCCTTTTACTCAATGTACATTCAAAATTATACAGGAACCTATATTACGTGAAATAGTGATTAATTCCAACTTTGATGCAGCAGGTGGGGGAAGGTCTGTGTCTTCATTGAATTGAATTCCGTGTTTCCTTTCTGTGTCTTCATTGAATTGAATTCCATGTTTCCTTATAACAAACTGTAAAGGGCATGCACAGAGCCTGCTTGGTGATGGCATTCTCCTTCGCACCCAGCTCCATTCCTCAGAAAGGATAGTTGAATTGATTTTAATATGCTCACCAAGGAGAGAACTGTTAATGCTATCACCAAATATCCTACAGCCACTGTTTGATTCCACCTTGGGAAACAGCCTCAAGGCAGGTGGAAGTACCAACATAGCATGAGATGCGTGAAGAAACCTGGAGAAGAAAGGACTTGCCTTAGAATCACAGCAGGAGGCTTAGGGTTAGAATGAAGAATTTGGGGTCAGTACTTTAGCTCATCTAGTCACCATGTCCCTTGCTCCATTGAACTTTTTGGAACCATCCTGAAGAATTCTGTTCACTTTTCCATTTTGTTTATGAAACTTTTGAATTTGGTTATTTCATTAATTGCAGAAACATTTATTGAGGACCTCATATGTGCACAGTATATGAAAAGTAGTTCATATAGTCTGTAGCTTGACATATATACAATATAAGTTGGGCAGAACTGAATTCAAACCTCAGCTCTAGTTTTTACTAATTTATTACTTTAGGCAAGAGAATTGGTCTCTCTGTGCCTCAGTTTCCTCATATGTAAAATGAGAATAGTAGCAGTCTATCTTCCTCAGCATTGTTACAAGAGTAATCTGTTGTTATTATCATTATTTTTTGTATCATAGCTTGTGCTAGACATCATGAATAGTACCAAAATATTCAGCTATCAATCCCAGAAGAGTAGACCCCTTATGAACTGAAAGAAATTAAAAACCAAATGGGGTGGTGTGTGCTGTATGAATTCAGAGAGGGGAGGGTAAATAAGGGCTCAGGTAATCAAAATAAGGTTTCATGGAGAAGAAGAAACTTCAGTTGTATTATAGAAAAGAAAATATGTGATTTGGTTGAGAAAGTGAGCTTGGATGATGTAAGAGTGGCTATAGCAAGGAATAAGTTTGAAGCCAGATGGGGAGAGATTGACTACCCAACTAATGATTTTAGTTTTCCATTCATTCATTCACTTATTTGTTTCCTTGGTGATACAATCGTAAGCAAGGCATGGTCCATTTCTCTTTATAGTCTTATGGAAATAAACAAAGATCAACCAAATGAAAAAAGTAAAGACTATTTATCCTGAGCTTGCTTGAGCAAGAGAGTCAGCTGCATTTTGGCAGAAACTCAAAGGATGGTAGGGAAGTGGGAAAGCTTTAGAGTGGAAAGAAAGGAAGACTTCATGTATGGCCTGATTGGAGGCTGTTCGCATGGGGAAGCTATAGGCACACAAACTAGAAGCAGGGCTTCCTATATAATTGGTTAGGGGTGCATATTTGGCTTCCTTTGATTAGTCCTAAGTTAGAAGAGACTTAAAAATTAGAGAAGCTGGGACTTCCCTGGTGGCACAGTGGTTAAAAATCTGCCTGCCAATGCAGGGGACACAGGTTCAAGCCCTGGTCCTGGAAGATCCACATGTCACAGAGCAACTAAGGCTGTGCACCACACTACTGAGCCTGCACTCTAGAGCCCGTGAGCCACAACTACTGAGCCCGCGTGCTGCAGCTACTGAAGCCCATGCTCCTAGAGCCTGTGCTCCACAACAAGAGAAGCCACCACAATAAGAAGCCTGCACTCTGCAACGAAGAGTAGCCCCCTCTCGCCGCAACTAGAGAAAGCCTGTGTGCAGCAATGAAGACCAAATACAGCCAAAAAAAAAAAAAATTAGAGAAGCTGTCAGTTATTAATCAATCAGCATTTGGGGCCCATTGTCACAGAAATATTGTTTAGCTCCCTGGATTGTCGTTGGAAGTAGCAATCTGGCTTCCTGCAAGTCTGACTTAAAGCAGGCTGGTTTCCTGGGTTGTTTATTGTAGATAAGGGGGTTGGTTTACTGGGCAGCTTGCTGCAGGTTGTGAATCAAAGTTCTATTTTTTTTTTTTTTTTTTTTTTTTTGCGGTACGCGGGCCTCTCACTGTCATGGCCCCTCCCGTTGCGGAGCACAGGCTCCAGACGCACAGGTTCAGCGGCCATGGCTCACAGGCCCAGTCCCTCTGCGGCATGTGGGATCCTCCCAGACCGGGGCACAAACCCGTGTCCCCTGCATCGGCAGGCGTGCTCTCAACCACTGTGCCACCAGGGAAGCCCCAAAGTTCTATTTTTATGATGGTGTGGCTATTGTCCATTCGTATATTCAGTCTAGTGGAGAAATAAACTAAAAAAGATTGTAGGAACAGGAGCAAAACACAAGAGATCAGAATATTATTAACACAATGAGAATTGGGTTAGGGAATGCCTTTTAAATAAAGTAGCCGGGGAAGACGTTTCTGTGGAGGTGGCAACTATGCAAGGATCTTAAAAGATGAGAAAGAGCCAGCCATTTAAGGAGCAGACCGAGGAGCATTCCACACAAAGGGCCAGAGAAAATACTCAGATCCAGAAAGAGCAGAAAGAGTGTGTGATGTTCAAAGAAATGAAAGGAGATCAGTGCAGCCAGACAAGAGTAAGCAAGGGGAGAGTGTATGACATGAGGTTTGAGAAATAGGCAAGATTCAGGTCAGATAGAATTTTGTATGCCATGATGAATAATAGATTCCATGCATTCAGGGAGCTTAAGCAGAGAGATAATTAAGGAAGCCATTGCAATAATCCAAGTAATAGATGGTGGTCATGGTCTTGATTAAGGTAATGGGAAATAGAGATGAAAAGGAGTCAGTCCCTTGAGATGTCTTGAAGAAAGGACAAAGAGGACTTCCTGATAGCCTGAAGATGGAAGCAACAGGGGGTGGAGATAAAGGGAGGAAACAAAGAAAATTCCAATGATTGTGGCACTTACTGAGATGGGGATACTGGATAAAGAGAAAAAACAGGATTTTAGGGGAGAGGGAAATCAAGTTTAATTTAGATATTCAGGTACTGAGAAAGGCATTCGTGTAATAAGTGCCACCTAGAGAGACAGGATGCAGGATAGGTAGGTTCAAAAGCCATGGGTTGAACTTCTGTTGATAGTCCATGCCTCATTTAGTTGAACAAATGATACCCAAATAAAGAACAGGGAAGAAAGAAAGACAAGAGCTACAAAATTGAAGCTGGAGATAAACTCCAGCTGAGAATATCTGGCCCCAAAATTTCTGATCAGTTCAGTTAAAAAACTGAACAACAGAAAAGTGGAATTGCTTGGCATTGTGTGGTCCAATTACCTAGTCTATTGGCTGCACTTGGAGTGTCATTTGATGATACAGTCAAATGCAAGACATGGTCCATTCCTGCTTGTAGTCTAGTCAAGATGAGGAGAAGTAGCTGGGTTCAGGTGAGCTAGTAGTCATTAAGAGTGAAAAATCTCTCGGCTGTTGACTTTGCTTTCTACTTCATGGAGAAAACAAAAGCCATCAGAAGAAAACTTCCAGATGCCCACCACAGCATCTACCAGCTGCTGGCATCTAGACCCATATATTGTGCCCTCCCTCCTGTTATAAAGAATATCATCCATGCTCCATTCTGAAGCCAGTATCTCCAACTGTGTGCACAAATTAAGGGACACTGTTCCATTAATTCTCTTCTCTCATTATTGGACTATTCTCATCAATGAACAAACTCACTGCTCTTGCTTCCATCATCAAAAAATAGTTGCAAGATAAAATTTAAAAGCTTCACTTCACAGTGATTTTACTTCCCCTGCCAGCAAATGTCCCATTTCATGTTCTCATTTTCAGCAAAACTCCTTGAGAGACTTGTCTCTTTTTTTAATGTCTACAATTCCTCTCTTACTATTCTCTTTATTTTTCCTTTGCTCAGGTATATTGGAATATAATTTACATACTGTAAAATTCACCCTTTAAAGTACACATTTCCATGAGTTTTGACAAATGTAAATAGTCACTTAGCCACCATCACAATCTAAAATACATAACATATCCATTACTTCAAAAGGTCTTCTGTGTCCCTTCACATTCAACCCCTTCTCCCCATCCTCACCCTTAGTGACCACTGTTCTCATATTTGTCCCTATATTTTTGCCTTTTCCAGAATGTCATATAAATGGATTCCTACAGTCCTACAACCTTATGTGTACAGTGTGTTTCTCTTTGCACAATGCTTTTGAGATTTATCTGTTTTGCTGCATGTATCATTAGCTTGTTCCTTTACATTGCTGAGTAGGGTTTAAGTGTGCAGATGTACCAAACCAGTAAATAGACATTTGGATTTTTTCCTGTTTGGGGCAATTATGAAGAAAGCCTACACAAACATTTACATTTGCAGGTCTTTGCAAATATTCCTTCCAGTCGATGGCTTGCATTTTTATTAGCATTCTCCTTCAAAGAGAAAAACTTTTAATTTTTTTCTTTTTATAAATTTATTTATTTTTGGCTGCATTGGGTCTTTGTTGCTGTACGCGGGCTTTCTCTAGTTGCAGTGAGCAGGGGTTACCCTTCGTTGTGGTGCATGGGCTTCTCATTTCAGTGGCTTCCCTTGTTACGGAGCACAGGCTCTAGATGCATGGGCTCAGTAGTTGTGGCTCGGGGTTCTAGAGTTCAGGCTCAGTAGTTGTAGCACACGGGCTTTGTTGCTCTGTGGCATGTGGGATCTCCCCAGACCAGGGCTCAATCCCATGTCCCCTGCATTGGCAGGTGGAGTCTTAACCACTGCACCACCAGGGAAGCCCGAAGCTTTTAATTTTGATTATAAAAAATTTATCAATTTTTTTATAGTTTTTGTTTTTTGTGTCATATCTAAGAAATCTTTGTGTAACTCAGCATCACAAAAATCTCTTACAGTTTCTTCTAAAATTTTTATCATTATAACTGATATTTATGTCTCTGATCCACTCAAAATTAATTTTTTGTAAATGATAAAATAAGAGTAGAAATTCAATGTTTTTGCATATGGAGGTCCAATAGTTTCTGCACCATTGACTGAAAAGGCTATTCTTTCCTTACAAATTACTTTGGTATCTTTGTCAAAAATTAATTTTCCATAGATATATGTCTGTTTCTGTTCTTTTTTCCATATGTTTATCTTTATGCCCAGAAGAAATTATTTTAATTACTATAGCTTAATAGCAAGTCTTGAAATTAGGTAATGTGAGTCCTCCAATTTGGTTCTTTATTCTAAAATCGTTTCAGTAATTCTAGATCCTTTACTACTTATTATACAATTCAGAATCAGATTGTCATTTTATATAAAAAATAGCCTCCTGGGATTCTGATTGAGATTACATTGAATCTATAGGTCAAATTAAAAGGAACTGATATTGTAATAATAATAAATCTTCTGATCCATGAACATGGTACAGCTCTGCCTTTATTTGAGATCGTGTTTAATTTTTCTCAGAAATGTTTTGTAATTTGCAGCATGTAAATTTTGCATGTATTTTGTTTGATATATCTCTAAATATTTCATGCTTTTTGATGTTACCATAAATTGTATCATGCTTTAATTTCAATTTTCATTTGTTTTTGCTAGTACATAAAAATAAAATTGATTTTTGTATGTTGACCTTGCATCTTATGACCTTGTTAAACTCAGTTGTTAGTTTTACTGGCTTTTTTGTAGATTCTTTGGGATTTTTTACACACATAATTATGTTGTCTGCAAATAAAGATCGCTTTCTTTCTTTCCAATCTGCATATCATTTATATCTTTTTCACTGTTTTGGACCTCCAGTAAAATGTTAGCTAGAAGTGAGAGTAAGTATTTTTGCCATATTCCTATATCTATTAAATTTTTTGAAATAAATATTAACAATCTTTCTACACACACAAAAACCCTCCATGCTTACCTGGTTTTGCTGTTGAAATTTACCTAACATTTAAGGAAGAAATGAAACCAATTTTACAGAAACTCTTAGTCATTCAAAATTAAGTTGTCTGAGAGTATTTAGTAGATACCTTTTATCAAGCTGAGGAAATTTCCTTCTATTCTTAGTTTGCTGAACTTTTTAAAAATAATTTTATTAAATCATTTTTCTATGTCTATTAGTATGATCATATGGTTTTTCATTTTCAGTTTATTAATTGATTGATTCATTGATTTTTAAAAAAGAATATTGAGCCAACCTTACATATCTGGGATAAATCCAATTTGATCATAAAGTATTATCTTTTTATATATTCTGGATTTGATTTGCTAAAATTTTCCTGAGGATTTTATGTTGCCTTGGTCTGTAATTTTCTTTTCTTATAATATTTTTCTGGTTTTAGTTATCATGGTAATTCTGACCTTAATAAATGACTTCGGACATTATCATTTCTCTTCTATTTTTTGAAAGTGTTTATGAATAATTGATTTTATTTCTTCCTTAGGAGTTTAGGAGATTTTACCGATAAAACTGTCTGATCTTAGAGTTTCTTTGGGAAAGGTTTTCAACAATGAATTCTGATTCCTTAATAGTTATATCCCTATACAGATTATACATTTCTTCTTAAGTAATCTATGGAAGTTTGTATCTTTTAAGTAATTTATGCATTTCATCTAACTTACCAAATTTATTGGCATCAAGGTCATAATATTTTTATCCTCTTAATGTTTATAGGATATGTTGTGATAGCCTCTCTTTCACCCTTAATATGTTCTCTCTCAGTCAGACTGGAGGTTTATTTATTTTACTGATATTTTGAAAGAACAAGTTTTTGGTTTCATTGATTTTCTCTATTGTTTTCCTGTTTTCTATTTCATTGATTTATGCTTTTATCTTTATTCTTTCTTTCCTTCTACATGGTTTGGGTTGATTTACGCTTTTTCTAGTTACTTAATGTATAGCCTGGAATATCGTTTTGAAACCTTTTTTCCCCCCTAGAATGAGCATTTGATGCTATAAATTTCCCACTGAAATTTGCACTGATAGCTGCATATTGCAGATTTTGATATATTATTTAAAAATTTTTGTTCCATTCAAAATATATTCTGATTTCTCTTATGATTATTTTAACCTATGAGTTTTTTAAGAAGTATGTAATTTAATTTCTAAATATTAGGGTATTTTCCAAATATCATCTGTTATTTATTTCTAATATAATTCTGTATGGTGGAGAACATATTTTATGTAATTTCAATCCCTTTACATTTGCTGAGATTTGTTTTATTATCTAGAATATGGACTGTCTTGGTGAATATCCTAGGTACACTTGAAAAATATGTATATTCTGCTACTATTTGGAGGAATGGTCTAGAAATGTTCATCATGTCAATTTTTTGTCCAGCTCTTCAATATCTTTGCTGGTTCTTGTCTACTTATTCAATGAATTGCTATGAGGGGATGTTAAAGTCCCCAAATATAATTGTATATTTGTCTATTTATCCTCTTAATTCTATCATTTTTTTCTGAATGTATTTTGAAGCTCTACTACTGAATTATATTAAGATTCTAATTTTAATTCTCAGAGCAACCACTAAGAAAATAACTGAAAAAATATATGTAGTAAAAAAATAACAAGGGAATTAAAATAATACACTAGTAAAAATTTATTTAACACAAAAGAAGGTGGAATTGAGAACAGAAGAACAAAAAGGCATATGAAATATTTTAAAAATAGCAAAATGGCACAAATGACACAAAATAGCAAAATTGCATTAAATGTAAATGGATTAAACACTACAATCAATAGGCAGATATTGCAGAGTACATTTTAAATGATATGACTGTATGCTGTCTATAAAAGATTCACTTTAGATTCAAAGATACAAATAGATTAAAAGTAAAAAGATTAAAAAGATGCACCATGCAAACAGTAAACAAAAGAGAGCTGGAGTGGCTATACTAATATCAGACAAAATGGACATTAAGATAAGAATTGCTACTAGAGGGGAAAAAAAGGACATCTTATAATGATAAAATTGTCAATAATAATAAAATTGTCAGTCTATCAAGAAGATAGATTGTGTCATGTAAGAATCTCTTGTAATCACGTGTGTACCTAACAACAGAGTCCCAAAATACATGAAGCAAAACCAGACAAAACTGAAAGGAGAAATAAACAATTCAACAATAACAGTTGAAAAAATCTAATGCCCCACTTCAGTAAAAGAACAAGTAGACAGAAGATCAACAAAGAAGTAGAAGAGTTGAAAAACAGTAAAACCAACTAGTTCTAACAGACATATATAGAATACTTCATCCAATGACAGCAGAAAACACATACTTCTCAAGTGTACATGAAGCATTCTTCAGGATAGACCATGTCTGAGACCATGAAACAAGTCTCAATAAATTCAAAAGAATTAAAATTATACAATGTATGTTCTCTATCCACACTGCAATGACTTTAGAAATAAACAACCAAAGAAAATTTGGGAAATTCACAAATATGTGGCAGTAAAGCAGCATTCTCTTAAAGAAACAATAGATCAAAGAAAACTTACAAAGAAAATTAGAAAATACTTTGAGAGGAATGGAAATGAAACACATCATAAAACTCATGGGATTCAACTAAAGAAACACTTAGAGGGAAATGTATAGTTGCAAATGTCAATATTAAAAAGAAAAAGAAAAATCTCAAACCAATAAACTATCTGAAAAAAACTAGGAAAAGAAGAGAAAACTAAATTTAAACAAACAGAAGAAAAGAAACAATAAAGATTAAAGTGTAAGCAAATAAAATGGAGAATAGAAAAGTGATAGAGAAATCAACAAAACCAAAAGTTGTTTCTTTGAAAAGATCAACAAAATTGATAAACCTCTAACTTCACTGACCAGGAAAAAAAATGAGATAAGACTCAAATTATTAAAATCAGGAATGAAAGAGGAGATACTACTACTGACCTTATAGGGGAAAAAGGATTGTAAGAGATTACCATAAGCAACCATATGTCAACCAATTAGATCACTTAGATAAAATGGAAAAAAAAATCCTAGAAAGACATAAGCTAATGAAACTGAGTGGAGAAGAAATAGAAAATTTGAATAAGTCTATTCACTTTGCTTCATAAGTGAATTCTACCAAACATTTAAACTCTTCCAAAAAAATAGAAGAGGAGGGAACCCTTTCCAACTCATTCCATGAGGACAGTATCACCCTGATAACGAAACCAGACAAAACTTCAAAAAGAAAGAAAACAAAAAACTTGGCACAAAAAAACCCAGGTTAATATTAGAACTGAACCCAGCAACATATAAAACCATGCTCAAGTGGCATTTATCTCAGGACCACAGGTTTGTTCAACATCCAAATATCAATGTATTAATAGAATAAAGGACAAAAATACCTACCATCTCAATAAATTCAGAAAAAGCATTTGACAAGATCCAACACTGCTTCATGATTAAAAACACTCAACAAACTAGGAATTTTCTCCAGCTTGACAAAGAATACCTATGAAAAACCCACAGCTAACATCATACTTAATGGAAAATGACTGATGCTTTCTCCCTAAGATCAAGAACAAGACAAGGATATCTGTTCTTGTGACTTCTATTCAACATTGTACTGGAGGTTCTAGCCAAGGCAGTTAGTCAAGAAAAAGAAATTAAAGGTACCCATATTGGAAAGGAAGAAGTAAAAATATTTCTACTTGTAGATTACATGATCCAACACATAGAAAATCCTCAAGAATCCACCAAAAACTATTAGAATTAATAAACAGATTTAACAATGTGGCAGGATATACAAGCTCAATATACAAAATTCATTTGCATTGTTATACACTAGCAGTGAACAATCCAAAAATGAAATTAATAATCCCATTTACAACTGCAACTCTGAATCATCAGGCCTTTGACAGTCTATGCACTTTTATTTTATTTTAAAAAAGTAAAAGAAAAAGAAATTCCATTTATGATAACATCAAAAAGAAGAAAATACCTAGAAATAAATTTAACAAAAGAAGTTCAAGACTTTATTCTGAAAACTATAAAACATTGTGGAAAGAAATTTTTTAAAATGAAAAGACATTCTGTATTGATGAACTTTAAAATTTAATATGCTAAGATGGCAATACTACTCACATTGATCTACAGATTCAATGCAATCTCTATCAAAATTTTAGCTGTCTTCTTTGCAGAAATAGACAAGCTGGTCTTAGAATCCGTATGAAAGCACAAGAGATCCAGAATAGCTAGGACAATCTTAAAAAAGAAGAATAAAGTTGGGACTTCCTTGGCAGTCCAGTGGTTAAGACTCTGCACTTCCATTGCAGGGGGCATGGGTTCGATCCCTTGTCAGGGAAGTAAGATTCCACTTGCCACACAGTGTGGCAAAACAAAACAAAACAAAAAACCAAAAAAAGCCAAAAAAGAACAAAGTTGAAGAACTCACACTGTCCAATTTCCAAACTTACTACAAAGCTACAGTAGTCAAGACAGTGTGGTACTGGCACAAAGATAGACATAGAAATCAATGGAATACAACTTAGAGTTGAGAGATAGACTCACATTTATAGTCAATTGATTTTCAACAATGGCAACAAAATCAACGAAGAAAGAATAGGCTTTTCAACAAATAGTCCTAGAACAACTGGATATCCACCTGCAAAAGACAGAAAATTGAATGGTCCAAATGGATTCCTACTTTCCACCATACACAAAAATCAACTCAAAATGGATGGTAGACCTAAATATAAGAGGTCTAAACTATACACCTTTAAAACTATAAAACTAGATAAAATATAAGAGTAAATCTTCATGACCTTGGGTTAAATGATATTTTGTAGAAATACCACCAAAAGTACAAGGAACAACAACAAAAAATAGATAAATTGGACTTCATCAGAATAAAAATTTTTGTGCTTCAAAGGACACTGCCAAGAAAGTGAAAAGACAACCTGTAGATGGAGAGAAATTATTTACAAAACATAAAGCTACCAAGGGACATGCATCTGAATATATAAATAACTCTTACAACTCAACAATAAAAAGACAACCCAATTAAGAAATGAACAGAGTGTGAATAGACATTTTTCCAAAGAAGACACACAAACACCAATAAGCACACGAAAAGATTTTCAACATCATTAGTCATTAGGGAAATTCAAATAAAAACTGCAATGAGATGTGGCTCACATCCACAGGATAGCTATAATTGTAACAAGTGTTGGTGAGGATGTAGAGAAATTGGAACCTTCATACATTGCTGGTGGGAATGTAAAATGTTGCAGCCACTTTGGAAAACCACCCAGTGGCTCCTCAATAGGTTAAACATAGAGTTTCCATATGAGGCTACCATATGAAACTCCTAGATGTATACCCAGGAGAATCAAAAACATATGTTCATACAAAAACGTGTACACAAATGCTCATATCAGCATTTTTCATAGCCATAAATGAAAACAACCTGAAAGTCAATCAACTGATGAATGGATATACGGCATATCCATACAATAAAATATGATTTGACAATAAAAAGGAATGAAATACTGATACATGCTACAACTTGGGTGACCCTGGAAAACATTATGCTAAGTGAAAGAAGCCATTCGCAGAAACCACATTTTGTATGATTCTGTTCATACGAACTATCTAGAATAGGCAAACGATAGAGGCATTACAAAACAAAAAAAACATTGGTTGCCAGGATCTGGAAGGATGAGGGTTCGGCAGGAACAGGGGATGACTACTAATGCGTTCAGGGTTTCTCTTTGATGGAAATGTTCTAAAATTAGACTGTGGTGATGGTTGCACAGCTCTTGAAATATGCTAACAAGCACTGAACTTTACACTACAGATGGGTAAATTATTTAGTGTAGTATGTAAATTATATCTTACTAAAACAGTTTAAAAAATATTTTGAGTCATTCTTGATTCCTCTCTTTCTTTCACACTCCATGTCCCATTATAAGGAAATCCTGTTGGCTACTCTACCTTCAAGATATAACCTGAATCCAACTACCTCTTGACTCTTTCACCTCTCTCATAATGGTTTAAACCACATCATGTCTGTCTCATGAACTTCTGCAGTAGCTTCCAAGAGTTCTCGTTGCTTTTATCCTTGTCCTCCTACAATCTCAAACAATAGGCAGTGTGATCCTTACAAAATTTAAGTCAGATCATGTCACTTCTCTGCTCAAAGCCATGCAATGATTAACAAAATCCAGCACAAGAAAAACTGTAGGTCAAACTGACCAAGTACTTCAACAGACAAACTATAAGGGAAAGAAAGGAATGGAGGAGACTTGCGGGTTAACAGAGACTTAAAGGAAGTATTAAGATTAAACTATTAGAGACTAGAGATGAGATGCAAACTTTGGTGATAAAACACAGAGAAACCAAATGAGTGATTCATAGAAAAGTCAGGATGGTGGTTACATTTAGACAGAGGCAGGGGACTCTGATTGAGACAGAGCCCATGAAAGGGCTTCTGAGGAGACTGACATATTTCCTTTCTGACTTGGAAGGTGGTTAAAAGTGTATAAGTCTCATAATAATTTGTAATAATAAGCTGTACATTTGTTTTCTGTATCTTTTATTCTACAACAAATAGGTTAAAAACACAAACTCTGCAATGGTTCCCCATATTCCTTGATGAAAAGCCATGTCTTAAAACAGGATTTTTGATTAACACCCTCGACCCTTCCAGGTCTTTGCTCACATCTAATGTTCTCAATTAGGGGTAACTTGTTGATTATTTAATATGGCTGTCTCCCTCCCTACCTTAAAATGCTGATCCCTTTAACCTTTTACTTTTTCTGCTTTCCATAATCCACATCATCTTCTATTGTATAATATAGAGTTCACTTCATTATTGTGCCTGTTCACTTAATTTGTGGTCTGTCACCCCAATAGAATGAGAGCAGGAACTTTATCTGTCTTATTCACAAATGCATCTTACAAGATAAGGCAAGGCTAAGGCCAAAACCTGAGTGACCTGACTGGTAAAGCTACAATGAGCCTCTTTTCGATTTAGACAGTGTATACATGCTGCAAAGAGAATAATGCAAAGGTGCCAGCTCCCCTGATCCTTGTCCCACACTCCAAAAAGGATAACCCTGAAAATAAAGGGGCTCGATGGATACAGTGTGAGTTGTGGGGTACCCTGTCCCTGAGAAGCTGATTCTAGACTGTAGCCAAGCAGTTTTATATTCTGCAGCTCTAGTCTGAGGAGGGCATGGCAGAAAGCCCCATACCTCATCAGAACCCAGGAAGTGATGAGAAATGGTCTCACAATAGCCTCCCATGGGAGATAGAAAGGTGAAGGGAGATGGCCTCGGAGCAGCTCTTCCCAACCTTCATATGCTCTTGTGGTCCGGGAGCAGCTGGATAAGCTTGGGTATACAGGTGCTATATAAGTGAATGTTATGAATCTTATATTCATATTTTATATTTGAATATAAGATTTTACATTTGCAAAGATTCCTTGGTACACTTGCCTTCTTTCCATCCCCAATGCTCATGATGGTTTCTCATATCCCTTGATGAAAATGCTTGGTTTTGCATTGCACTGGAGATTTGACTATTACTATGCTTGGTAAGTTATAGAGATATTAGAACCACCTCATGGAGAATGGAGAAAAGAAAAGGAAAATCACGCTTACCTAACAAGCTCAGTATAGTTGCTGTGAGCATTTTAATATAATTCCTTCTAGTCTTCCCTCCACCTCTCTATATATACAGTAAATAAAAATATATATATACATAAATAATATTCCTTGATGGCCTAATACATGACATATACTAACTCATTAATCCTTACGATAACCCTTTCAGATAAGTACTATCATTACCTCCATTTTAAAAATGAGGAAACAGAAGCACAGAGAGGTTTAGTAGTTTGACCAAGGTCACATACCAAGTCAGAGCTGGAATTTGAACCTATAGTCAGCTCCCAGTATGTGTTGTGCATTTAACCACTTCTATACCAAATGAACAATTTTACATTCTAGCATGAAGGCTGTCTTAGTCAATTCAGGCTGTTATAACAAAGTGCCACAGACTGGAAGGCTTATAATCAGCAGAAATTTATTGCTCACAGTTCTGGTGGCTGGAAGTCCAAGATCAAGGTGCCAGCATGGTTGGGTTCTGGTGAGGACCCTCTTCTGGTTGTAGACTGCCGACTTCTCATCGTATCCTCACATGGCAGAAGAAGACAAGTTAGATTTCTGGAGTCTCTTTTATAAGGGCACTAATTCCATTCCTGAGGATTCCACCCTCATGACCTAAGCACCTCCCCAAGTCCCCACCTCCTAATACCATCACCATGGGGGTAAGGACTGTTACATACAAACTTGGAGAGGGAACACTCTTGAAGGAGGTCATCTAGAGGGAGTGACTGCTAGTTGACCTGGGCAATAGGAAGCTCCTCACCTCTTCCCTGTCCTTGGAATGTATATTTTGCCCACTGTTCCTACACTAAGAGCTGTTTTCAAGGACACAGCCTTGAGAGAGCAATGTGGTGCTGAGACCATCTGGACAGTACGGTGATTGAACCTCATTAAGGCCTCCATATAAACTTTTAAGATTCTGACAGGTGGGTATGAAGATTCACTGTCTTGCAGCCACCCAAGCCAAGCTGTGTATGTAAGTCCCTTTGCTTATTAAACCTGCCACCTACCCATCTGAAGTGGCCTGCCTCTTTCTTCCATCTCTCCTTGCCCTTCATTTATGGAGGCCAGTTTCAAATTTCACTCAAGAAACTCCTGAGGTTGTGAACCAACAATCACAAATAGACTATAGCAAAGTCAAAACACTTTTCATGTAGAAACATATTCATAAGTATTCATTTTAATGTCCATCAACTGACCATATCATAGTTTCCTTAATCATTTCTCCTACTTTGGAAGATTTATGTTGTTTTTAAATTTGCACATTTATAAGCAAGGTGAGATAAATATCTTTGTACACAAAGTCTTTCTGCGGTTAGGATTATTTCCCAGAAGTGTAGATAAAGGTCAAAGGTAAGAACATGTACTTGGCTTTGGATCCCATTACCCAGTGATTTTCCAAACTGGTCCACTTTATGTCAGTAGCCAGCAACTTCCTGACTCAGCCCTGGATGTTCTGATGCACTGTGAGCTGGATGGTTCCCAGGAATCTCTACTTTTACCAACCCTCCTGGTGATTCTGATGTTGTTCAATTTTAGAAATGTTTGACTTATCCAAGTGTCTTCCTTTTTCATGCAAACATTCTAAGATTATGGATGAGTTAACTCTTTGCCACCACCTTCAGGAACAAATCCATGATAGTACCTCCAATTAAATAGAAGTGGTTGCAAACATTAATTCATTCAACAAATTCAACGAACATATATGGATGTTGATTGAGGTGCCAGACATATAGTGATATACAAGACAAAGTTCCCACTTTCCTGGGGATTACATTAGAGTATGCTTTGGCAGACGGTATATAAGAAAACAAATACGTTTAAAAAAAAATAAAAGCTGATTTCAGAGAGTGATTTATGTTGTGAAAGTACCAAAATGGAGTCCTGTGATAGAGAGTGCTGTAGAGGTACAGGAGGGGTCACTTTACACAGGATGGTCAGAGGTGACACTGTGAAAAGAAGGATGAGTAAGTAGATCTGCCAGAAAGTATTCCAAGCAGAAGAAACTGCAAACTTGGAATGTTTGAGCAGGAGAAGAAAGAAGCCAGCAGGGGTGGAATGGGACTGGTGAGAGGAAGAGTGGAGAGGAGAGAAGAGGGAGGCAAGGACCAGATGATGCAGGGCTGGGAGGCCTTGGTAAGGAATGACTGTGGTTACATTTGGGACATCACTGGGGGGACTGAAGCAGGGGAATGACATGCTGTGATGCACACGCTTAAAAAAAATCACTCCATTTCCTGTGTGTAGAGGGAGTGGAGAGGGCCAGGGGAGCAACTGAGAGACTTGTTAGGAAGCTCCTGCAATTCCCAGCAAGAGATCATGGCAGGTTGGCCTAGAGTAATGGTAATAGAGATGCAGAGAAGTGAAGAGATGACAGCTGTATTCGGAGATGGAGGGATGGGAACAGCCCACACAAGAGCTTAGTTAAGAGCAAATAGTAAAGGTAACCCCTCAGGGAATGAACTGAAATAGAGGGTCTTGGATTCTATTCTAGCGCTCTCATCAGCCCACCTCGTGACCTTGCACTAGTCACTTTATCACTCCTAGCCTCCCTTTCCAGGGTTGAAATAAACATGTGAGATCATTTCTAGTCCCAACATTTTCTTATCGAGTTTTTGAGGTAATATCCTCTATCTACTTTACTCAACAAATATTTAGTAAATGCTTACTAAGTGCCAACACTGTACAGGCGCACCTTGTTTTATTGCGCCTCACTTTATTGCACTTCACAGACATCGTGTTTTTTACCAACTGAAGGTTTGTGGCAGCTCTCTGTCAAGCAAGTCTACAGCACCATTTTTCTAACAGCAGTTGCTCACTTTGTGTCCCTGTTTCACATTTTGGTGATTCTTACAGTATTTCAAACTTTTTAATTATTATTATATTTGTTATGGTGATCTGTGATCAGTGATTTTTGATGTTACCACAACTTGCTGAAGGCTCAGGTGATGGTTAGCATTTTTTGGCAATGAAGTATTTTTAAATTAAGGTATGTACGTTGCTTTTCTTAGACATAATGTTATATTGCACACTTAATAGACCTCAGTATAGTATAAACAGGACTTTTACATGCACTGGGAAACCAAAAATGTTATGCGGCTCACTTTGCTGTGATACTTGCTTTATTGTGGTGGTCTGGACCTCAAACCTGCAATACCTCTGAGGATTCCTATACTGCGTATTGATGGATCCATCAGCCACTCATCTCCTCTGTGGAGCTGACAGCTTCGGAGAAGTGACTGATAGTAAACATATAATTGTACAAGGGATTATTTAAATAGCTACTGTGATAAGAGCTACTATGGAGAATCACAGGGGATATAGGCCTGACTGGAGGTTGTGGAAAAGCTTCCCTGAAGAAGGGGTGTTTCGGCTGTGGTGCCTGGTGAGGACATGGTCTGTTTAAGACAAATCAAAACCCTCATAGGCTGTGTTTTGTGAACTTTGACCCTGCAAGCCCAGCCACCTTTAGAGTCAGCTACTTGGGAGACCGAAGTGACTCCAGCCCAGGCCTGCTGCAAGGGGCCACGTGGTCCCAGGGACATTCTCTCCTGAGGTCAGCCAGTTCTAGTTTGATAAAGCCAAACATTTTTCCTAGAATTGAATGTCATCAGGAGACATGTTCTGTGACCTGATGTCATGATACCCCTGAGAGCAGAAGGCATTTGGCAACACACCGGGTACCTTGGTCTCTTTCTCTGCCTCCACAGAGGGCTCTGGGACAGAATGCCAATTGCTGAGCCCCTTGGGGCCAGATGTGGCCTGTCCATTTGGAAAACGGGCACACTCCCCATTTTCAATTTTGAGGATTATATCAAGAATGAGTTTCTCCAGGACAAGATAGAGAAAAGTGTTTCAAGGTGCTCTGGTCTTTCTGAGAGTGACTGATGACTCTGGTGCTCCATCCAAGCCCTTCTCCCCACCCAACCATCACATGAAGACCCTGAAACAGAATCTTCCCTGGGCAAGAGTTTCCAGGATCTTGGGACTGATGTCTGCTTTAGCAGCAGGAGCCAGAGAATGATGACATTGTTTTCTTCCTCTTTGGAGAATTCTAGACAAACTCTCACTCTATGTGAGATCACCCACTGGCCACCTCCAGGGCATTAGCAAGCCTGACGACACTGAAGATGGAGCAGAAACCCTTTTTCAGAGGCTGGAGAGCCTAAGAGGAGGACAACTGTGGCTCTGTCTCCAGGGCCCTGTCCCAGTGTACCAAGAATAGCCCACAGACCATAAAGAGGGTGCCCTATTCACCAACTGGTTTTCTAATCAGGAATGCTGAGAGCACTTTAAAAATCCATCTTTATGGAATATTTCCGTAACTCTGACTAAGAGCCCATAGCAAGGCAATGCAGTACAATGACTAGGTGAACAGATTCTGAGGCCAGGTTGCTTGGGTTCAAATTTTAAACCTTGTGACTTCAGACAAATCATCCTCTAAGCTTTACTTTCCATACGTTTATATGGAACTGGTAAAAGGACACCTATCATAGGTTGTTGGGTTTTGTTTTTTTTTTTTGATTGCGGTACGCGGGCCTCTCCCGTTGCGGAGCACAGGCTCTGGACGCGCAGATTCAGCGGCCATGGCTTCCGGGCCCGGCCGCTCCGCGACATGTGGGATCCTCCCGGACCGGGCCACGAACCCGCGTCCCCTGCATCGGCAGGCGGACTCTCAGCCACTGCGCCACCAGGGAAGCCCTGTTGTTGGTTTTTTAATTGAGATAAAATTGACTTCTTATATTAGTTTCAAGTATACCTATCACAGGTTTTTAATTTGAAGAAATAAATGAACCGATGTAGGTAATGTATATGCGCAGGGTCTGAGTTCCGTCACTAATGTCATGTCTCCTGTCATTGCCGCTGGGGGATGGTCTACTTGCTAGCTACTGAGCACAGGTGGCCACACAGTCATTGGAAAGGTTTACAGATGGGAAGCAGGAGATCTGTCACCAGTTCTCCCATTGACCTTGGCCAAGACACCACATCTGAAGAGGAAAAGAATGAAAGAAAAAGGACTCTAAGATTCTAATCAGCACTTTTCATTCTTTTTTTTTTTTTTTTTTTTTTTTGGCGGTACGCGGGCCTCTCACTGTTGTGGCCTCTCCCGTTGCGGAGCACAGGCTCCGGACGCGCAGGCTCAGCGGCCATGGCTCACGGGCCCAGCCGCTCCGCGGCACGTGGGATCTTCCCGGACCGGGGCACGAACCCGTGTCCCCTGCATCGGCAGGCGGATTCTCAACCACTGCGCCACCAGGGAAGCCCTATCATTCTTTAAGAGGGCTCACATTGGTCCATCAGAAGAAGGTAAAAGTTCCAAATTAGTGGCGTGATTTTTTTTAGGGCTTCCTTTTCCCTTTCAGCATCTTCATCCCACAGGACATTCCCACTACCCCATGCTTCCCCATGTGCTCCCGGGAGGAGGAGCCCACCTGCCCGTGGCAGAATGTTCTTTACTGAACATGAGTGCTACGGGTGGCTCTGGAGACCATCTGTCATGGCTTTCTCTTCGCAGGTGAGGAAACCGAGGTCCAAAGCCCTGAAGGGATGGACCTACCATCATACAACTACGGAGCCCAGAGCCCGGACTGGAACCCGTTCTACGTTTGCCACTCGCCCTACTTCTCCTCTTCAACCCAAGTGCGTAACAGGGCCACGAGGAAGGAGTGACGCCTGGCCCCTCATGCGAGGAGCCTTGCCGGGAATGCAATAACCTCCGGAGAGGCCGAAGCACAAGAATCGGGAGGCCTGTCTTGCCTCGAACTGGATGGGCCAAGCTGGATGTGTGTTTTGAGTCAACTACCTAATTCTTCTGCATCTTTTTGTTCCTGTCAACTCCAGTTGCTCGTCAAGCATGGCTTTCCCCTACCTAACCAATCATTATACGAAAAGGCCCTAAGGGGATCGAACCTTGTTTCAGATAGGAAGTCACTCAAAGGGGTTATTCAGCCCCTGAATCCTGAGGGAATCCATTTGAAGCTTGAAGCCCCGTTCCCAGGATATCGTGCTCAGCTTTGGAGCTTTCTCTTCCAGTGAGTGAACAAAGCCCATTTAGAAACCCAGACTAACCCCCCGCCAGCCCTTGGGGTCTAGGCCCAGCTCCTGGATTTGTGCAGCCGGGAGAGGAAAGCGCCTGCAGCCGGCTTGAATGGGCCCATTATGCACAGCTAATTCCACAGCAGAACACTGTGTCTCTGAGGGCTCGGCAGCAACTGGTCCTACCTGTTTAGAGTCAGTACATTCTGTTTGCTGGAGGGATGAAGGGAGCGCAGCGCATACCACCTCTCACCATCATAAATGCCATTTCGGGTTAAAGATTACCGCATACAGTAGTACTGTAGTCAGACTCTGCACTCAGTGAGCGCCCTTCCCAGGGAGGCCGGCGGGCAATACATAAAGGGGGTCATTGTGTGCGCCGGGTGAGGGAGGGAGAGGCGCCTACCGGTGCCAAGTATGGTCTCATAGCTCATACACTCGGGAGGGGGAGGTTGGGACACTGTGCGCATATGTTCTCATTTTATAAGACAATCTATTTACATCCACTATTGACACTGGGGTGCTGTTACTGAAGCTGGAAGTTGTGTCGTTCAATAAAATACCCTATCGGACTAACCCGACAGTACAGTACCTCAACGAAATGTCTCACACACACACACACACACACACACACACACACACACACACACAAGTTCCCATCTTTGTCCAGAACTGGCTTTTTTGTAGCCAGAGCCATCCTCCGCCTGCTGGAGGGCCGTGTGGACCTGCCTGCAGACTGACTGCTGCGGGGTGTTTCTTACCAGCTGAATGACTGAAGTTGATGGCTCTCAGGCCCCAACCAGCCTCTGCTGTCTGCCAGAGAGAAAGCAAGAATGTTCCCCTCCTGAGGTCTCAATTTACAGGCTTTTCACACTGACAATTAGGCAAAGTTTGCCACCTGCACTCCTAGTTCAAGGTCCCTCCCCAGAGAGTCCTGACATCACCTTGAGTCAGCCCGGCTGTGACTCCACCTGTTTCCACTGCTGCCTCCAGAAAGAGGGGATTGCTCTGGGGCTGGAAGGCTGTAACCTTGGCCGACTTTGTAGGTCAGCAAAACCAGATGGATGATTTGGCAAGACCAAGGAGATGCTCCTCTCCTAGGAAAAAAACAATTCCCCAGTGCCTAAAATTCCATCTTCAGTGCACAATTACTTTGTGTCAAACATTGTCCTCTGTTGCAATTCTCACTTCAAATCCAAGGCACTCTGGGTGAATAGGAATAGAAATGTTTAGCATTGAAGTACATTTGTCAGACTGGGAAAGGTAGTGTGAAAATCTTGGGTGTTGGAGGAGGTGGGAGCTGTGCTGAAAACACGGGAAGAGTATCCAAGGAGCTTAGAAACAGGTCAAGTGCTAAGGAGGCATTGAGGCATATAAGGCACAATGAGAATATTTCCTGAGTGGTCAGAGTTACGGATTCTTGTTTCTCCTTCCCCCTTAAAAACCTAAAACAAAGACAAAAACATAGGCTTTCATGCATATGAATTCATAGTGACCGTAGTGGCCCAGTAGTGGCCCATTCAGCAAACAACATTCCCCTTTCTTTTGGGAACCTTTCCTTCCGTACTTTAAGTCCATGTGGTTCAGGTGAAGCTGATTTCACCACCAGGCTATAAGCATCATCTAGACCTGGTCCATCAGATCACTGCATCCCACAGGCCCACTGGCCATAGTCACTGTTACATGGATAGGCAGGCATGTAGCCTGAGCCTAGCCAGTGAAGCTCCAATGTAGGACTTTGGATGAAACTATTGGAAAAGGGGACCTGCCTTTTTGCTGGTGGGGCTAAGCTGATCAAATGTGGGCCCAGACCAGCTAATGGTCTTCTGATCATGGCATGTAAAGAGCCTGCCTGAGAGTGAAACCAGTTCAGAGGAGTACAGAATTAAAACTTTCAGAGAGCCATATTACTTATAATAGCATTCAAATTCTTAGATCCAACTACACTTGCAGCCAGCATAACCTCAGACTTTTTACTTACATGAGCCAAAAAATGTTCCCCTCTTCCTTAAGCCAGTTTGAGTCTCTGATACAACAGAACAAGTTCTCAGTATTATGCTGACTCGATAATACAGTTCACAATGGTGCCTGTCGCCAGCAGCTGGCAGCATTCTTCTCTACCTGATTCTGCCACCTTCCAGGGAACTTGGCTCAAATTGGTCCTCAGTGTACCTATCAGCTAACTGGGGATAATAATGGGGCAGATAGAAAGGAGGAAAATAGAATTACTGATATGAAAGAACTTTGCTCTCCTTGGAAGAAATATACTATAGAAATCCAAAGTCTTATGTTGACAAAGGTAGACCTCACATTTTGGCCGTAGAACTCTGGAGCTTTGCCACTCAAAGTGAGGGCCCTGGACCAGCAGCGGGCATCACCTGGAACTTGTTAGAACTGCAGAACCTCATCTTTATTCCAGACCTACAAATCAGCATCTGCATTTTTCTAAGGGCCTCAAGTGATTTGTGTACACATGGAAGATAGGGAAACACTGTTCACAAGACCCCAGGAGAATAGGGCCCCAAGAACACTTCTATTTTATATGCTGGGGTACCATGCATGATCTCAGTTAAAAGTAGGTTCCCTTGCTGTCAAGTAGCTTGAAAATACCTATCACTTCAATCTCCACATTTCACAGCGGGGTAAACTAAGGCTGAGAAAGGATGAATGACCTATCTAGGATGAGAATCAGCTGCCCAGTCAGGATGAAAAGTAGGTATTCTGAACTTTGTGACCTTAGGTAAAGGTTTCTTAGATATGATACCGAAAGCATGATCCATTAAAATTTTTTGATAAATTGGACTATGTCCAAATTTAAAACTTCTGCTCTTCAAAAGGTACTGTTAAAAAAATAAAAAGACAAGCCATAGTCTGGTAGACAATGTTTGAAAAACACATATTTGATAAAGGATTTTTATCCTCTCAAACTCAAAAATAAAAAAACAAACAACTCAATTAAAAATGGGGAAAATATTTGCAGATAGTTCACAAAAAAGTTGTACAGATGGCAAATGACTGCACAAAAAGATGTGGTTATTAGGAAAATGTAAATAAAACCACAATGAGATACCTGTACATAGTTACTATTGGCAAAAACAAAAAACAGACCAAGTGCAGTGAGGAGGATGTGAAACACCTAAAATGTTCATATATTTCTGGCAAGAACACAAAACTGGAACAGTCACTTTGGAAACAATTTGGTGGTTTCATACAAATGTAAACATCTACTTACCATGTGACCCAGGAACCCCACCCTTAGGTATTTACCCAAGAGAAATGCAAAAAGTGTTGTACATGAATATTTATGGAGGCTTTAGTCACAATACCTAAAACCTGGAAATAACCTAAATATCCTTCCACTGGTGAATGGATAAATAAAATTGTGGTACATCCATAAAACAAATCCTCCTCGGCAATAAAAAAAGAATGAAAAAAAAGTAATGTGGATGAATCTCAAAAGCACTGTACTGAATGAAGCTAGACTCAAAAGGCTACGTACTGTATGATCTCACATAACATTCTGAAAAAAAGCAAAACTATAGGTGCAAAAATCGGATCAGTGCCTGCCAGGGGCTGAGGTAGGGGGAGGTAGTAGAACATAAAGGGGCTGTATTCGTTTGCTAGGGCTGCTCTAATAAAGTGCCACAAACTGGGTGGCTTAAATGATAGAAATTTATTATCTTACGGTTCCCAGATTCTGAAATCAAAGTGTTGGCAGTGTTGGTTCCTGCTGAGGGCTGTGAGGGAAGGATCTGCTCCAGGCCCCTCTCCTTGACTTGTAGGTGGCCACCTTCATGCTCACATGCTGTCGTGTGTGTGTGTGTGTGTGTGTGTGTGTGTGTGTGTGTTCAAATTTCCCCTTTTTACAAGGACACCAGTAATATTGGATTAGGGACCACTCTAATGGACCTCATTTTGATTTGATTTCCTCTGTAAAGACTCTATCTCCAAATAAGGCCGTATTCTGAGGGTTAGGAGTTCACCACAGGAATTTTGAAGGCACACAATTCAACCCAAAAAAAGGGGCACAAGGAAACTTCTTGGGGCTACAGAACTCTTCTACACCTTAATTGTGGTGGTAGGCCCATGTATGTATGCATTTGTCAAAACTCAAAAAACTATACACTAAGAAGGGTGCATTTTACCACATGTAACATAATTTTGAAACACTAAAAAATATAACACGTCTCCTAAAGTTTTCATCTAAAGATTATTAATCTTCCCAATCTACTGTGCTGTCCTGACTATACCGTGTGTTCCAGCCATCTGTGAAGGTAAGGGATTGTTTCTCAGAACCCCAAGTAGCTCACAGTTTCACAGAAAAAGCTATTTTTCCACTGTGTGAATTAATATAAAGTAACATTCCACCAAAGCATGAAGATTCCATCTCATCAAATGGCACGTTTAATGAATTGCCCTTCTCGAGGGGGATGAAGTAATACAAACGGAGTGCCATCTGGGACAATCTAGTCTGGGACCTGCCGAGGTTAGCTGGAGCTGGACTCCACTCCCAACAGGTAGAAGCTCCACATTTTACCCACAAGCCTCTGGTGTCTCACCTGAGGCCACTCAGAGGACACCTGCAGGAGAGGGAGACAGGAGATCAAAGAGCCCGCCAGCTACACTCAGATGCACAGGAAAGAACTCAGGAGGTGACGTCATCTTCATGGGAGGGGAATGGGTGCGTGGACCTGCTCACACACTTCATTTGAGCTGGGGCGGGCTGGAGGGTTAGATATGTACAGGCGTTGCTTCACAACGGAGGAAAAATGTTCAAAGGGGCCAGAGATAGCAAACCTTGGAGCCCTCCCCCCCCAGTCCCTGGCAACTTTTCCTGTCCCTCTGCTTTCTTATCTGTCTTATTCTGCCACCATCTGACTTTGAGCCATCCTGCAGGTCAGTGACCATACCTGCTCAGGCCAAATGGAATTAATTGCTTGACCAGTAGTGGAAGCAGGAAGTCTTTGTTCCTTCCTCTTTTTCCGCGTGTGTGTGTGTGTGTGTGTGTGTGTGTGTGTGTGTGTGTAACCTAAGTCAAGGTATACAGGGATGGCTGGAGAAGAGGAACCATATTTCTGGAAGGATCCAGAATGTGCTACAGCATATGCTGATTCCCCAGCCCCCAGCTTTCAGAAAAGGTACTTTCTTTGTAGACAGTGCCTTCTGAACATTCCCACTTCAGCCGTCTGCAGGGCAGGGTGTGGCAGAGGCCGACTGCAGCCAACAGGGAGCCAACGGGAAAAAAGGGCGCTCAGAGCAAATCTTCTCCAGGGGCTTGATGGGAACATCCCCCAGACACAGCTCAGTGCGGGTAAGGAGCGTGGAGCTTCACGCAGTGCGTGGGGAGGTGGGGGACACGGGGGGCTGCTGTTGGCATGTTGGCAGCTGCCGGGCCAGCCTCTGAGGAGTAGGACAACAGAGCTTGTTCTTTCCAGTTACCTGTCAGAAGTGAGCTCACTGTTTTGTTAACCTTCTCAGCCTTCACATTTTTGTGGACGCTCTGTCTAGCTTCTATTTAGTCTGGCCCTGCTGTTTCATCTCTTTGTGTTTTTATTTCAGGTACTTTTTTTCAATCTCCTAAATTTTATTTTTCCTAATTTTATTTCCTAAACTGAAACCCAAAAGCCTTCCATTTCCATGGCCTTAGTTTTCCTGTCTGTAAAATGGGGCTAGGGGAAGGGTCCTTCTGAAAGGTCAGTTCTGTGTCCAAAGAGCAGGAGATTCGGACTCAGTAGGTCTGGATTTCCAGGGTTTTATGTCCTACACATTTATAAAGACTACAAGAAACTAACACAACATTGTAAAGCAATTATACTCCAATAAAGATGTTTAAAAAAAGGAAAGAAAGAAAGGAAATCAGCTGGAAAAATAAAATGTCTCTTTGGCAAAGGATTACATTGAGCTGGTTAGTTTTAAGAAATTGCAGACACAGGAGAAGCTCTGAAAACCAAGTAGAAGTTACACTTTTGTAAAAGACATTTCCAGGTGAACTCTCCATTTGTAAGGGTGTATCCATCCCTCTCTGCACCAGGAAGAGGAGGATGACTCTAAATCCCTAGAAACTCTTATCACTGGAGAAGGCAACAACTTTAAAAACAAATACCGTAAGCTAACACATATATATGGAATCTAAGAAAAAAAAATGTCATGAAGAGACTAGGGGTAGGATGGGAATAAAACACAGACCTACTAGAGCATGGCCTTGAGGATATGGGGAGGGGGAAGGGTAAGCTGTGACGAAGTGAGAGAGTGGCATGGACATATATACACTAGCAAACGTAGGGTGGACAGCTAGTGGGAAGCAGCCGCATGGCACAGGGAGATCAGCTAGGTGGTTTGTGACCACCTAGAGGGTTGGGATAGGGAGGGTGGGAGGAAGGGAGACGCAAGAGGGAAGAGATATGGGAACTTATGTAAAACTGATTCACTTTGTTGTAAAGCAGAAACTAACACACCATTGTAAAGCAATTATACTCCAATAAAGATGTTAAAAAAATAAAAATAAAAATAAAATAAAATCTATGTCTAAACCCCCCCCCCAAAAAAGAACTCTGAATAACAACCTTACCCTTGTTTACTTTGCTTTTCCTGGTCACCTCCCGCAATTGACTCCGCCGCCCCAAACATCTTCTTTTGTCTTTAGCTGAAGATGGTATTTAAGGTGATGGCTTCGGCCATTCGGGAGAGTTACTCAGTTTTCCTGGGTACCTCTTACGTATACAGAAGGCATACATGTTATTCTACTTGTGCTTGTTTTCCTCCTGTTAATCTGTCTTTTTATTACAGGGGTGTCTCAGCCAAGAACCTAGAAGGGTAAAGAGAAAATTATTTTTTTCCCCTACATTTTGCTTCCCCCATCTTTTCTTTAATCTCACAACCACGCTGGGAGGCAGGTGCTACAATTATCCCCATTTTACAGGTGAAGCTGAGACACAAATAGGTTGAGTAACTTGCCCAACTTCCCATGACCAGTTAGTGGTGGAGCCAGTACTCAAATGAGATCTGTCTGGTCCATCCTATTTCCCAACTATGCTGTAGCACCAAAAAAAGCACTAGGGTGAGGACAGGGGGAAATTGTGTGGCTGATATTAGAGTTATCTTATAAACTTTACCCACAGCAAAAACAAGAATCTAAGGTAGGGGAACATTCTCAATTTTTTTTTTTTTTATTAATCAACCTTCTCTTCTTTTTTCTGATTATTTATGCTATTAGTCAGTAAGTGCAATTCTCTAAATATGCAGATACAAGACAAGTAACTCTTACATGAAATTTTGTATATGCACACCCCAATAGGTAAAAATATGGAGAATAAAATAAGCTAGTTGATTGCTCATAACCTGTGGACTATTTTTGAGTAAAAAAATAAGTTTGAAAATACTGCCCCTGCTGTGTTTAGCTCTTCACTTTCAAACCCTGATTTAGCACTTCGCATTGTCCCAGGCAAAGAGAAACTCCTTAATAAATTGATGGCAGAGTTTCTTCCAGCCTCTTTCCCGTCCACCACCAAGGACCTGAGTTACCCACATTCTGGAAGGAAATGAGACAGAGCCAGCAGAGAGGCCCAAGTTAGCAGCGTGCTGGGCTCTTCTGGGCTCACAGATCCATGACGCCAAGGAGCACTGGGGTGGTGGGTGGGAGATCTGTTACATAACTGAGCAGTAAGAATCAGGGCCTATCACAGGCTAAGATACAAGATGGATAAATCTAGCATCACAGCCTGGCCAGCCTTTCCTTGGAGGTGCCTGTCCATCTCCCTACCAGGCACTCTTCTCACCTCCAGGCACTTTTACTAACTAGCCGGTGAGGCCATCCTCCCTATCAACTAATGTCTGCTAAGATGTTTATCTGTGAATTGGTTTGTTGAACTAGCTCCCTGACAGTATTTGAATTTTAATAGAGGATTTCTGCAGACCCCAAAGAATTAATCACCAAATTACAGTCTCTAAAAGGGGAAGGGATTGAGCCATCAGCTAATCCAGGGTTACAGATTCTCATGTCTCCAGGGGCAGGCAGTAAATGCAGATGTCGGAAGCAGGCACAGGACAGTAGGAAGTGGTGGAAGATTGTGGCAGAATGGAGAACCATGTCCTATCTAAGGGCTTTCAAATTCCAGCTCTTAAAAACATTCTTCAGGCAAAATACAGAAATACAAACAAAGCAAAACAGAACAGCTATACCCTAAATGCAACATGGTATTCTTGCTTAGATCCTAGGACAGCTAGTGGGAAAACCAGTTACATGCAAATAAAGTCTGTAGTTTAGATAATAATGTATCAATGTTAATTTCTTAAATGTACCATAATTGTGTAAGATGTTAATGTTAGAGGGAGTTGTATACACGGGAATTCTCTGTATTATCTTTGCAACATTTTTATAAACCTAAAATTATTCCAAAGTGATGTTTATTACAAAAAAAAAAAAAGCTACATCCATAGGGTGAGATCTTTGATAACAGAAGGTATGAGGGTTACTATGTCTATGAGCTTTATATATACTAATCCACTTAATCCTCATGACCATTCTATCAGGTAAATAGAAGTGCTTGCCTCCTTTTCTCAATGGGGAAACTAAGGCACAGACAAGTTAAGTATCTTGCCCAAGGTCACACAGTTAGAAACCAGGCTTCTAATCCAAATGCACAGTATTTATTCCTACACCAGCCCACTTGTGGGATGTAACACATGTTTATCAGGAAGTCAACTTGTAACTAGGAGGCAGGGTGGGGACTACAGAGAAGTGAGTGAGACACCTCCTTGGGTGCAAAATTTAAGAGGCACTACCACCTCACACCACCTCCCATCATTAGAATGGGTGCTATCAAGAGAAAAGGAAGGGAAAGGAAGGCAAGGCAAGGGAAAAATTGTTGGCAAGGATGAGGAGAAATTGGAACCCTTGTGCACTCTTGATGGGAAGGTAAAATGGTGCAGCCACTGAAAAGTGGAAGCAACCCAAGTGTCCATGGATGGATGAATGGATAAGCAAAATGTGGTATATACATGCAGTGGAATATTGCTCAGTCTTAAAAAGGATGGAAATTCTTATACATGCTACAATATGGATGAAGCTTGAGGACATTATGTTAAGTGAAATAATCCAGTCACAAAAAGGCAAGTGTTGTATGATTCCACTTATATGAAGCACCTAGAGTTGCAAATGTATAGAGGTGGAAAGTAGAATGGTGGTTGCCAGGGGCTGGGGGAGGAGGGAAGGAGGAGTTACTGTTTAATGGCTACAGTGTTTCAGTTTGGGAAGATGAATGGTGGTGATAGCTCCACAACAATGTGAATGTACTTAATACCACTGTGTTGCACACTTTAAAATAGTTAGAATGGTAAATTTTATGTTAGGTGTGTTTCACCACAATTAAATATAAAATAAAGTAAAATAAAATAAAAATTTAAGGGGCCCTAAAATTTTCAGTCATCAAGATAAACAATATTCTAATGCAATATTCTTTTTTTTTAAAACATCTTTATTGGAGTATAACTGTTTTACAATAGTGTGCTAGTTTCTCCTTTACAACAAAGTGAATCAGTTATACATATACATATGTTCCCATATCTCTTCCCTCTTGCATCACCCTCCCTCCCACCCTCCCTATCCCACCCCTCTAGGTGGTCACAAAGCACAGAGGTGAACTCCCTGTGCTATGCTGCAGCTTCCCACTACCTATCTAATTTACATTTGGTAGTGTGTATATGACCCTGCCACTCTCTCACATCGTCACAGCTTACCCTTCCCCCTCCCCATATCCTCAAGTCCATGCTCTAGTAGGTCTGTGTTTTATTCCCATCCTACCACTAATCTCTTCATGACATTTTTTTTTAATGCAATATTCTTAAAAAATCCAAATTAATGGGAAAAAATCCACAAGGAAAAAAAATACCAAAATTTTAAATAAAGACAGGATCAGGGACAGCGTCGTATCAAATTATATTGGAGTCCGAGGCAAGAGGAAAAATGGCAACACTGATCCTGAAGGACACACCCCCTTGAGAGCATATGGGAATTTTAGGGCTGATGGGGCATGGGGTATATATTGAAAAAGCTCCCCACATAATTCTGATAGTCAGCATTCCCTGCCGCCCCCCCTCCACCCCCCGCCCCCTGCCGCCACAGGAAAAAAGAAAGAAAAATTTCAGCATGGACTGGAAGAAGCAGAGATCCAAAGTGGTTAACTTTCACTTACTGGAGGTCGTCGCTGGTTAGCAAATGAACTCATGGTGGAATGTCTGGGAGCTCAGTAGCCCGAGAAGGAGGCATCTGGGGGCTGGATGCCCTGGTGCCCCATTCCAGCACAGCTCTGCCTTGGGGACCCTGTGACCCAGGCTTTGAGGACACCGAGCCTACACATGTGCGGCCAGATCTTTTGGACATGTCGTTATCCACCAGCTCCACGCTGATTTTAAAATGTGTTTCAGACCTCACCACCCAGCACCCTGCTACCCTTTGCCAACTCCCTTGGGAGTTACAGATGGGGAGGCAGCAGCAGGACAGCAGGTGTTTCTGTAAGCAACACCTGGGGTTTAGGTACCGCCATTAGCGATGCAAATGCCGGGGAGTGTCAGCTGATTTATTAAATAAAGCCCTTGGCATGTCCTCTTGCCCCACTTGGGTTCATCTGTCATCCCCTCATCAGCCTTGGGAGCTGGGTGCATGCGCTACATGTGCTAACCCAGCTCAGTTAATATTGTCTCAGTGCTCCGGATTTATGGAGGCTTATTTCTTTTTTCTTTTCTTTTTAAAAATTTATTTATTTATTTTTGGCTGCGTTGGGTCTTCGTTGCTGCTCGTGGGCTTTCTCCAGTTGTGGCGAGTGGGGGCTACTCTTCGTTGCGGTGCGCGAGCTTCCCATTGCGGTGGCTTCTCTTGTTGCGGAGCATGGGCTCTGGGCACACGGGCTTCAGTAGTTGTGGTGCATTGGCTCAGTAGTTGTAGCGCACGGGCTTAGTTGCTCCGCGGCATGTGGGATCTTCCCGGACCAGGGCTCAAACCCGTGTCCCCTGCATTAGCAGGAAGATTCTCAACCATAGAGCCACCGGGGAAGCCCAAGGCTTAATTTGGATGCCGGTGGTTAGAGTCATGAGATCCTGTCAGTAGCCTTGTAGGCCCACACCCTCTCTCTCTCTCTCTGTGATTTTCTGTTTTCTTTACCAGGGAGCAGACAACTCATTTCTTTCTTTCTCAGCCTGCAGGCCCTGGCCCTGTCGGCCAGCACCTCTAGCCACACTGCTTTCTCACCCTCGGGTCCCTGCAGATGTGACTCCTCCCATCTGATATACCTTTCCCCTTCCTGCCCTTCTCCCTTCCCCAGACACCTCAACTATTCCGCTTGTTCAGCGGTTCTCAACTGGGAGCCATCTTGCCTTCCCAGGGACATTTGGCAACGTCCAGAGACATTGCGACTGTCATAGATGGGGCGTTGGGGGCGGTGCTACTAACGTCTGGTGGAGTAGAGGTCTAGGCTGCTGCTAAAGGTTGTACAGTGCCCAGGACACCGCTGCCCCCCAGCAAGAATTATCTGGCCCCCAATGTCAATAGTCCCAAGGTCGAGAAACACTAGCCCAACTAACCAGATCCATCAATCGCAGCTCAAGCATCCCCTCCTCCAATGGGGAAGCCATGTCTGACCAGACTTCCCTGCCATCCTCAACCCACCTACACCCCAAATGTACACCAGCCTCTGCCATTTTCAGGGCATGCCCCTACTTTCCTTTAGAGTACTTACCATAATTTATCAATATATTTTTGTGCTTTTGTTTGATTAATGTCTACTCCCAGGCTCAAGCTGCACAAGCTCAGGGCCCTTGTCTATGTTCACGCACCTCTGCATCCCCAGAGCAGAGCAGGTTGCTTGATACATGGTAGGTTCCATGGGATTTATTGGATGAACCAATGGATACATACTCCTTCTGTATTCCCTGTGAAGGACCCTCCAGGTTCAAGGCAGTCCTTAGGACCTGCTGGACTGAAATAGCTGGGAAAGGGCTCAGCCTCTGTGTAACACTGGTTGCTGACAATGAGGGGTGAACAGATTCTGATTAAGCCTCTCCCCCTTCCTGACCCTTCCATCCTCTCCTTCTCCCTCTCCTCCTCTTCTTCCTCTCCCGCTTTCCCTCCCAATAGGCAAATATTTATTGAGCATCTACTGAATATCAGGAACTATTAGGTATTAAGTATACAACGATGAACAAGACAGACACAGAACTTGACTTCATTGATCGTTAGTCTTTTGAGAAGATAGTCGTTAAACAAGTTTACACAAGTGTGATGAATGTCCCAAAGGAGAAAGAGATAGGGCCATGAGTGTCTATGCCAGGAGAATCTGAACTGGGTGGGAAGGATCAGGCAAGGACTCCCTTTTTTTCTTCCTCTTCTTCACAGCTCTCCTCCCAGACCTCTGTTTCTATCCCTGGGCTGGGATTAATGTGAATAATGTGTTAAATTATAAGCCTCAGGAATTATTTCTAAAACTTGTAGGCACAGCCCAAGGGTGCACAAGACAGCTGCTGGGTGTAAATAGAAAATGTTACAGCTTTTTCTATTTATTTTCACCTCACCCTTATTTTTTTATTTTTTACTTTTTTTGTGGTACGCGGGCCTCTCACTGTTGTGGTCTCTCCCGTTGCGGAGCACAGGCTCCGGACGTGCAGGCTCACGGGCCCAGCCTCTCCGCAGCATGTGGGATCTTCCCCGACTGGGACACGAACCCGTGTCCCCTACATCGGCAGGCGTATTCTCAACCACTGCGCCACCAGGGAAGCCCTCTCACCCTTGTTTGAGTTTTAATCTGGAGGTCTATTTGATTGGGTCTCTGGAAACAGACTCTGAAATGTAAAGCTGCGTGCAGGTTTATTGGGGAGTGGTCTCAGGATACACACCTGTGGTGAAGTGAAGAAGGCAGGATTGGGCAGAGGGGGAAGCTGATCGGAATGCACGTGTGACAGAGGCCTCAGCCATCGTGCAGAGAGCTCTGGAGCTGGGATGGCCCTCAGAGCGGTCCTGAATTAAGGCAAAGGAGTTGGGCTTCTGCACCCCCATCAATCACTGGCTGCAGGCCACACCCTGGGAGATCATGACCTTGGATGAGCAGTTTCCTTCAGCTGAGGGCGGTTTCCAGGGAGGACTGCAGTTGTGAGGCTTTAGCAACTGACCTTCCCACTTCTAGGAGATGGAGGCCTCAGCTCTAAAGAGGGGATCTGGGCGTATCCCCACAGTACCCACCACAAGAATCTAATCACAGAGCCATACATGTGAATATCACACACACAGAGACACACACATACACTTATGCTTTGGGGATTGTGTGCCCCCAAATTGTGTGTTATGCTGATAGGTTCATGCCACTCAGAAAGTTTGAAGACCATCAATTTAGAGTAGGGGTACCCAATTGATAAAATGCCCCCTTTTTATCCGTTTACTCCCACACTTCCATTTCTATCATGGGTCCTATGTTTCAGAAAATCTCCTCCCAAACTGCTGTGCTAAGTAATGCGTTTACTTCTCCACTTTGAAATTAATGATAAATGGAAACAACGCTGGGTGATAGAAACCAAGAGAGGCGACACCAAAAGCAACCTGATTTGGACTCTGATATGATTAAATTTTAGCTACTACAGTGGTTAAGAGTCTGGGTTTAGAACCTGGCTATCAGGGTTCACATACCAGTTCTACTACTTACCCTGTGAACTTGAGTGAGTTAAATTGCCTCATTCCTGCTTCTTTATCTACAAAACAAGAATAACATAACACTGACTTCATGGGATTATTGTGAGGATTAAATGAACTAATGCATTCAAAGTGCTTAAGACAAAGTCTGAGACATAGTAAACCCTCAACAGATGTTAATATCATGAACCTGCATGGTATTTTTTCCCAGGGAAATGGAGGATTTTGGCTTTTGAAACTATTGAGGAGGCCCTTGTATCAGTTAAGATTAGGCTCGACAGTGAGTGACAAAGAACCCAAAGTAAGAGGTAGAAGTTTATTTCCCTTTCATGGTATTCATTGCCACCTAGTATGGCAACTCCATGGCTTTCAGAGACCAAGAATTTTTCTAGTTTGTTGCTCCTTTGCCTTCAGCCTGAAGACCCTACCCCATAGTCTGGTATAGCTGCTCCAGCCCCAAACATCACGTTTCCATTCCAAGCCAATTGGAAGGAGGAGGGCACATCCCCTACCTTTAAGAACATTTCATGGAAGTTGCACACTGGCTTCTGCACCTATCCTGTGGGCCAGAACTTAGTCTCACGGCCAGCCTTAGATGCAAGGGAGGCTGGGAAATGTAGTCTTTGTTCTGGGTAGCTGCATGCTCAAGTAAAATGTGGAGAGTGGTCTTCTGCTTAGGAAGAAGGAAAGAATGGATATCAGAGAACAACTAGCAGTCTCTGCCAAATGTCCCGACTTTGCTCTTAGCATCGGAAGGGCAGGAAGGCACGGCCCATCACCCGCAATATTTCACTGATGACTAACAGTGAATCCAGGACACATAGAGCTGTTCTTTCCTTTGGTCTGAAGCTGACAGCTGTGGCCCCTCAGAGCCCAGGAATAGATTCTGCTTGGGCCACCTGTTGAAGGGCACCTCCTCTCCTTGCCCTGCAGGGAAACTCTCTCTTTGGGGGACCTCTGTAATCACATACTGCCCCCACCCAAGGGCTCTGGACCCCTAAATCCATCTGCTCTCTTCCTCATCCCACCTTTTCCCTTCTTTGGCCTGTAAGCTGGTTTTCAGTGTTGTGGTTTTTCTCTCAGGCTGGGACTGGAGAGGCCTTAGGACAGGGATGAGACAAACTTGACCATGGGGGCTGTCTCCTACAGCCCCTCCTGTTGTTATTCAGGGTGGTCTCAGTCTCTTCTCTACCTTGAGGTCCTTCTGACAAAAGTCCCCTCTCGTTAGCGTGCCTTGATGTGCACCTGCCCCAGGAGGAGGTGGTGGGCTGTTCCCGGCTGTGTCCTGGAACAGGTTCCCCACACCCCCATTCAGGGACCACTGAGGACTCCAGCTGAGAGCTGAGCATATGGTGCTAGCATGGCCCAAGTTACCCAAGAAACCCCCAGAGGGCAGTCAACTTGATTCCTTATCAAGGCTCAGGCAAGTCCCTGGTCCTGCCAACCTTTGCATGACCTTTTCCAATAATTTATTACTACAGGGAGCTAATTGTTACTGGGTACCCACTATGTGCCAGGAACTGTGCCAGGGACTTAAATCAGTTCATTGAATCCTTACAACAGTTCTTCGAGATGGAGGATTTTAACTCCACTCGCAAATGAGGAAACCAAAGCTCAGAGAGGTTGAGTAACTCATCTAAGGCTGTATATAGGTCTCGAAAGTGGTGGGGTCAGGACTAGAACTCTGACCTGATTCCAGACTATGTTCTTCAGTCCAGTAAGAGTTGCCTGTTACTTAAATGCATTTGATTAGTCAGTGGTGTGGGGTGTGGAGAATCAACTAAATTAATGCAACGTATATTTACTGAGCTACTCCTAAGTGCCAGGCATTGGGGAGACAAAGAAGAATAAGACACAGCAGGAATTCCCTGGCGCTTCAGTGGTTAGGACTCCGCGCTTTCACTGCCGAGGGCCCGGGTTCGATCTCTGGTCTGGGAACTAAGATCCCACAAGCCATGTGACAGGGCCAAAAAAAAAAAAAAAAAAAATAGACCCAGCCCCTCAAGGAATGTCAGCTTAGCCAGGGAGACAGTCATAGATACAGATTATTTGGAGTCAGTTTATTGAGGGCAAAACTATAGCACAGGATATTATGGCTACCTCACAGCATAATCCATACCTGGCTGGGTATTTGAGGGGTAGGGGGTGGTAGGAATCATGGAAGGCTGCCTGGAGGGCATAATCTCTGAGTTGAGTCTTAAAGGGTGAATTTGAAGTAGCCAAGTTAAGAGTGGAAAGGTCAGGAGGCAGGGCCAACATAACATTCCAGGCACATGCCCTATAGGTATTGGCTCCTGTGTAGCATTCTACCACACACTCAGTAAACATTGTTCACCAAATAAATCTATTTTCCTCCTACAGTGCCTGAAGAAAACCTTTCCAATCACTCAGTTGATTTGTCGGTCACGTTCTTCTTGAATTTTTCACCTGTTGGCCAGGCTCCTACTTCCACCTCCTCCCCCCACTCCCTAGTTCCTTATGGAAAGTATTCTTTTTCACCAGCAGACATTTTTTGTCTGGTTCCTGGGACTCCTTCTTGCTTGTGTTCACTGGAAGCCGAACAGATAGTGTACTGCTTGGGGTTCTGCCAAGATGTTGAGTGAATGAAAGCTTCCACCTTGGGTGAGCAAGGTTTTTGCAGGGACTTTGACTGACTTAAGAAAGACGGAGCCCATCTGCTTCCTCCATCCTTCTCAAACGTGGTTTCCAGTGAGCTCTCTGGTGTCCGCTCACCTCATTAAGAGAGCTTTGCCTTCTATTGGTTCCCAGATTTCAGTTGCCAGGACACCTGAAGGAGAGATGATTGTCTGGGTCTTCAGTTCCTCCAGCTTCATGTTGCTGTGGCTTTTCCGCACCTCCATGGTGGGTCCTAACCTCTCTACATCCCCTTCTCAACTTACTCCAGGTTCCTTCTTCCCTCTTCTCACCTGTGCCATCCCCACACACGTTGTAACCTATGTTCAGAAAATTATATCTTACAGGCTTGAGTCAGAAGCAGGAATTTCCCAGGGTGGGATTTTACTGCCAGAGTTCTGGGTGATGTTTCCAGGCATTTTCTGGGCTGGTGGCCTCTTCAGACACCCCTGAAATCATAGAAGCCCGTCAAGAAGGTATATAAAGTCAGGAACACGGGCTCTGCCCTAGCACAAACCTGAGTTCAAACCTGTGCTCTGCTATATCATAGCTGGGTATCCTCGAGCAAGTGACTGAAGCTCTCTAAACTTCTGTATTCTTGTCTGGAAAGTGGGAATGATAAGAGTTCCACTTCAGTGACTTCTAGGTGGATGAGGTGAGACCATGTATGTAAAGCACTTGACATGGAAACTATTATTATAGCACCTCTTGCCAGCTTGTAGACGGCTCGCACTCATATAGTGATTTATTTAGCAAATGCTGAATGCCTACTGTGCATTAGGTGCTGTACTAGGCCCTGAGAACATAGGCGTGAGCACAATAAAATGACCATTGATTGTGACCATATAGTGACAGTGGATGAAGACACTGGGAACAGGCTCTGTGTCTCTGTGGCTAAATTGCTTATAAGAGTGAATGCCCCTACTCTGTGCATAAACACATAAGAGAAAGTCTGCCCATCAGTGACTCTCCCAGTCTGACCTGGCTTCCTCCTGAGAGTTTCTACAGCCTTTTCTTTAATAGATTCTTGGGTACATGAAAAGCATCCTAAATAAGTTCAATTCCATAGAACCATTGGTTCCTGTCCTCTTAGATGCCTCACAAAATTGAGAAACACGCTCCTCGGAGCTCAGGAAAATGTAGGACTGTCATTTCGGTAGAAGAATCTCTGATGTAACTGAATGTGTGTTCACCTGGCATAATTATAATAAATACATTTTAAAATTATTCTTACATTTTTGTGATTATAAAACCATACATGCTTATGGTAGAATGGTTGAAAATACAGAAGATAAAATACAGAAAAATGTATAAATGATTCATACTAACAGTTAGTGGTTTAGTGCAATATTCTCAAAGTGTGGTCCAAAGACCCTCTGGGGAACCCTGAGATTCTTTTAGGAGGTCCACAGAGCCAGAATTATTTTAATAATAATAACACCAAGCCATTATTTGTTTGTTTGACTCTTATTCTCTCTTGAGTATACAGTGGAGCTTTCCCAAAACTACAGGACATGTAATGACATCATCATTCTATAAGCTTATGTGCTGGTGCATACCTATGTTTTTAAACTTTCTAATTTTAACTTTGAATATAATAAACATCCATAGATATAACTCACAAAAACAAAAGTTCTTTGTGATAATTTTCAAGAGAATAAAGGGATCCTGAGAGCCAAATGTTTGTGGTTTAGTGATTTTTTCCAGTCTTTGGCCTATGAATATGTCTAATCATTAAAAAAATTGGCATCATATTATATGTACTTTGTATCCTGCTTTTTCACTTAGCTAATAGATTATATATTTACATAAGACATTAATATAACTTTATGTTGTATCTTCTAAACAATAATAATAACACTTCTATGAGGCGGGCACTGTTCTAAGTACTTTACATAGCAACCCTCTGAAATAGGAACAGTTATAATCTCCATTTTAAGAAAAATAATTAATGTTAATTAACTCTCCCAGGGTTATAGAGCTAGGGAAAGACAAAATTGGAATTCAAACTTAGGCAATCCTTATGTACAGTAGTTCATCATCTGAATGCTGCAGAATTTACGTACTCATTCCATAATTTTTGGACATTTACGTTTTCAACTGTTTTCAATTTTTCACTAACATAATATAATACCACGTGAATATCCTTGAACATACAGCTTTTCTGGGATCACTGATCATTTCCTTGTGATCAGTTCTCAGAAGTAGAATTGTTGGGTCGAGGGAGGGATGTGTATCAATATTTTCAAAATTTTGATACATATTGCCAATTATCTTCCAGAAAGTCTCTGCTCATTCACACTTGCACCCTAGATATCCTGAAGAGCATTTATCTCACTTCATCCTCACTGATATTTTTGCAAACATGATAGGCAAAGGAAAGATAGCTCCTTGATTTATTAGACGTCTCTTTCCTCTCTAGGGAAGCCGAATGGCATTTAAAATCTTTTTCTGGCCATGTGTATTTCTTCTAGTGTAAACTATCCATATTATGATCTATTTTTATCTAAGGAGAGTAACCTGATTTTCATTCACACATTCTTGTGTTTATGGCTCAAAGTAAGTGTTGCCAACATCAGAGTGATCACATAGATACTTAGTCAAATGATAATATCACTTGATAAAAAGTATTTGGGACTCCTTTATGGGATTTGCATGCAGAGTAGTTTATAAGCCACAAAGGAAAAGAGGAAATTCTTTGTACAGAGCATTGTTATCACCTTTAAAAATGTTATTTGCGTTTAAAAAAAAAACAACAACACAATGCTATATTGTTCACTAGGCTAATTTACCAGGTTGGATCCAAATAACTTTTTTGGTTGTCTGCTAATATCAGCTCTTCTCCCACAGGAGTAGGAGTGATTACAGAAGTTATCTGGAGTGGACACCATCAGTGCCCTGCCTATTTCCCCTTCACCTGGCTGGTGCGCCCACCCCCCAGGTTCTGTGGGTAAAGCTGCACCTTCTTCAGAGCATTCTCTGCTGACAAAGAGTGGCCAACCCCATAAGTTAGATGCCCCTTCACACCCTGAGGGCAGCCAGTAGCCAATGACAAACAGAGAGATATAAAAGGCTGACGTGCTTGCCTCAAGGGAAACCCAATTATGGGGTGAAATTCCTGCTCCAGAGCTTTCTGAGGGGCCAGACTGATGCTGGTCTTCAGCTGAGACCATATCCTTACTTCGCTTTTTTCTCTTGCCCTATTCTGTTTCCCTCACTTCTCTTCTCCTGAGAGCACTTCTTCAGTAGAGAATCCCCACCTTAGGCTCTGCTTTTAGGGAATCCTACCTAAGAGAGTTGGTAGCAACAGCGGCCATGGTCTCTGGCTTGCGATAGCAGTGCAATGGCTAAGAATTCCACCCTTGGTGAGAAGGAGGATGCAGGAGATAATGTCCCTGGCATTTGAGAGGCGCGGAGCAAAACCAAAGCCTGTGAAATTGGGAGGCTGCTGCTAAGTGCTGTTGATTCACTGAAGAGAGAAAAGCAAGGCTCAGATGTGTTAGTCAGCAACTTAAAGCTGAGGGCCTCTTTGGTGGCACTTAGAGACAGTCCTCTTCTGCAGCCAGAGGGCAGACAGAGCTGAAGGGCAAGCACAGAACCTAATGACAAGGATAGCAGGACTTCCACGTCGGCTGAATTCTCAGCTTAGGCAAACATCCTATGCCAAAGACAGGACCCTGGTAGGAAAAGAACCCTAAAAAGAACTCTAAGGCTTGAAATACAGACACCCTGGGAGATGCACTTGAGAACCTTGAACCCTCAGGGTTTGGATTTCCCTGAACCCCCTGGGCATGTATAAATGGCCCACTCCCCATTGTTAGAAGATGGAGTCCACCTCCCTCTTCTTGAAGATAATACTGAGTCTTAAATGAGGCTGGTGCCTTAAGAGAGAGCCTTGCTCTCTTCAGGATCAGCTATCATCTTCTTCCTCCAGGTCACCACACCTATCATTAAGGTCAAAGCTCAGCATAACACCACTGGGGGAGTGACAAGCCTGTAAAGGGAGGAGAGGAATTAGATGTTAAAGAAAGTACAGAAACTGGTTAATATGTGCCAGTAGGAACTGGGCGAATATGCTTAGGAGGGGGTCATGAGGATGCTGGATGAAGGTGGGAGGTTAAGGGAACACTTGTCAGTACAGGTGTGAAGGGCCTCAGGAGACATGTTTAATGTACTGCTGTGGTAGTTCATATCTTAGAAAAAGTGATAGGTTGAATTAATGAGATAGAGATAATAGACTGCCTGGTAACTGCGGGGAAGGGATTAAAAGTCTCAGAGAACTTGCTAGAATGGTTCAACTACATAAGACTGCAAAACCAGGAGCTGACTCTGTTCCTCCATTTACTGAGGTGAAAAGGAATGCACTGGGAGGGGCTGTACCAGAATCACCGAGAAGCTCTAGAGAGGCTGTTTTCTTTTGGCTGCAGCTGATAATAGAAGATGCTCTTCCAGAACTAGACTCCCTAGTATCGATGAGAATAATAAGGTCCCAGAAGAGCAGAGGCCAGGTGGTAACTCCCAACCATGAGAAGCAAGGTGGATGTAATTACCGAGATGAGCCATATTATTGGAATGTCACCCAGGGAGGTCTGACCTGAAGCTACCTATGAAGGTAGCTAATAGGTCATGTTGTTTCTAGGGCCAAGATAGATTGTAGTCAATAAGAATATTTGCTTAACACATAAAATCAAAAGAGATCAAGAACGGATGAAAAGAAGGCTGACGTCAGCCATCCCGGTAGAAAATCAGGATTTCTTGCCCAGTTTCCAGACATGAGTCAATTCTCAGATCCAGAACCCACTGACAGCAAAAGGGGTTGGGTTCCCATGTGAGAAGATACTGCAGCAGCATAATAAGTATATATACTGTAGAGATTCATCAAGACCTATGGCTATTTACCCAGGTAACTACATATGGGGAAAGGGAGATACCCAGTTCTTTCAAGTGCTGTTGGATATAAGGTCAGAGGTGAACCTAATACTGAGAATCCAAAGTGCCATCATGACCCCTTTTAAAATAGGGGCATATGTAAGTCAGGTAATAAGTTGAGTCCTGACCCAAGTTTGTCTCACCATTTAGTAAACTGAGTCTAGCGATCACTTCCCCAACTCCCAAATGTATAAATAGAATGGACATTCTTAGCAGTTTGCAGAATAATTACATTGGACCTTTGACCTGTAGAATAAAAGTAACAGTAAAAATAGTAACAGCAACGTAAAAGAAATAGTACAAAAGGCCTCCAGACCTCCATGTTCTCATACGTAAAATATGCGTTAAGTTCCCAAAACTGCACCATTTGTTCAAGACAGTATATCAAAGCCCTGTGCATTCCCTAGGGGGAATGGCAGACTGGTGCCAACCTAGAAGACCTAAAAGATGTAGGGGGGGGGGCCCCCATCGTATGCTTTTTTAATTTATCAGTCTGGCGCCTGAAGAAGTGGGTCATTGCGAGGACAGTGTGCTGCTGCAAACTTAGCCAAGTAAGACCCCCAACTGCAGCTATTTCTCACTAGAGTAGATTAATACATCTTCATGTGTACAGTATTCAGTTATTATCCGGCAAATACGTGGTTTTAAATACCCATCAGAAAGAAGGTTCAGAAGCAGCTGACTTGTATATGCATTGAAAAATAATATACATTCACAGTTTGTGCCTCTGTCACAGTGTAGTCCAAAGGGACCTAAACCATCTGTCAATTATGCGGAATTATATCGACGACATCGTGTTATCAATGCTGAGAGGTGGCAAATTCTCTGAATGCCTTGAGAACATTCATGTGCTTCAAGGAGTAGGAGATAAAAACTATAAAGTTTCGGCGACTTACCACAATGGTGAAGTTTTTAGGGGTCCAGTGATCTGGGCATGCTGGGTTATCCTATCTAAAATCAAGGTCAAGTTTTTGCACTCTGTAACTTATACAGTTAAGAATAGGCCTCTTTGGGTTTAGGAGAAAACATATTCCACCCCAAAACTGATCTGTTTATTGGGTAACACAGAAGGATCCTCCAATGAGTGGGGTCTGTAACACTCTTCCAATAAATCTCTTATACTAGAATTCCCATCTCAGGCTCTGCATCCAGGGAACGTGACCTGAGACAGGTGCTTCAAATGAGGCCGAGTTGTTCAGAGCCAGAAAACAGGGCACTTGGGTCTTAGTTCTACTGAGTTTTCTTCTGGCCAAGTCATCCAGGCATGTTTTTTTCCCCCTCCAGGCCTCCATATTCTCATATGTAAAATATGGTATTAGTGTTGGTTCAGCATTTCTTAACCTTATTTCATCAGATAACAGACATGACAGAAAAGATTTACATGTGTGACATACTCCCAAGGGTGTGTCCCTCAGCACGCATAAGAGAAGCTGCAAGTTATGTGCAATTCCCAGCAGGCTGGCTGTAACTCCGTCCTTCCCTCCCACTCAAGAATCCATATCGGAATGCAGTAGGGTAGATACGAGATAATGTGGTAGGGGCAAGCTTGATGTTGTTCTAATTGGTTTTTAAAAACATTATTCACAATCTATATAGTACTTTAATGTGTTTTTAAAAATATTTTCATCGAATTTCACAATGTCTTGACAACATGGTTCAGAACTGGTGGTTAAAAATGCTCTTTAAGATTACTTTCCACCTCCAAACTTTTAGATTCTGCAAATGAGTCCCCAAAAGCAGAGTTCCAAAACTAAGTTTCTATGTCAGTGCCTCTCTGATACTTGAAGCAAGAGCACTCATTTGTATATAAAAATTTGAATATAAGTTGAATGGACATTTAATAGGAGCTTCACCTATTGTGACCCTTATATGGAGTCATTCACCCCATATTTACTAATTGTTTACTCTTGTGCTATTTCTAAGACTCTAGAAGTCTACATTGTGATGAGTTGATTAAAATTTAGTGTCTTTAGAGTAACATTGCAAAAAGTACAATGTTAAGTGTTAAAAAGTGCAAATTAATAAGTGTTAAGGGAGAAAACGGTTCTGTGATCAGAGAATTTTGGGACAATTAGGGATAATAAGATTTCTTTACTGCAGAACTTCTCAAGTCCTTTCATCTAATTGGTTAATATGTCTTGTGAATCTCCAGGAGAGAAATTTAGTTTGCAGTGTTTCCCAAAGATTTGGAACATGGAACTTCATAGAACAGATATTTCCAGGAGCACACTTTGGAAAAGTCTGTTCTACAGCCATACCAGGTTTCAATGGCTCCCAAGTAGTCTGAGATACTTCTGCAGTGATACCATCTGCGCTGGCTTACCCACCACCAAAAGAATGATGTTCCAGGGCTTCCCTGGTGGCGCAGTGGTTGAGAATCCGCCTGCCGATGCAGGAGACACGGGTTCGTGCCCTGGTCCGGGAGGATCCCACATGCCGCGGAGCAACTGAGCCCGTGAGCCATGGCCGCTGGGCCTGCGCGTCCGGAGCCTGTGCTCCGCAACGGGAGAGGCCACAGCAGTGAGAGGCCCGCGTACCGGAAAAAAAAAAAAAAAAAAGAATGATGTTCCAGAGTGATATACAGTGCTGTCTACTAAAAGTGCTTCACTGCCCTTCCCGTTACTTCCTTCCACATGTGTAGTCCAGGTTCCATAAAAGCAAATAGTGGATCCACTCTAGAAAGTGTATTGCTACCCCTCTGACAGATATTTGTGGGATAATGTACCAGTGGTCAAAATACCCAGTTCTGGACCTTGCTCTGGCACCCAGGAGAAAGGTGACCAGGGGTTAGAGACTAAGAATGAATGAGATACAATCATTAAAATAACAGTGGTTTTGTTTGTGAAATGAGTTGATTTTTTGTTTGAGTGTCATTGAATAGATGTGTTTTTAAAAAATAAAACAAAGCACCTGCTGCATTTTCAGGCATATAACCTAAGAGCATCTGAAAGATGAGAACGTGGAAAGTAATATTATTAATGATTCCATTTATGGAACACTCTATGCTTGAACTATACTAAATATTTTACAATCAGGTCTTCGCTCATAGGCCATCTCCTCAAAGAAGTCTTTCCTTACTATCCTATATCAAATTGTTTCCCTGTCGCTCTGCATATCCTAATCAGGCTTTGTGCTTTATAGAATGTATCTCTCCCCAACATTATATTATTTTTCTGCTTATTGTTTATTTCCCCAGCTAGAATTTAAGCTCCATGAGGACAAAGGTTTTGGGTATTTTGTTCTGTTCTGTATCCCTAACATTAGAACAGTCCCTCAATAAAGTATTTAAACAGGAAGATATAAATGAATGACCTCGTGGAATTCCAACCACAGCCCTGTGAGCTAAGTCCCATTATTATCTCCATTTAGTAATTGAGGAGACAGGGCCACAAAGAGATTAAGCTACTTGCTTAAGGACATAGTAAGTGGTAGAGCCTGTATTCAGATCTAAGTGTGACTCATGGCTTCAGCCACCAAGCTATACAGCCTTTTAATGAATACAGTGTTGCTTCTCAGAAGGTAGTATCTGGCCTCCATGGTGACTCATTAAAATGTAGATAATTGGGGTTCACTCTGATACATTGAAACAGAATGAGTGAGGGAGGGCTGGAGGAGAAAAAAGATAGGAAAAGGGAGGAGGTGGAGAGAAAAAAAAGCACATCTGTCTCAGATATCAGTTCCAGAATGGAACAGTCTGACCCCTTGGGATTCTTGTCTGAACCCTCCCAGAGAGCTGAAAGAAGGAGCTGTTTTCACAGGGGCTCAGTGACACCTGGGATGCTTTGTTGCCCAGGTAAAAAGGTACTAACCATTTGGCCCCTTTCAGGTTAGCAGCTCTCACAACACCAGGAGACAAAGCCTTGGCCCAGACGCCAAGATTGCATGGAGCCCATGGAGGGAATCTTGGGAACTGGACATCATCAACACAGAGACTGGATGCAAAACAACAGAACTGTATGCAGATGCCTATGGAACATCCCCTGGGGGCTCCCAGAAAAACTTGGAACGTGGGCAGCATTTGCTAGGGTCTGAGGTCCCATGTTTAAGTAAGTGTGGGCAAGTGCTAGCTACCAACGATTGAATTGTTATTGTTACAGTGATTCCATCAGTACCTACAAATACTATTTTTCCTTTTCTAAGGTCCTTGTTTTCCTCTGTCTGGCTGGACCTCGGGGGTTCTACTCCCTCAAGTCATTCTGGCCTATTGGGCTTTCACCCTGATGTGAACCAGAGGGCACGACAAAAGTTTATCATTGATCTCATCCTCTCTGGAACTATCTGGAACAGAGCGTACTGCTCTGGTGCTTTTAAACAGGAAAAAAGAGGCGTGGGGAATAGAAATGACATGGGAGGATTCAGAATCAGCTCTGGAGCCCACCTCCTGGCGTCCCATAGCTATGGACATGAGTGAGCTCCAGAGAGAGAAACGAGCCCTTTGTCCTCCCCTTGGTCCGGGCCCAGTGACCTTGCTGAGCCTAAATTCCACAGGGTCACAGGATTTGAGTGAAGTTGCCCTTGATTTCTAGTAGCTGAGCTTTCTTGAGAGGTCCCTCCAGTATTGAGCTGTTAACTCACCACTCCTTTATTTACATATTAGTTAGATGAAGTACACCCACTCAGATTGTGAAACACCATTCATTGTGGCGAGCTGCTCTTGTCAAGAAGTCTTATTCTGAGGGATTCAAAAGTGTTTCACAGCAATGTCAACTCTGTAGTTATGGCCCTAAGTAAAAACCTTGACCCGAGAAACGAGAAAAACTCCCGACAGGTGAGGTAAGTAATTAAGCAAGGGACTGCATTTTATTGTGTAAATTATAGTACATTTACTGTAAAGCTAAACTTCCAATAACCCTTATAAAGTCCTCACAGGTAATGACTTAACCATGAATAGTGAGTTCCAGGGCTGCAGAACAGAACACGTTTGTCCTTTAAGTGCTATTGGGAAAGAGAAACTAGATTAAAATTGAAAAGTGCAGTTTTCCCAGGTTCCAGTCATTGAAGGTTTGGCTTGGGTTCAGCGGTGGAATCCTGGTTTTCCCCCCAAAACTCCCTAGTACTGTATGCAAATCTTAGGTGTAGCAAGGGTTGGGCATGAAATCAATTGCAGTGTTGGAATGTTCGTAACATACTCGCGACTTGGTAGACTCTTCTCTCTTCTCCTGGACCATTTTGTTCCTCATTTCCCTGGAAATGAAAGGCCTGTGACCCATTGCTTTCAGACCCACAAGGTTGCCCAGCTCCAGGGGGCACTGTGACCTTATGTGAACGTTGCCCCCTAGAGTTGTGCAAAATGCCAACCCCAATTCCTTTGTAATGGAGCCATTCACACTACCACTTGCAAAAATGGTGTTCACTCCAGCTGGATATTCCATTCCACTATTCTTTTCTCATGGCCTGGTTCAGGTTAAATGATGTCTTTAGCCTCAGTCTGTTTTTTCTTTTTTCCTCTGCGTCATTCAAAGATGGGACCTTTCCTCCATACCAAGGGATGTGATACACAACATCTAGCACAAGGGAGGTTGAGGGGTGAAAAAGAGAAAAGGTTCTAAGTTGCTCCAAAGAACCTGGAAAAGATATGAGAATTCGTTCTCGAAAAGGTGTAAGAATTGGCTCTGTGATAGAAACTAATATCTTAGATCCTGCATCTGGTACCGAGTGTTCATAGACTTTGACATGAAATGAGGGCATGGTGTTCCTGGCAGGTGATGAGAAAAGCACTGTGTCCTCCTCACCCACACCTCCCAACGGAAATAGGTTTTTTGTTATTTTTGCAACGGGACTTTACTTACAAAAGCAGTTGGTTCCCTTAGGAAGTATGCATCCAACTAATCCTCCACATAAATACTTGGCTTCAACAGAGAAAATAAGTTTGTCATATTCAGCATAAAGCTTGACTGCACTTGCCTCCAGGCCTTTGAACAAGCCAGGCTGTTTTGCCCATAGGCACCAGAGGCATAGTGCCTAGGCTGGGGCCCAAGAACATTTCAAGAGCTGATTAAAATACCTGAGACCAGGGGGGGAAAAAGAAAAGAAAGAAAGAAATGTTTTGCTTCCAAAATATGGCAATTGTGAAATCAGAATTGTAAAATGTTTAGTGACATTACTGCAAATTACAGCATATGTCAACTTTGGTAATTAAATTCAGTATTCATAAGCATCTCATTACAATTAAAACTTACACGTGGATTCGATTTTATTACTTAAAATTTCTCGTGGGTACCCAATGATGGCTGAGAAATCATAATCAACTGTGAATCAAAGGAGTTACTCATAGAAAAGAATTTCAAAAGCCAAAGTAGAAAATATCTTTCAATTTTTTTTTTTGCCCCCAAATTAGGGTAGACGTGAGTCTCTTTGAAGGTTTGATAAGATGTATGTGGAGCTGCCTAGGACTTAAGAGGATCCTCAAGCGGCCCAGTATGTGGGTCATTTCCCCTGCCTGGGATACTCTTCCACCGTCTCTACAATCCTTGTTCTTTCTCTGATTTAAATCTTTAAAGGAAATTCCCTCAAGAACTTTTCTTTGTTCAGCTCCACTGGTCTCCTTGACTATTTCTTCAACAATCACAGATAGAAGGACTTTGCACTTGCTTGTGTTACAGACAACTTATATTTCTTTATTTTTATTTTGAGGGCTTTCTTAAATTTATTTTATGTATTGATGCTGTATTTCAACTAAAATGAGAGCCTTGGAACAGAAAGCATTTATTCATTCATTTACTCATTCAAAGAAGCCACCATGTGTTGGGTACTTGGGAGACAAAATTGAATGAAGCACAGTATCTGGCCCCTTCCTTCTCCATGCTCACAGTGTAGGAAAGAAGATAGGAAAGCAGATAAATGATAGCACGACTCCCCCTTGGTGTTTTTCTCTCTGTTGCTGAGACTGGAACTGGGTTCAATATGTTTTTATTTATATAATAAACATTTTCTGTGTGTCAGGTACTGTTCTCAAAACAGGTACTGTTAACCCTTTTTCAACTATTAACCTATTTAATTCTTAAAGCAATCCTATGAGGCATTATTATTATCCCCGCTTTACAGATGAGGACATTAAAGTACAGAGAAGTGAAGTAATTTGCTCAAGGTCAGTTGCATAGCACATAAGCAGCCAAGCCAGGATGTGAACCCAGACAGCCTGGCTCCAGAGCCGACGCTACTGTCTAGGGTATGAGCTGAACCACATGAGATCAGTACCAGAGGGGTTCGTCGAAAATGCTACATAACTAATCATGCACAGGAAGGATGAAACAGGCCGGTTGTTGTTTTTTGTTTTCTGGGGATTTTTTTTGTGTTACGCGGACCTCTCACTGTTGTGGCCTCTCCAGTTGCGGAGCACAGGCTTCGGACGCGCAGGCTTAGCGGCCACGGCTCACGGGCCCAGCCGCTCCGCGGCGTGTGGGATCTTCCCGGACCAGGGCACGACCCCGTGTCCCCTGCATCGGCAGGCGGACTCTCAACCACTGCGCCACCAGGGAAGCCCCAGGCACGGAATTCTTCACAAAGGAGATGATATTTGAATCGCTTTGTATGAAACAGGAATTTGCCCATCAGATAAATTTGGCGTATGGGATTGAGAAATGTTTTCTAAGTAGAAAGAAGAGCCTATTCATCATCTTTATGTATAAAAAAAACCCAAACAGATCTGAAGACTTGTTTTGGGAAATGCAAATAGCTTATCTGGCTGGAACTTTATGTGCTTGGAGAGGGTTTACAGAGATGGGGTTTTAAAAAGAAGCAAGGGAAACACAGACATGGTTATTTTGAGGAGCTTGGCTTTTGTGCAGTTTTGCCTTTGGTCAGTTAAATGTTGATGGCCTCTCCCCGCTTCCACCCATTCAAAACCATAAAAGAAAAACTTGGTAAATTTGATATGCAAAAGAAATGTTTTTAATATGCTTGGAAAAAAATGACACAAAGTCAAAAGTCAAACAACAAACTAGGATAAAATATTTGTACTGCACAGAACGATTTTTCTAATGTACTAAGTGTGTTTACAAATCAGCAAGAGAACTACGTGTGGTGATGGATGTTAATTAGATTTATTGTGGTGATTATTCCACAATACATACAAATATCGAGTCGTTATCTTGTACACCTGAAACTGATATAATGTTATGTGTCAGTTATACCCCGATGAAAAAAAAAAATAAGGAAAAAAAAGAAAAGGCCAACACATTGAGACAGAGACCTGAACAGACGGTTTAAAGAAAAGACATCTAAACATTTGTAAAAAGGTGCTCTGCCTACTTACAATAAGAAAAAATCAAATGAAATCAAGAGTAAGATATAATTGTCATTGTTGGTTTGGCAAAAATCAAAAAGTTCGGCCAACACTGGCCCTGCCAGGGTTTGGGGAAGCAGCCCCTCTCATACACTGCTGGTAGGAGGGTAAACTGGCACAGCTTCTATGAGGATAATTGGGCAATATGTATCCAAATTACACAAGTGCTTATTTTTTAACCTAACAGTTCCACTCAGAAATTCATTCTGCAGGTATATTCACACATGGGTATGATGTACATACAAGGACACATATATTACAACAGTTTCTGTAATGGCAAAAGATTGGGAGAAAAAACCTGTGTCCTTCACTAAGGAACTGGTTAAGTCCATTATGATGCATCCATACCATAGAATTCTTTGATGTCTGTAAAAAGAGCAAGTCTGTCCTTATGTATTGATGTGGCAGAATCTCTAACATATAGTGAAAAAAGCAAGGTACAGAGCAGTGGGTTAGATTTATTACCATTTGTATGTCCATGTGTGTTGAAGGAAATATATGTGCACGTAGGCTTGAATGTGCATTAAACACTTCTAGAGGAATCAAAAGAAATTTATAACACCAGTTGCCTCTAGGGAAGGAAAATAGGTAGCTGGGGAGAGAGGAATTATGAAGATCTACTTTTTGTTGTACAATTGTGGCGTCTTTGGCATTTTTTGCAGTGTGTTTCTTTTTTTAAAAAAATTTTTACTGGAGTATAGTTGCTTTACAATGTTGGGTTAGTTTCTACTGTACAGCAAAGTCAGTCAGCTATACGTATACATATATCGTCTCTTTGTTGGATTTCCTTCTCATTTAGGTCACCACAGAGCAATGAGTAGAGTTCCCTGTGCTATACAGTAGGCTCTCATTAGGTATCTATTTTATACATAGTATCAATAGTGTATATATGTCAGTCCCAATCTCCCAATTCCTCCCACCCCCCTTCCCCCTCCATATCCATATGTTTGTTCTCTATGCCAGTGTTTCTTATTTTTAGGGATTTTTTTTTGCATATCTTATCTGATTTTTAATAGTGAAGTTTTAAAATTTTGGTTGACCGACTCCTACCCTTCACTATTACATTGTTTTGCATTTGGTAGGACGATCAATTGAGATATATGTTTCATAGTTTAATATTCCATAAAACTGCAAGCTAGTTATCTCCTTGCAGGAGGGTGCAGAGGGAAGAGCTTGGCCTCAATAAGCCGGAGCTGCAGGCTGAAGATGGCTTAGGGAGTTGGCTGCTTCTGTCCACTTGGTGTGAGGCCAGATCTTCGGCCTCCCTTGCAGGTGGGGCAAGTGAGAAAGATCATGTGTCGGGCGTTGGGGGGAGGGGAAGGTGTGCACCAGAGTTCACTGGGAGTCTTCGGTTTAAACACTTTTCCAAACCCTGGCTTTCTGGTTACTTAAACCCAGAGACAAAGATTGTGAAACTCCTGTCTGGCTTCGGTTTTGGTTACAACCCTGCGTATGTGTTCACTGACACATTCCGGCATGGACATAATCTTCACTAACCGTAATTGGAGCAAATCTCAATTTTGCTGAAAGGAATGAATTTATATATCTGTTTTTTAGTGAAGTATCTGGTATCAATCTGCTTTGCTTTCATATGCTTATGTCACCTCACCAAAGGACTGATTTCCTCAGCAAATAAGAATGAGCGCAGAAGACCCAAGTGCCCAGAGACTGTGTTTAGACCTCTCAAGGTATTATTAATAAAGAGAATAAAAGATCAAAGGTGATTTTCAACTGACAAGGCCAGGCCCTTCTAATTAGTGAAAACTGCCCAACTAACTGCCTTGCAATATTTTCTTTGCCAGGAAACAACTCCTATCCTAAATGTTTAAGCGACTTCTTGTTGATCTGGTTTCGGAGGATTAAGTTCAGTGTAATTTCATCTTTCCCAGGTGTGAGACACTTGTGTGTGCAGTAATATGATTCTGTACTGTCAGGGAAAACAGTGTGTCTTTGTCAGCACTGTTTGACAGAGTCAAAACCCTGAATCACAACCTCTCTCTCGACAGGCCTAAATTCTGTGTGGTTACCGCTTGCCCCTCTGCTGAACGCTGCGAGGCTTCGGCTGATTGGCTTGCGGTCACATAGGTCAACGGGGCAGAGATGGTGTGTGTCAGCAGCCAAGCTGGACTTCAGAAAGCATTTCCTTTCTGATTCCTTTGGATTCGGCGTCTAAGGGCTGAGCGATACTACCTCTATTTTCATCAAGGGTTAAAAAAAATTCTCAGTAATTAATTTGTGCTTGTGTTAGCTAGTAGTGAAGTCAAGTATTTTTCTGATTCTCTGGGGAATGCTCTCAATGATGATTTCCTGATGACTGTTTGCATTTTTGATATGTAATATGCACCCTGATGTAAAAATATTGGCTACCATTTATTAATAATAATAGCTAAATTTTACTGAGTTCTAAGAGTCACATACAGTTCTATGTGCATACATGGATTATTGCTTTGATGCCCACCACTGTAATTATCATGTCTATTTTACAGATTGGAAAGTGAAATACAGGGAAAGTTAAGTAACCTGACCAAGAGCTCAGGGCTAGTAAGTGGTGGATGTGGGATTCGAACCCAAGATTCTGAGTTTAGCATTTTAGCACATAACCACAAAGCTAGCTACCATCATTTATTATATGCCAAGCACATGAAAACCCTGAGAGGTGATGACTGTCATCTCCATTTTACAAGTGGGCAAATAGAGTCTCAGAAAGTTTAAATAAGTTACCCAGGCCACACAGGTAGTAAATGGTTAATGCTAGCCAGCTGAGATCCAGATCTGAGCTCTTAACTCACAAATCATGTGACCAGGAAAGGTGAATCTATTCTTGTCTGGGTCCACGTGGAACCTAGCACTTGCTATGGACAGACAGAAATGGGCCGTATGGCTATTTGTCTGTACCTGTCCACACAGAGGGGAATTGGAAATGGGAGACAATTGTATTCTGAGCTGGGGATTACAGAAATTTATTTTAAGTCTTGCTGTCTTACAGGAGCAAGGAGCGAGAAGGGTCTTAAGGGAGAGAACCTTAAATATCATAAGTCAAACCCCACAGTTTCACAGATGAGGAACTAATGCTTCAGAGACAGAAAGCAACTTACACAAAGTCACAGAGGAAATGTTAGTGGCCTTGCTGGGCTTCAAGCCAAAGTCTCCTGACACCCAGTATAGGGGGTCCTTCTTTCACACCTTTTTGTTTCCACGGAGTTTTCCTGATCCTTGTCCTACAGAAATACTGTGTGGGCCTGGTTCCTCACTGTATGGTTTAAGGTCCGTGTGTTCCTCAACACTGCACATTACAGTTCCTTATCCGAAGTCTCTATATAGGCAGCCCAATCCACATGAATTTGCTGCTTTTATGATTCAAAAAGGTTGAATTTAGTCAGCTTCTTAAGATTCTACTTGACGATTTTTCATTGAGAAAGTAGCAACTAGCCTAGTCTGCCTTGAACTTAGTACATCAAGAAATCATATTCTCTTATTGAATTACTTCTTTGTCCAAAGGCATCCCCTAAACCTATGTGAATACTTTCTAGTCTTTCTTTTCCATCTAGAAAGAAACATGTAACAACTTGAGACAAGAGAGGAGGGTCATCATAGGTAGGACTTGCCCAAGGTTACCAAGTGTGATGAGCCATTAATAACCTCTGTGTTCTTGGCAATTAAACCTTAAGATATTTCTTCACTCCACCATCATGACCACCAAAACCAGGTCAAGCTTCTTTATCATACATTCTCATAGCACCATAGCTCTCTTCTGTAGTACTCTTCCATTTGCTTGTGAGATGATGTGACAAATTTCTTCCACCTCCCTAAGGGTAGGAACCTGACTGGTTTTGTTCATTCTGCACCTCTAGCACTTAGCACAGTGCACAGCACATAGTAGGTGCTCAACAAATACATGTTGAACGAATGAATAAACAAAAATAAAACCATAATACTCTGTTTTATTCCTGTCCTCATCATCCAGCAGCCTAATGTTAGAATGTTTTATTTAAATTTAAATCCAACAGTGGAAATCTATAGGAAGATCCCATCTTAATTCTTTGAGAGGCTTACCGGTCTGTCCCATGCCAGCCAATGACCTATACCAGATATCAATGTATGCAGAAGGCAGCCCTGGAAAAGACACCCCTTGAAATTTGTTTGTATGGCCGTGAAGCTAGTATGTAGATTTAACTTAAAATTTGGATCTCAAGCTTCAGAGGGCTTTAAAACCCACCAGCTAGACATCACCACAAACGTTTGGTCATGATGCTTTCTCACCATTGGGGCAAATATTCTGGCAACTTCCCTCACCACCCTGACTAACACATATGCACACACAGCAGGTAAAAAGCAGACCCTGTGGTAAATCCAGCTGTGTGGACACGGGCTGGTAGAGCCACTCCAGCAAACAAGGGCAGGGGTTGGAAGTGAGAGGAGGAGAAATGGAAGGTCCAGTCTCCCCCAGTGGAGTTAGACCAACTGGGGCACAGTGCAAGATGCTCTGGAATAGATTTGGGATGGGAGCCCAATACTGTCTAGCCTTTCTTTGAGAAAACGATCTTACCCTAGAGTTAATCCAAAGCGTGTCAGTGATTTAGAAGGCCAAATCTGCACAAATAACCTAGATGTTGCCATACCTGCATTCCAGAGTAGGACCTGACGTGAAACCTGGTGTCACTGCAGAGACGTTTAGTGTTTGTTTATTTGTCTAAGCTAAGGCATAGAAAGAATGATCTTTCCCCAGATGGAATGAGGACAGTGTGACCTTGCACCATAACTACTCTTAACCACCTTGTAATCTTCTACTTAGGATCAGTATCTACAGGCTGGGTGTACTAGATGTCTTTCCACTGACATCTGAGCAGGGCTTATGACCCGCTCTGCTTCTAGAACATGAGAAAGCCAGGCCCTGAGAAACAGAGACAGATTGCTTGCTCGAGAAGCCAGCCCATCAAACAGGACTTGGTATAAGTAATTGGTCTAAGTTTAGGTTGAATTTGACAGCAGCACAGCCAGAATTCTCTGTCTCTGTCTTTTTACTACTGAACTTCTCCAGTCAGTGGTCTAAGCCTGCTTCTCAAGGTCTTCTCCTTGACCCTATGACATTAGCCTTCTATTTTTCAGTCTTCCCCAAGTTTGGCCATCTCCTCATTTGGATCCAGGTTTGTTGGTTCTTTCTACACTTGCCCCTGCTGTTTCTCTTAATGGTTCCCTGCTACTATCCCTGCCTCCAAAGTCTAAGTAAGGGCAAGAGAAAAATATTTTGTAGCCTTCTAAATTGAGGTGAGTCTGATGCTTGATTTATTCTTATGCTGCTCTGGTTATGAGAGACAGAGTCCCATTCAGCCCCAAGTTCTGAGTTGTGAGGGATACTTTGCTTAAATTCCCAGCTCTGTGACTGAGCACATCCCCAAAGTTAAAAGGTTGAGGCATTTGGGCACTGAATGGGGGGCCTAAATTGTTATTACAAATGTCCCCTCTATTGTCCTTCTTCCTACATCTTACCAGACCGGGTGCATACCAGACGGGAGATTCTCACTCTGAAGTACATAGACACTGGAAGGGTTTATGAGGAAGAGCATATTGAAGTTTGAAGCTTAAGGACTTTAGTCAAATTTCCTAGAATGCGCCAATTCTCCTTTTTGCAAAATTCATAAGTGCCCCCCAAAAGCAAAATAAAAAACCAAACTACTATTTATTAAGCAGTATACTTGACACTTTGCATACGTGATCTCACGTATGCAGTCCTTAAAGGAGTCATTTCCATCCCCACTAAAGGCACATCACCAATAAATGGTGGAGGTAAGACTCAGAGTTATGTATCTCTGAGGCTAGAGTTCATGTTTTTAATAATACTACCTACACTTTTTTTAGCAGCAGATATTTTACCTTTTCTCTCCCTTTGAAACTCTCACATCTTAAACTAAATGTTATGCTCTTCTGGTTTTCTACTTACATCCTCTTTTTCTATTTCCTTTGCTGGTTTCTCTTCTCTCTTTTACACCTAGAATGTGCCCCGAAGTTTAGCATTTCTCTACACCCTTGGAAAGATCATCTATACTCATGGCTTCAATGAACACTTCCATGATACCATCAGAGTCTAAATACCAGGATAACAGAGACAAGATCTGTCTTATTCACTGGAAAATATCGAGGATCCTGCAGAGTGCTTGACACACAGTAGATGTTCAATAAATATTGTTGAATAAATGAATTGATGAATGGATGGAAGAATCACTGATCTGCTGAAAATTCTCCCATATTCTTTTTCCCAACGTCTAGACCCATGTCTCCGGCTACCTACTGGATATTTACACCATAGTTTCCTGCCATTGCTATGAAATGGCGGTGTTTGGTGGAGCCATTGAGGGTTTAAATAATTTTCTGGGGCAGCCACACCAATTGGACTCTCTCATGGTTTACCATTGGAGGCAGCCGTATTACCGTAGTGGGTTATAGACTTTCTACAGGGGAGAATAGAAGTTTGGTTCCTTCCAATGATGTGGGTTTGGGCTCCTTTGGGAAGGCCCCAGTGCAGCTGCTGGGTGGAGTACTTGCTAAGTAGACATGGATGGAGAAAGATTGCTGTATCTAAAGCCACTGGTAGCTCATTTAAGGGTGACAATATCACCACACTCATTGGGTAAATGCATCTTTGTGTTCAGCGCCCAGGGAGACTTAATTCCAGGTCAAGTCTAGGCATGGAAGAACAATGAGCTTATAGCCATGAAGAGTCATGATCCTATCAGGGCCTTCAGATCTGACTCTTGGTTCCTCTTCCTGCTACAAGTCCTCAAATATTCCTGTAAAACTTGGCTATGAGTGCCAGAGTTGGTGGCTGTCCTTAGTTATTACGGGTGCAATCAACTGAAGATTTGTTTAGTCTGAAATAATTAATCAAATGACTTGTGGGAGGTGCTATCAGAGAAGCACATAGAAGCTGGATGACATCTACTGCCTGAGTCGTCCTGTCCACTTAATTGTCTCATTACCTGTTCTACAGTACGTGCCCTGTGGTTGGCATTTAACATGTGATTCAAAGATCTTTATACTTCATGCTGCTGTCATAGGTCTCTCCTCATGCTTCCACCTCAGACCAATTTGATCCCAGTTTTTCAGTCTTCCTGCTTCAGGCACCTGAGCAGCCAGCCAGGCCATTTGCCACTGCCAGTGAGTCTGTATATATTTTAACCTTGAGCCACTTTTGTCCAAGCAAAGTGGGTGACCACATTCATCACCTGACACTCTCCCCAGGGAAGAATCTTTGCCTCACCACTATTTTTCTAGGTTACCCCTGGGTGAGGATATAGTGCAGTCTATGGCTATTTTTGACTTGTACACACATGCTAACGTAACCATCCATAAGTCAAGTCCAGGCTTTTTCCTCCTCTGTCAGCTGGTTAAGTAACTCACCACATGACCATAGGTATGAGATAAGGGAGAAGTGCTTGTGCAACAACGAATGTATAAAAGCCTGAGCTCTCTGCTATTGCAGCTGCCTCGTGACCTCTGGCCCAACTCATGCTTGACTCCAGGGGTACCACTGCCACCTTATGAACTGTGGATGTGCCTAAGTGATGACTTGGTGGGTCTGACGAAACCCAGCTCGTGATGATGATGGGTGTGCTGGATGCATGGTCACCTGCTATATCAGTCAGGGTTCTCTAGAGAAAGAGAACCAATAGAATGTATGTGTCTGTGTATATATATATATATATATATATATATATATATATATATGCACACACACATATATGTATATACACATATATATGTATATACACATTATACATATACACACACACATATGGGCGTGGAGAGAGAGAGATTCATTTTAAGGAACTGGCTCACACAATTGTGAGGCTGTCACGTCCAAAATCTGCAATGCAGGCCAGCCAGCTGGAGACACCGGCTAAAGCCAGTGTTGCAATCTTGAGGCCAAAGGTCTCTGGAGGCAGAATTTCTCTTTAAAGCACTTCAGTCTTTTCCCTTAAGGCCTTCAACTGATTGGATGAGGCCCACCCTTATGTGGAGGGTCATCTGCTTTACTCAGAGTCTACTGATTTAAATGTTCATCACATCTAAAAATTACCTTCAGAGAAACATTTAGACTGGTGTTTTCCCAGCCCTCTGAGCACCATAGCCTAACCAAGTTGACACATAAAATTAACCATCATCCTTGGTGTCTCTATGAGACACACCCAGGAGCACACTGTGGTTTTTTAAAAGGCAAATAATCCTCCATTGCAGAAGCCCAGGACCTTCATAGTGATTCTCCCACTGGGACTTGCCATAAACTACACATGATAACTTTTTCCACCACGAATTCTCAAATATCATAGGGTCCTGTGGGTACCATGGCCCAGGTAGCAGGGCTGTTTCCACCACAAGCTGGAGCTGCTGCAGAATTCTTTCCTGCTCTGGGTGTCACTCAAAGCTAGCAGCCTTCCAAGACAACCAGTGTATATGCTGGAGCAGTATTCCCAAGTGCGGAATACGTTGCCTCCAGAATCCACAGAGATCTACGAGGCATTGTGCTACCTTCTTCCTAGTGGGAGGTATAAGATGTAAAAAATTGTCTTTCACTTTGGATGGAATATGCTAGCATGCCTCTGATCATTGGAACTTTAGCATTTTTCCTCATGTGGTAAGCTCCTGAATCTTCATAAGATTTATCTTGCACCACTGGAGCAGATGCTAGTTAGCTAGTTCTTGCTCACCTGGCTCATTTAGCATAATGTCATCAATGTAGTGGGTCAACATGATGTTCTGTGAGATATACAGAAAGTCCGAATCTCTTTGGACTACATATTGAGAGTGGGTGCTAACACAGCCCTGGGGGAAAACTATTGCCTGTGTCACATGAAGGCGGACTGTTTGTGATCCTCTTTTCTGATATATAGAAATTGATGGCTCCATAACATGTATCTGAGGCCACGTTAATCTTCTTTAGCAAAGATGCCATATCTGTCATGGCAGCTGCAGTTGGGTTTGTGATAGTCTATTGTCATCCTCCAGGACATATGACTGACTTCTGTAGGGGTCCCAATGGATCAATTAGGTGCAGATGAAATGGGGATCTCTACCATCTCCTTTAGATCCTTAAGGGTGGCATTAATTTCTGTCATCCCTCTGAGCATATGAATTTGTTTTTTATTTAATATCTTGGCTGGGAGCAGGATGGGAGTACGTAGCAGTTTCAAAGGCTTCTACTTGGTCTCCTCTACTCTGATAGATGGTTGTTACCCCACAGACCAAGGATCCAATGAGAGGGTTGTATCATCTCCCAACTATGTCTGTTCCAACTATACATCTGGAATATACAATGGGGCCACAGTCAGCCAGAACCTGGTCAACAGTCTGTTTGTAACTGGCTCTTCTGGACTCACTGTAATAGAGAGGCCATGATACTTTGGGTCTCTAGCTACCAATGTTACCTCAGACCCTGTGTCCAGCAGTGGTTAAGTGCTTGAGTATTCCCCCTTCTCCTACAAAATAAACCAACTCTCCCATAACCAGTCTTACATCCCAGCTTTCTTTGTCAAGCACCCTTGGAATTCATTCCCACAAAACTCCCCTGGGCTCCTGCTAGTATCTGTAGCTATATGTTGCAACTCCTTGGGCGTCCATTTTCTCTCTAACCTGACCTAGCAAAAACCCTGGCTGGGTTATTCTGTGACTTAACCCTACTTATGCGCCTCGTGGCCAGGAGGGGAGGTAGGGAAAGATCCTGGGGGATGCTGTCTTGAGGTGGGAGAGGCAAGGGAGGAGTGCCAGCTCCTAATAGGGAGGAGAGTTGACTTTTTCAGGCTCAGAACGTTCCAGATATCTGGGAATTAAAGATTTTCAGGGACATCACTACTGATTTCTCCACTGAATGTGTCGAGGTCCCATTCTTGCCTAACAAGAGCCTTGACCTTGTTATGGCAGACTGGCCTTAATTGCAAGTTGAACATTCTTTGAATCTGAGATACTCTGATAATTAAAACCTGGACCTGTTCTTCAGCTTGCTTTGTTTTGCTGCTGCAGGAGATGGGTCTCCTGGCTACCAAAGAAACCCTCTGGCTTTCACTGTTGGCTTTCAATTGCCTATTAATCACTGTCAGCATTTTGTTATCTTTCACTGAAGCAATAATCACAGTAGCCACCCAGTCCCATTGTTTTGGTGACTATTTCCTCCATAATTCTCAAATGCCTGATATACCATATGTGCTAGCGTTTTCTCTTCCTTGGTATGCAATCCTACTTTACCATTGGTGAAAGTTCACAACCGGACTGCCCCCTTGTGTCAGGGGCTGTTTGCTCCAACTATCACTCAATGGGGTCAGCAATGGCAATGTGGTGGTAAGAGATTCAGCTCTAAAACTCTATCTTATACCTACTTTCTCAGATCACCCTTGCTACTAACTGTCATAGGCTGAGTACCGCGGGAAGCAGACTCTGAGACTGAGTTTGGTGTACAGGATATTTATTAGGTGGTGTCTTCAGGATCCACACATGTGGTTAGGGTGACAAAGTCATCCTGGTTTTCCTGGGACGTTTTTTATTTTAGCACTGAAAATCCAGCATCCTGAGAACTCCCTCAGTCCTTGGAAAACCGGGACTGTTGGTAACCCTACCTGTGGTAGAGAGGGGGCAGAAGCAGGGTTGAATGAAGGGAGAAGCCAAGCTGTAATCCAGGCCTGATGGCCTCAGCTAACCCCATAGACAAAGAATTCTGGAATTAAATTTGCCCTTCAGACATGTCCGGTGTCAGGCTAAAATGGCCAGGCCTTTATACTCCTGTTGCCTCAGACATTGGATGTGGGCTGCCCTGGGAAGGGCATGGCTTTGGGTGGGCAGTCTCTGAATGGGGCTGACAGCTAAAGGCTATCTGCTGACAGCACTTCTAGGAGTCCGGGCCACAAACCCTTCCATGAAAAGGGATCTATGTGTTGCATCCCTGTGTCTAATACAGATGTATGTAGATATATTCTTATATTTGCATAGACTATCTGTGGAGGAATGCACAGGAAATTGGTATCAGTTGTTACCTCCAAAGAGAGGATATAGGTGACCAGGAGAGCAGAGTGGAAAGAGGAAATGCTCTAAGGAGATAGTCCTTTGTACAGTTGGAATTTTTCTATCATGTTAAATGTATATGTACATTGCAAACATGAACTTGAGTTGAAATATCAATAAATAAATAAAAATTAAAATAAATTAAGAAGTAATTCAGAACCTAAGGAAATAAAATGTTTTCTTTTTAAAATACTTTCATTTGGCAGATATTTATGGAATACCTATTACATGCCAGGATCCTGGAGACCCAAAAGTGAAATATAGACAAAACCCCTATTCTTATGGATCTAAAAATATGCTATACCACATCCCTAGTCAATTCTACCAAGTTTACATTCTTATTTTTCAATCCAAACCAACATATCCATTTGGGTTGTATGAGATGAATAGGAATATTAGTAAACTGGTTTGTCATGGAATTGCCACCTGATTTTACACAAAATCCAAAGAGTATATCCACAACACAGTGTTTTACAACATTCATTTTGTTTTAGCCTTAACATTAACCTTTGATGTTAATGCCTGTGTTTCTGTTTCTTTCTTTCCCTCCCTGTTCCCCCAAATCATCTTATTATGTAAATTTTATATGGTCCTGAATCTTTTTCAGAATGAGCGTGGGTATATATAAATGAAATATAAATGCTCTAATACCGTTATTTATGGTCCATGCTGTGCTGAATATAATAAGGCAGGCATATGGGATCAACAAGGTTGAAGCAGAACACTAAAATTTATGGTACAGTGTAACCAGAACACCAATAAAAGCAATACTACTACTAATAAAAATGCTAGCAGTTAGCTTTCTTCCAGTATTTGCACCAAGCATCACTGTTAATCATTTACTTCCTTACAGTTCCATGGGGTTGCTCTTCTTCCTTTAAGACGTAGGCCTTAGAGAGCATTTGCTTCTGAAAGACCCTGTTTTCAACAAATTTAGAAATCTGATCTAGTCTGAAGCCTTCTTCATTAACCCATTGTTTTATACAGGTGGAAATATAGCTTAACAGGTGGAAAAAATGAGGGCTTGTGAAGCTACTAAATCAGCCCCCCTCCCTTTTTGCAATAAAGAATGAACATGTGTCCATTTTCAGCTTTCCTCCCAACGTTTTCATATAATTCTAAAGCTTTCTCATTAATTGTGAGAGCTTACCCTGACTGCTTTAAACAATGTGCTGAAAAAAAAAAACTGTGTACCAACCAACACACATATATACCAATATACCAGTATCATCTCTCTATTTACCAATTTTGTAGGAAGTAATGTGCATACAAAACTCAGGTCCCATCACATTAATGTGCATTAGCCTTTTTACTTCCTACAGCTGCATAGCATCTACTCTTAGGTATTGTACCAGTTAAGACTCTTGTTAGGAAAGAACTCGTCTCAAAGTAACTTAGGTTAAAAAAATAAAAAGCAAATTTGTTCATCCCTTCTGACTTGAAGGCTGAGGTGAATCCAAAGCCATGACTGAAATGAGGCACTGAAACTCACTATTTCAGTAGACAGTTCTCCATTAGCACTTTCTATTTCTATAGCTGCTTTTAATGCTTCCCTTTGTGTGTTGGTTTCATTCTCTTCAACCAAAGACACCTTTCCTCCATGTGGTAGGGAAGGTGGACCCTGGCAGCATTCCTTGAATCAGGAACCTCATAATTGGAACCATCCCTGTGGGCAGGGGAATGGTGCTCCATGATTGGCCAGGCCTGGGTCATGTGCTGAAGCTTGCAGCCAGAGGGCAAGCAGGGTATTGTGATTGACAGTCATTCCAAAATTTAATGAGATGGCCAGGATGTGGAAGTGGGTCCAATGAATGAAGGGAAATGGGCAGACAGTTCAAGCAACAGCTTACCACTCCAAGAGTGCCAATACTTGAGTACTGAAGAAGTACTGAGTAGAAAAGAAGAATAGCTGAAATTAGGAGTCAAAAGATCCTTAGTAAATGTCAGCCAAGATATGGAAGAAAGTTAAGTGATTCTTCTCAAGGTCAAGGTCAAAATATTAAGAATGCTAACACATAGATGTCAGGAGAGAAAGTATGTCAGGACAGAAGATTAAAAGAACAATAAAAGATATATGTTCAAAGAATAAGAAGGAAGAGAAACAAGAAAAAGGCAAGAGGGGTAAAAAAAGTAATAAAGAATAAAATCTCCCTTGTTAATAAGGATAGGCAAGAGGAATTGAAGACAAGGAAAAGCAGTAGGAAAACCTCAGTCCTAGGGTGTGAAAGCATTAGAAAGATTACAAGTGATAATAGATACTTTAATATATTGTGGATTTAGTTTAAGGCAAAGTTTTTATTTCATATTGGAACTATAGGTGGTGATTTTTTTCTTAAGTAAGTAGGAAAAATGCCTGAAGAATATGTGAGTGGCACGGCAGGATTGAAGATTAACAGCTAGAGGCAGTTAAGAACTGGCTTAAAATCACACTTATTTGTAAGTTTGGTGAGTCAGAATCACTGTAAAGGCTAAATGGTAATTCTTATGAAGTTACCTGGGGGAAAAGTATTATCCCTCACATAACACAGCAAGGTTTTAAGAGGAATTCTTGGCTGGGAAGGGAAATCACTGGAAGTAAGAATTCAATTTTGCTTTCTGGATAAAAAGAAGTAAAGGAGAAAATTACAATCGGTTCTGAAATTTAGGAAAATGGAGGAAAGAAGTTTTTTTCAGAGCCTTTCTATAAAAAGCACATGTGATTGCTGATATGACATTGATGAATATAGATTGAAATGAGTTTATTCATTCCATTTTGTGATAAGATCACTCACTAGTTAGAGATTCCATGCAATTAAATACAAAATTGCTAAAAACAAGGGAACTGAAAGGGCAGAATTCTACCTGACATCCTGTGAAATGAATGGCTTTGAAAGTGTCATTGGAAAGTGTCACTTAGGTGCAAACTCTTAGGCGTTGGAATTTAAAAGAGAATGAACACATTTCTAGGTTACATGAGACAAAGGTTATCAGGATCCTCATACCCATAAAGAACTATTAGAAGAAAATGGAAAGGGAAGAAATATACAGGCTCATCAACTTGTATAAGTTCATTCTTAAGAACTGCAGAGGGAGATAGGGAAATAATTGCTTTTTTAATGATATCCTATATATGTATAAATGAATCACTGTGCTGTACACCTGAAACTAACACAACATAGTAAATAACTATTCAATTAAAAAAAGCTTAAAACAGATAAGTCAATCTGAAAATGTCCCTATGTACATTATCTTGAACAATTAAAAAATTTAGGAATCAAATGCATATATCTACATTTGCTGAGAGATATTTGTTCAACCAGGTTGGGCAAATGTCACAGAATTTCGAGTCAAAGGTCTAGGACAAATTCCCACCTCTACCACTCACAGGGCTTGGTGGACAAGTTAACTGTTTGGAACTTATGTTTTCATTTGTAACAGGGGGAACTCTTTTTAAGAAACAAACATTTTTGATCATCTTACTATGTGTGGGCTCAAGGATATGGAAATCCACAAGACATGACGTTGGTTTGCCAGAAGCTGGTATTCTTTGGCAGATGGTGATAACACTGAAATCACAGGATTGTTGAGATGACTAGAAGAGTGAAAGTGTTTGCTAAACTATAAGATTTTATGCAATTGTTATTAATGAATAAAGTGATTCATAGTTTGCTAATGGGAAGACATAAAAATTAGGCATTTAATAAAGAAATATTAGATAAACTTTATTGCCTCACAAGATTTTATAATCCTGTTCTTCCCAACCCCTTCTTTGCAATGTAATATAATACTGATTTGTTTATTTATAACTCTCCCTTTCAATTCTGTTCCAAACAGGGATTTAAGACTTTCTCACTCCTACTCCATTAACTACCGTGACCAACTATGTCCATAATATAAAAGCTAACATGACATTCATTCTTCCCAGGCTCAATTCTTTCTCTGTGGAATTGAGAGGAGGAGGTGAGGCAGACACTTCATCTTACTCCTAATTCCCATCTGCTATAATATTGCTGGGAGGCCCAGAGTCATTCATTCAATATCTCTTCACATCTACTTACTATCCTAGGTTTGCAGCAATATCATTTGAGGGGTAACAATTTCCCATTTGGGCAGGAACATTCAGTGCCCTGGGGATGTGTATTCCATTCTCTTGTCCATGGTATATTCTTGTGGCATCTTTTAGATCATTTATATCAAACTTATAAGCACACAGATGGTCATCAGTGCTTCAACTGGGAACCTTACATTTGACACCGATACAACTGCCTGCTTCAAGAGAGTACTTGCTACCCTAATATGTTGTTATTTCCTTGGAATATGGTATTTTGGTTTTCACCCAGTTTTTATAAAATAATATAAGCCTAAATGAGCGTAAGATTTTTGTATTTAGAGCATGGGAAAGAAAAGTTTATTACTTGGAAAGCATGCATAAGGAAAGAGGACGGATCTTAGCTAGCCAGTGAGTTCCAATTACAGTGGTACTGAATCATGTTAAAGTTAACTTAAAGGGGTCATACACAAGGGCAATCCCCTTTTTTCCTTACTTACATTAAAAGTGATGGATGCAATGAAACGTGAAACCAAGAATGAACATTTGTGAAACCAGTGGAAACATTTGTGAAACCAGTGGAAACATTTGTGAGTAGTTTTAAGACACAGTGTTCAAGTAGTAGATTAAATGTTTGGTGATGGCTTGATCAATATCCTTAAGAAAGGAAACAAGTAGGATTGAGGGCCATTGATAAACACGTACTATTGAAAGAATGAAAGGTTAAATTCACAAATTACACGTATAGGACTACATGGGTGATTTAAAGGATTTTTAAGGTAATTTTGACTATTAGAGATTTTCACTTTACTCATTAACTTTCAAACCTAAGATAAAGCTCCGCTGTATACCAATACAAACAAAAAAACAAACCAATTTCTTGGTTTCGTTTTCAAAGATGTGGCTCTAATTGCAATAAAAAATAATATCAAGCATGAAAATAAAAGGTACTTAGTAAAATTAGAAGTAAAATAATAGAAGGAAGAGAATACTTTATATTTTAAAGGGTAAAAGTTAATCATACAGTTGAATAATAAATGGAAACCCAATGCATGATTAATAAATGGTCCCCAAAGAAATTCTGGGAACTATTAGGTCAGTAAAGCCAGAGAAGTTTCTTTTCCTAAGTCCCTAATGCCTATCTCAGAAGCTACATATGCTTAAAGAGGAAAACTCTCTTTACACCCATAAGAGCAATTAGTATCGTATTGATGAGATAAAACTGAGTTGATGTGGGAAAGTGCAGAGGGCTTGCTGGGTGGTCTTGGTAAATTTTTTACTTGGGTAGATTAACCTCTGAATTTAATTTTCCTCATCTATTAAATGGGGGTAATAATACCTTGAAGGGCTATTATAAGAATTGGGTGTAATGTATTTAAAGGTCTTTACCATAGTGCTTGGGCTCCAAAAAAATAGAGACTGCTATGATTATTACATTAACACCTGGCCTGGGCTGGGCACCATTATGATGACTTGAAGAAATTCATTCACAACCTTTACTTCTAAATCAGAAAGTTTCAAGAACAATCATAGAGGAGATTGATACAATATTAATTAATGCAATATTTAATCATCTTGCTTATTCTCTGGTTTCTAAAATTCCAATAATAAAAAATTATAGAATTTTAAACAAGAAGAAAATAAATGGAGGAAAACTATATTTTTTCTTTAGTCAGGTTTATTTAATTTTCAGAAAATATACTTTCAAACAATACAATGATACAATTAGCGACAACTATTGTTGTCGACAAAGAGATGAACACAGTTTATAACTTATAACCACAAAAGAAGAATACTTAGTTCAATGATTATCATCCAAAACGTGATGACTCGGTGATTATAGATTATAGAGCAATGAAATAAAAACCAAATTCTGTCTGTCTTGTAGTCCTGTTTTAAAGAACTTTGGTGGGAGAATTCTTATTGCTTCTTAAAAAGTGATATCGATGTTATAAGTCCCATATCTGACTACCTTGACTGGAACTGCTGATGAGATATGGCAGTTTTCTTCATCAAAAGGGAAGTATTTGAGCCAGTTGAAATATAAGATGAAACTCTCCTTAAGGTTATGACTTTACCGTTCTGATTGTGTGGGACATTCTCTGGGGAGCTATAGTATTTTGAGTAGCTTCTCACAAAAGAGAGTTGGGTTGGACCAGAAGGCTCTAAAATCATTTGAGAAACAAATAATATACTCTTGACTAAAATGTTAATTCCTTATTCAATCTGGGAGTGAATGGAATGTCCTGCACTTAATGAAATAAAAGTGTTTGATCTAGATCTCTTACCAGCTTAATCTTTCATTCATAACCCACCTTTCCCCTCCTTATTTAAAGAAGTGGGGATAATTGAGAGAAAAACAGTCACAAGTGCATGCAAAGAATGTCTGTTGCTCCCTTCCACAAATATTCACTGAACACACATGTGCCAGACGCTGAGAATAAGCCCTCCCTGAGCGGTACGTGTATCACCTTTGGACCTCAGCTTCTAACAATCACATTATAAGGATTATATTCTTCTTTAACAACAACAACAACAACTAACTAGGAGATACAGACTTCCACCAGCTACCTGTCCCCCACCACCTCTAAATCAGGTTTTGCTCATCTTTTCTGTGTGTCTAGTAGTAAAAAAAAAATACAGTCGGAGACAGGCCGTACTACAGCACAGCTTAAATGACTTACTTTCATTACAATTACCACGAGGGTAGCTAAGTGAGGGGTGTTTAGGAAAGGAACTTTATAGTTTGAATGCACTTCTAGTATATGATAGGCACTGTGGTAAGAAGTTTACATCCTTTCTCTTAAATTCTACATATTTATTATTCCTATCTGAGCTCAATTTCCTCATCTAAAAAAATGGGATAATACTTCGAAACCCTCTCAGGAGGATTAAATGGGACTTACAGAAAGGAAGGTAATTAATATTTATTGAATAACTACTATGGGTCAAGCCCTGCGGTTTGTTCCTTCACATACTTTATCTCTTTCATTAGCTCCATCTTAAGAATGAGGAAAATGAGGTTAAGCAGAAGTGACCAAAACTATTTTTCCCCAGCGGAGGAACCTTTACCAAGAACCCAGAAAACACATATTTATGAAGTGCTTACAATGTGTCAGGCATTTTTCTTGGTTGTAGTGAACAAGACAGAGTTCTGTCTCAAAGAGGTTTGGCGTACTCATCCAGAAAATGTTTGGGGGTGAGAGGGGGCAGATAATGGCTCATAAAGAAGAAAAGTCAGTGGCACTGTTTTGGGCCAAGGTAGGTTTCAGATGCCTATTAGACATCCAACGGGTGAGGCGTAGGAGGTGGAGAGATATGTCTGGAATGTAAGGGAGACATCTGGGCTAGAGATAAAACACTGTGAGTCATCAGCACACAGATAATGTTTAAAGCTAGGGTGCTGAATGAGATTTCCTGGGAAAACAGTGTAGGTGGAGAACACAGTTAAGGGCAGAGAGTCCCGAGGCCCTCCAACATTTAGTCATCTGACAGACGAAAAGTATTCAAGAACCACAGAAGTGACCAATGAGGTAAGTAGAAAATCGCATGAGTTCGGGGTCATGGAAGCCTAGAGAAAAGTTTCAAGGAGGGAGTCATCACCAGTGAAGCTACCGTAAAGGTGCATAAAATACAGAGAACTGGCCACTCATTTTGGCAAAAAGCTACCGTAAAGGCGTGTAAAATACAGAGAACTGGCCACTCATTTTGCCTTTCACTAAACAGATATTTGTTGAGTAGCAACTCCGTACTAGATGCTGCTCAAGAGACTAGAGATACACCTGTGAACAAAACAGAGGAAAATCCCTGTCCTCATGGGATTCACATTCTAGTGAGGGGGGGGAAAAGATAAACAAGTAAATTATAGTATGCTAGTTGATTCTGAGCCCTTTACAAGAAACGCAAGCAGAGGCGAGTGCTCTGGGTATGGAGAGTGGGGCTGCAATATCAAATAAGCACAATCAGGCTCTGGACCGGGAGCTGGCATCTGTCTGTTGTTACGTCAAGGAAGGAAGCTTCCCTTTGCTTCTGAACGGCACTCGGTCTCCTTCAATTGACTTGAAGGACACCGGGGTTGGGGGGAGCGGGCCACGTGTGTGGGGAGCGGGGAGGGACCCTTACTGGGGCCCTACTTGAAAGATTCGAACTTAGCAAATGGAATCTTGCCTATAGTGCTGGGAGGGCAAGCCCTTCTCGTTGTGTCACTGGCAGTCAGAGGAGGATCTAATTCACACAAGGAAGACCTTTAGAAGATAGCCATGGAGCCACAGGTGGGAAGAGCATCCCAGGAAGAGGGCCCAGCAAAGGCAAAGACTCCGAAGCTACAGAGCATTTAAAAAAAAATAAAATAAAATAATCAGGGCTTCCCTGGTGGCGCAGTGGTTGAGAGTCCGCCTGCCGATGCAGCGGACACGGGTTCGTGCCCCGGTCCGGGAGGATCCCACACGCCGCGGAGCGGCTGGGCCTGTGAGCCATGGCCGCCGAGCCTGCGCGTCCGGAGCCTGTGCTCCGCAATGGGAGAGGCCACAACAGTGAGAGGCCTGCGTACTGAAAAAAAATAAATAAATAAAATAAAAAATCAAATAATCAGGTAAGACAGCACAGAGGTGATCTGTGAAGTCCTGAAGGAGCAGAGTGAATGAGCGAGGCAGGCGTCTGGAGGAAGAGGTTTAAAGAAGGAAGAACACGTGTGAAAGTGCCTGGAAAGTTGTAGACTCAGGAGGATGCCAGAGTGGCTGCAGCAGAGCAGGTGAGGAGGAGGGTGACCGAATGAGGCGAGAGGGGATCGGAGCCTTCACTGTGAGACAGGAAGCCTGGGTTTTGAGCAGAAGAACACCATGCAGGCTACTGTGTTGAGCAGACACTGTTGGGACCCGGGATGAGGGTGGAGAGCAAAAGCCGAAGCAGGGAAATTAGTTAAGAGGCAATTGCTATAATTTAGGTGAGAAATGGTGGGCCTTGGGCCAGGTGGCAAGTGAATGCAGTGAGAAGTTTAGGGCAGGGCTCCCCAGCCCCTGGGCCGTGGACCCTGGTACCGGTCCGCAGACTGTTAGGAACTGGGCCACGCAGCAGCCGGTGAGCGGTGGGCGAGCGACGGAAGCGTCATCTGTCGCTCCCCCTCGCTTGCATCACAGCGGCCTGAACCATCTCCCACACCCCGACCTCCTGCCGCCCCCCGCTGTGGAAAGATTGTCCTCCACAAAACCGGTCCTGGTGCCAAAAATGTTGGGGACCACTGGCTTAGAGACTAGTCTCAATGTTAAAGCTGATGGGATTAGCTGGATGTAGCCTGTGAAAGAAACCGCCAAGCAGGATGCTAAGATCATCTGCCTGGGAGACTGGAAGGATGGAGTTAAGGTGGGGAAAACACCAGGAAACTGGGAAATTGTCTTTGGAATTGGGAGGAAATCTACTGCTTAAGGGGAGAGGCTGGCCTCACGAGAGTATATGCAGGTAGAGGAGGAAGCAAGTTCTTTCTGGGTGGTTTCTATTTTTTTCAGTGACATAGCAGTCAAGGTCATCAGCCAAGAGGGAATATGCAGGGAGGTGTTTGAAGTTTGAAGAGAGAAACAGTTGTCGAGGGGAGGAGGGGAATGAAGAAACCAGGGTAACAAAGTAAAATTCACGAGCAGCAGGAAAGGCCCACTTGACCTTGACATGGCTGTGTTTCCCTTCAGCCATATTAAGGTGCACAGGTATGGGTTTGAAGTCAGAAGAGAGCTGGAATCATCTGTGACTGACTGTTTGCTGAGTACAATGGAACAAGGAGGAGGGGAAAGGCATTTAGTGTCCAAGGAATTCACTCATCCCACTGCCAGGGATAAGAGAGGAAGTGAAAACCACCACCCCTGACAGCTTCAGGGGAAATTGTATCCCGGGGGAGAGACAGGTTTCACTCAGAGCAAAGGAAGCATTCAAAAGGATGAGGATATGGGGGACTGCTTATTCTTGGTAAAGCAGTTTCAGTGGCTGTGATGCGGGTGGACCAGAGTGGGTCAAGGAGCAAGGGAGAGAGAACAGAAGTTGACAGAAAAGCAGATAACTATTTCAAAAAGCTTGCTCTAAAGGCGCTGGAGTTAGCTGAAGGGTGGTTGAAGGCAAGGTTTGTATGTGTATTTTAAGGTGAAAGGTATTACAGCATGTTTTTATACCAGTGGAAGAGGGTAAAAAATTAACAATGCAAGAAAGCAATGGGACAAATGTGGGGATGTTTGCAGAAACCAAAGCCCTTGAGAAGGTCAGCGGACATTGGATCCAAGGCATAAGTGGAAGAACGAACTTAGAATTCGGTAGAAGGAAAGAGGCAAAGAAGGCTGAAGGCAAGAAGGTTGATGGAAACGTGAAATGGGAAGACTTGTTAGTTCTTGGGAATGAATCTACTTATCTCTGAAAGTATGAGGAGTTTACCATCTGAGAAGTGATGGGGGGAGGAAGATTGGGTATTTGATGTCAGATACATAAAGCTGTGAGGAGAAATAGTCACCAGGTAGGGAAAACGAACTTACTAGGGAAGCGTGGTAGGTTTGTTTGGCAGCATGGAGTGCCCACCTGAGAGGTGTGTTCATAAATCTGAAGTGAGATCAGTTAACATAGTTGTGTACTTTTTCCCATGAGGCTTTGCTGCTTTGGTACAGGTGCCAAGTAACTGGCTCACAAGGACTGTGGGTTTTGCCAGGTGAGTATGATTGGGGGGTAAGATACGATGTTTCCAATAAAGTGGTGAAAATGCTGGGCCATCACCTATGCTTCATAAGGAAGGAAGCAAGGATATGAAAGGAGTCATGGACAATGACAAATGGAAAGATCAAGGGACTGGAAGTCTGGATGACGTTAAAGACTTGCTGGAGTGAAAGAACTGGGGTAAATGAACTCAAGTGGTTCAAGACGATAAACCGAGAAGGGGGTGTACGAAGTTATAATTTAGGAGATGGTGTATTACTTTCTCTCCTAATTAAATAAAAGCATTAACCAAATAAAACATTAAGATCAAGATGATGTTGCTTTTTTGTTTGTTTGTTTTTTGCAGTATGCGGGCCTCTCACTGTTGTGGCCTCTCCTGTTGCAGAGCACAGGCTCCGGACGCGCAGGCTCAGCGGCCATGGCTCACCGGCCCAGCCGCTCCGCGGCGTGCGGGATCCTCCCGGACTGGGGCACGAACCTGTATCTCCTGCATCGGCAGGCGGACTCTCAACCACTGCGCCACCAGGGAAGCCCGATGATGTTGCTTTTGGCTACGTTAAAAAAAAGCATTCTGATTACATCTCTAGGTTGGTCACAGTTTACTTGGCTAGGAGAGTTTGAGTTAATATCACTTGATTTGAATTTTACAACGGATCCCAGTAAAAGATGAGTGCCCTGTGTTACAATAAAGGGAAGCATTACAGCATATAGGGGAAATCTATAAAATTGTTTTGACATCAACATTGACGGATATATATGTCCTTGACTTTTCATGTAAATTTATGATACCAATATTAAAATAAGAAAATGCTCATTCTATAATTAAGTGGACATTTTCCAATGAATTCTATTATCCTAACAACTTTAAAGAGTAATAGGAATTCTCTGGGAGTATATATAAAAAAATTAAAGGAAAATATTTTGCTGTTAAGGGGTTTAGAAATAAACACAAAAAACATTCATTATAAAATTCTTATTCCATTGTATTGCCATTTAAAATATGAGAATATAAGCAAATATCATCCGGTGTCAGAAGATCTGCAGCATTTAGTGACAAATCAATAGCTTCATGGAAATTTTCAATTCATTTAAAAAAATACCCGAGTCATTTAAGTAATAATTAAGATGAGCTTTGTCTCTACTTATAATAAACTTCCACTTGGCTTATACAATTCCATTTTCTCCAACTGGAAGCTGTGTAGGATCCAGTCCTACCTTCTTCATTGATACGGCAACATCAAATAAATAGTCATAACACTCACACCTGTTAAAAAATAAATAAATAAAAGCAAAAAGAACTAAAAGTGTTCAGTGAAAAGAGAGTTCTCCAATCCTAACAATCACATTTTTCCTCTGCGTCAAGTTAACCCTGTTCCTACCAGATTGTTTTTTTCTTTCCTCAATTCTAGGCAAAGTTTCTCTTAGTTTGTCTCCAACATTATTAAAACACGGAATCATACTGAATCATGCCACCATACTATACACTTCTCAGGAAATAAAAGGGAGTTTAAAATATACTACTTACGTAAATTTAATTTTTTTTTTTTTGCGGTACGCAGGCCTCTCACTGTTGCGGCCTCTCCCGTTGCGGAGCACAGGCTCCGGATGCGCAGGCTCAGCGGCCATGGCACACGGGCCCATCCGCTCCGCGGCACGTGGGATCCTCCCGGACCGGGACACGAACCCGTATCCCCTGCATCGGCAGGCGGACTCTCAACCACTGTGCCACCAGGGAAGCCCTAAATTTTTTATTATGTGCCATTTTAAAAAATAAATATAGCAAATCTTTATTCGACTTGGGTTAGCTTTATTCTAGACCTCAAGTCAGAGAACAAGATCTGTATCTCCTTCCTTGTATCAAAGAGCATAGTGCCTTGCCAAATAACAACTCATCTGAAAAATATTTCTTAACAAAAGAATATATAATACAAATAAAATATCTAGAAATAATTAATGATAAACTATTTAAATTTAAACCAATTTGACCAGTAACACACAAAAAAATCATACTCCCTTTTCAATCATAAAACATATTTCATTCTCTTTTAGAGTGTGGTGACTTGCCCCAGACGTTCTTTGGTTTCGGTTTACACTTACATGCTTTTAGCCTTCTCCCACGTCTCTCCCCAGACATAGACTCCATGCCGTCTGACTAGTACTGCACAGGAGTCTGGGTAATCATTCATTGCTCGGGCCATTCGCTCTTTGAGGTCTTTCTCCTCAGGTGTATTCTCAATAATGGGTACTACTAACATATCATCATATCTATTAAGACAAAACAAGCCATTTGCTTTCCTTTTCAAAACAAATAAAGGTATTCATATATAAAATTTATAATTTTTTCAAATAACAAGTTAGATGTTGTCTTTATATCTGAAAAGCCACTCCAAATTAGGAACAAGATGTTGCATGTTATTCTGCATATCTTGTATAAACAACTGTATCAAGAGACGCCTTGGGAATTTGGCAGGCATTGTTCCAATCCTAAGTATAAGTGGCAGAAATTTGTACAGGATACCAAAACCTAACAAAGAAATTATCAAGATCATACAAGTATTGCCCTGAAGGATAGAGAATCAGTAGTTTTAACAGGAGATGAGAAATGATAAATTTCAGAATTAGAAGCATAGGAAGGATTAACAATTGAACTACTTATTAAAGCAGGAATTTCCCAGCGATATAAAATCATTCTATTCTATCTCTGCAGGACCCAAAAGTGTCTTGGATAGACAAATAAATAAATGCAGGTGTGGTTTATGGTCCTGGGATAGCAAAAACCTTTTGGAACTAACTATCAAAGGTATGACAATATTTTCAGAACGTTCTCAAATCTGTGACATTAGAACTTCTTTACCTTATTTTTAGTAAGTACATGTGATGAAATCAGAATACGCATTTTTCATTTTTGTTTCTGCACTAATATTTAAGCAAATAGCTTGTTACTGGTAAAACTATGTCTATTTGTGGGGTCATTTATAACCAACCAAAACTCAAGACATATTTTCCTTTTAACATGAACTTCTCTTGCCTTGTTAATGTTACATCTGCTTTTTCACTACCTCTGTGATGGCTAAACTTAACCAAAATAAGTTCTATCCATATATTATCAGAAGTTACTACTTTAGGGAAGGTATAGACTGAGTAGCTGTCATGTGATAAAGAACCTGGGCAACCATTATCAGGAACAGTACGAGGCTGCCCATTATTTCACTTAAGTAAAATAGAGGTAATTATAAAATATCCTTAAATGTGGAAGGAATAAATTGGTAGTCCTAAATCTTTCCTAGTATTGGCCAGGAGAACTACAAACTTATATTTTCTTCTACCATATACCGAACAGTCAGAAATATCTCCAGGTGCAAAATAATTCACAGCAAAATAAGACCTAAGGAACAGAGCCAGGGTAGTCCTTTGACCATAAAACAGTATTCTTTTCACTCTACCATAGGCATGTTGCATCCAAAAGGTACAACAATTATATTTAACATGGTAACCTCCCCTGATAAGAATTAGGCATATGAAAGTTATTATAATTTTTTTTAAGATGGACTTAAAAATTTTTTAAGTAGAATAGAAAATGTAAAAACTCCATCCTTTCTTACTCATCCACCTTTTATTGCCCCTTCTTTTGACTGGACACTTAGGATTCTCCCCAAATACTGATGAAGTATCACTGCTCCTGAGCTCTGATAATGACCCTGTTACTGATTTCCCAGCCAGGTTCAAACAGAATTGCAAAAGCATGTCAAAAAACTTTGTACTCTTTAAATTCTGAGACATTCAAAACAATATATAAAGTGTATATGTCGTGATGCATAACAAATGACATCTTTTCATTCATGTCATTCATTTTTCCACAAAATTCCAAAGGCTCTCTATTGTGCTCTGCTCCTCTACCCACCGTTTCACACGTTCTTCTGACCTATTTTTATTTCTTCACCAAAGCAATCAAATGCCGATGAAATTGATAGCACAATAATGCCTCTCCTTCAAGACCCAGATATGGAAAAGGCAATATGCGGCTATGCTTCTTTTAGTATGTACACTTTCATAATTTAAATATTTAACTTTTGTAAATAGGTGTTTCCCAGTGCTGAGGAATGCTTTAGGCACACAATAAATATTAACTAAAATCAAGTCCAATTAACTTCTCAGCACACTAGTTTAAACACATACAGTCTATTATGTGCAGTAACAGTAAGATATTGCTGTAAGAACACTTTAGAAAAACTGGCACCCTTTTCCTCTAAACAAGGTAAAGTGGATTCAGCCCCTTTAGGAAATTGGGAAGGGTGAAGGCTCAGGAACAAGAATGCCTGTACACTCAAACAAAACGCCGAGCCTGTCCCTGAGCCCTGGGAACGTGTTTCTTCATGTCACTGTATTCTAGATTGACGAATAATTGCTACATTTTTGTGGGCTGGTGGATTTAGCTGATTTTATCGAGAAGGCCTCTGTTCTATACTATCTATGCCAGTTTCCACAATGAAAAATTATAAACGTATGGAGATCTACTTAATTAAAATAATTATAAAACTTTTTTAAAAATGAAAATATTCCAGAAATACTACATGAAATCAAAATGAAACGTAAGATTTAGTCAGAGCTGAAACTTCCTGAAGACAAAGTGAAGGTGAGGAGAGCTTGCTCTTGGGGTTCTTCAATAAAGGAACACACTCTTTCCATCTCTATAGATACCTCAGCCAGGATTTTTGCATTTTACTCTGACAAACATTTAATTATTCATGTTGGCAATAATTTACCAAGGCTGGGTTGGGGATGGGGAAAAGGAAGGGAGGCATCTGATTTGTATCACTGAGAATAGACCTGGAAGTATAATATTAAGGGGGATACTATCTAACACAGATCTACAACATCTCATTAAATACATAAAGAGATCAGTATCCTGTTTATTATAAGAAGGAGAAATACCTTTCAAATTATTTAAGCAAAAAATAGAGGAAAATACCTGAAATACCCTCCCGAGGTACATTTCTTTATTCCTTTGATCATCTCTTGATGTGTAATTTTAAACTCCCTTCCTGGGAAGAGAAGGGTGGCCATGACAGCAGCTTTAGAGTGGGTATGAATCACAGCACCTGCTCCTGGAGGGGGAAGAATACAGTTACATGCTCAGTGAAAACTAAATTGCACCTTTTAAAGAAAAAAATATATACACATATACACACAAACACACACACTTATTTGTATACGGCTTTGGACTTGTTTTTCTTGGCATGGAATAATAAGTTGGCAGCGGGTAGGAGGGGAGAAAGGAAGATAGGAAAGAGAACTACTGATAGAGAAGTCAGAAAGCAAAAAGAAAAAAAATTAAGCTTTATCCAGCATCAGGACAATGCACGA